>NC_059108.1:24072199-24404736 GCF_020740685.1 Jaculus jaculus | reverse complement strand
ACCTTCTCACCACGAGGGACTTATATTAATAGTCAGGTTTCTGTAGGCCAGGCTGTGTGTGTGTGTGTGTGTGAGAGAGAGAGAGAGAGAGAGAGAGAGAGAGAGAGAGAGAGAGAGAGACAGAGAGAGAGAGAGAGAGAGAGAGAGAGAGAGAGAATAAGAGGTTTTCTACTTGCATTACTTGCCTCTTGTTTTCATCTAATCATTAGCTTTTACATGATTGTCCCTTTATACGTAGATTAGATATTGGATGTAAGTCAAAGGCAAGGTCGTGGGGCCAGGAAGAGGCTGCTGTGCCACGGGCAGGGAGAGGGCAGCCCTCGAGTACGTAAGGCTGCATTTGTGCCTTCTGCAGAGAAGCAGTGGGCATGTGGAATTGGAGGTAAGAGGCTGAGAGATACAGATGAAAAGGCATGAATTTGACATGGTGGAGCTGGACCAGTCTGAGCTGGAATGGGAACCCAGTATTGACTGACCAGTGGTCTTGGACAACCTACCTAACATCTCCAAGCGTCAGTTCGTTACCTCCACCTCACTGGTAACGTGAACCCACAAAGTTATTATGGTAGTCACATGGGGTGATGGGTACAACGGTATTTATTGTCACATATAAGACACTTCATAAATACTGTTTTGCCTTTCCTTTCATTAGGAGAAAATGAGAATAAAAGCCAAAGACAAGAAAATCCCCACGCAGTATTAATAACAGCTCCCATTTTCTTTTCCATAATATTTTCATAATGCTTGTTTAAACCATGTGGGTAATTGTTTCAACATTTAATTTTTCCACTGAATTATTTAATTACATTTATGACAGGCACATATTTATTTTGAGCACGTCAGTGGAGCCATTAATTTATCCTAATGGATTTACAACATGGTCAGACACTTTTTTAGCATTTACTCTGTGGTGATAAAACAAAACAAAACAACTCTATTGCCTGCCATAGATTTATCTTGCTTCAATCATAGTTTAATCAAAATGAATTCTTTTAAAAATCTAGATAAGAGTCCCCCTAGAGGAAAGGAATAAGTGGATTTTCTCTGAAAACTGTATTTAAGCATGATAGTTTATCAGTCTACTTTTGCCCTCCAGTGTTAGCAGAAAACAACTTGGTGAGTTTTTTAATTTGGGGAAGGAGAAGTGATGAGATTAGATGTTTCTTTTTCTTTCTTTTTTTTTTTTTCAAGAGAAAGCAGTCCTTCTGCTCATCTGGAGAGTGGTAAGGCACTTCTCTCTGTTCCAGTCCCTTTGCAGCCCATACCTCTGTGACGATCCTGCTGAAGTTGTCACTGCTTCCAGAGGGGCTTCTTTCGCAGCAAGGTAGCAGCTCCAGGCTAAGCCTTCTCCAGTTAATGCATCAAGACCTTCCAGCCACTTCTGACTGCCTGAAGGATGCCAATCCCCCCATCTCCGACTCTTAGACTTTAGACATCCAAAGTGGTAGTAAATAAAATACATGCTTCTCAGCACCTTTATTCTTCCATCAGCTCACAGCTTGGAGTTTAGGCTAACCTGTTGGCGGTAACCAGGATTTGAAGTGAGCAATGTAAGCTTCCTAACAGTTTGTCTCTAATTTGTTCCTTGTTACATTGGCAAAATTCTCATTCATCTATTGGGGGCGGGGAAGAAGCTTGGTCACGCGTACAAGTTGCAAAGGTTTCTGAGCATAGATAGTGGCAGACTGAAAATACTGTAGCAATTACTGTTTTCCACTTAATGGTTTAAAACTAAACAAAACAAAAGTCCCTACGGCTGCTTGTCTTACAAAACAAAGGCAAGCTGATAGCTCTTGCACACGAAACCACCTCACTCTGGGAAAATCTCCCCTCTCCCATTCTTAGTCATAATACGACAGAGTGAAACTCTTTTTTGATTTGTATATAACAGTACAAATTTCTCCATGAAAATTTGACAAAAACCTACTAAACAAACACATGGGGAGTTAGAAAAGTCCTAACCTGAGCCATTAAGCACAATTTTTTTTGTTTGTTTTTTTGAGGTAGGGTCTCTCTCTAGTCCAGGCTGACCTGGAACTCACTATGTAGTCTCAGGGTGGCCTTGAACTCATGGCAATCCACTTACCTCTGCCTCCCTAGTGCTGGGATTAAAGGCGTGCGCCACCACGCCTGGCACAATTTTTTTTTTTAATTTTTATTAACATTTTCCATGATTCTAAAATATATCCCATGGTAATTCCCTCCCTCCCCACCCCCACACTTTCCCATTTGAAATTCCATTCTCCATCATATTACCTCCCCATTACAATCATTGTAATTACATATATACAATATCAACCTATTAAGTATCCTCCTCTCTTCCTTTCTCCACCCTTTATGTCTCCTTTTCAACTTACTGGCCTCTGCTACTAAGTATTTTCATTCTCACACAGAAGCCCAGTCATCTGTAGCTAGGATCCACATATGAGAGAGAACATGTGGCGCTTGGCTTTCTGGGCCTGGGTTACCTGACTTAGTATAATACTTTCCAGGTCCATCCATTTTTCGCCTGGCACAATTTTTAAATCTGCCTGTAATATAGTCTAAACATTCCTCAGGAGCAGCTAAAGCTTTACTCAGAGCTTTAAGTAAGACTATGTTAGTGTGAGATAGACCAGCACATCCCCAGTCTATAGAGCTTACTTGGTAAGAATGCCTTTTAAAAAATCGATAGTATTGTTTGAAATTGACAAATAACACATAATTATATCCATGTGGAACATACTGCATTGTTTTGAAATATGTGTACAACATGGGATGATCATTAAGAGAATTAACCGTACCACCTTTGTGACAAGACATCAGAAATTTACCTTTAGTTATTTAGAGGCGTACCAAAAGCTATCAGCCTGCTGTGCATTCTTCTAGCTGAGCTTTGTCCCCTTTGATTAAAAGCCCTCTTACATACTTCCTCAAGCCTTTGTGAGCTGTCACCTCATAAAAGTAATAATTATGCTTAAAATTTTAAGGGGCATTGAATAACATGACCTTTTTAATAGTCATGTTTTGTTATAAATCTATCATTTCTTTACATTTATGATTTCAAGTGCTTCATCAGGTTTTTAAAAAAATTTTTATGTGTGTGAGAGAGAGGCAATTGGCATGCCAGGGCCTCCAGCCAGTGCAATCAAACTCCACACGTGTGCACCACCTTGTGCACGTGTGCAAGCCCCTTAACCGCTAAGCCATCTCTCCAGCCCTTCATCAGAGTCTTTAATCTAGTTATATTTATTATATACAAATATTTATTTTATGGGCCTATAACAGTGAAAATTAAGAACAGATATGATTTTATTTATAGACATTCGCTTTTCTTCAGTACCACTGAGTTAAACAGGTTTTTTTAAAAAATATTTTATTCACTGTCAACTAGGTGGGATGATATGGGTGGGGAAAGCATGCAAACTTCTGGTTGTTTAAATGCTTTATAATTAAAGCTCACTGTCTTGTGATAGTCTTCTTCCAAAGCTAGGAGGGACAATTCCTATTCCAACTGTGGCTTGGGATTCCTTTGTCATCCATAGACTTGCTGCTATTGTTTGTATCTCGAGTGCTTGGTGGCAGAAACTTTCAAGATGACACCTGCTGTGACACTTTAGGTCACTGGGACATGTTCTGAAAGGGATTACGGGACCTCAGACATTCTGTCTTTTCCTCTTTTACCTCACAGCCATGAAGCACCTGGCTCTGCTCCACCATGCACTCATTCCAGGATGGGCTGCCTTGGCACAGGTCCAAACCAAACAGACCAATCGACATGTTCTGAGTCTAAAATTGTAAAACCCTAAAGCTTTTGCTCTGTTTTGTTGTTGTTGTTGCAACAGGGTCTCCTGTAGCTCAGGCTGGCCTCAAAATCACCATGTAGCTGAAGATGACCTTGAACTTCTGACTATCCTGCCTCCACCACACTAAGCAGGCACTCTACCCATGGGCGACATCCCCAGTCCAACTTTTGTTCTCTATAAGTTGATTATTCCAGTTCTTTGTTATAGAAACCTGACGACATGGCCCCTGCCCCTCATCTGCTTCTGCCACAAAGCTCTACCTGAGGCAAACTAATTGCTCCTTCATTGTGTCCTTGTGAGACATTTGGTTTCTATAAAGTGCTGTGGAAAATCCCGTAAGACCCATGGTGGCACCACAAGCTGGGAGAGAAGAGAGCACTCTAGATGCCAAGCGGTGTTCTCAGCTCACATTTTGTTTGCATAGCTGAGAGTTTACAGGGAAAGCAAAGAGCCAGTGTGAATGTGATTTTCATCAAGTTAAACCTTCCAGAATGTACTTTGGTGAGTCTATCCTTACAATTGGTAAAACATCACAAACAGCCAGTGAAAGTGTGCAAGACAAAGCACTTTTAAGTATGTGGTGGTGGGGTGGCTTTCCCATTTCCAGGAACCCCACACCTACCTCCTGTTGTTGGGTTGTAGCTCTGTGTTCTTTCCTTCTCTTAGGCTCAAAAAGGCCCAAATCTAGGCCTCTAGGCAGGCTCTAATATTTTTTAGAACCCCCTCTTTTCTCCTTTTGGATACAAGCTGTGCACTTCTTCCTTCTCTTGTATCTATAATTTCTATAATAAAATCTTTCTAAACTTTCCCCTTCATGGTTTGTGGATTTTTCATTCTTTGAATTCATAAGACAAGAACCTAGAGGCCACTGACTCAGTGGAAGTTTTGTGTGACTGTGACAATCTGGCACTCTAACTCACGGGTTTAAGTCCTATTAACCGCCGAGAAAAGTTCTGCTGCTCTCCAAGACACCCCAAATTTCTGTGTCTTATCTGGTGCATTGACTGGGAAATCAGATGGTGTTTTCCTGCTTCCTGCCTTCCTTACGGCATGATGTATGATTTATTCTGTCCTCTAATTCTCTCATCTTCTCTATATCTATCCTGCTTGGGCAAACTGAGAACTTAGTAGATGGTAGATGTGGTGAATTTTTTGTGGGAGATATGTATTAAACTTTCTGCTTTCTCTTTCTGCATGCTAATAATGTCAGAAGCAGGATATATGTGCTCTGTGGAATACTGGCTTTGTGCCTTGGTAAAAACAAACAAACAAACAAAAAAACCCAACAACATTGCTCTATACTGGTGGGGTGCCAAGGAAGCTAATGTTTTAGATGACTAGACTTGAGAGGCACATGCAGATTCATGGAATGTTCAAAGCTGAGTCTAAGGGAAACACAGACCCTTCTTGAGATTCTGGTGTGTTAAACAAGTTGCTAAGACACAATCTGTAGATGATTGGTTTACTACGTGTGGTAGCCTGAATAATATGGCCCCTATAGACTCATGTGCTTCGAATACTTAATCTGCAACTGGCAACAATTTGGGAGGTGGAACATTGCAGGGGGAGGGGTACTGTTGGGGGTGAGCTTTCAGGTGTTATAGCCAGCTCCCCCTTGTTGACTCTTTTGGTAGCAGAAGCAAGCATGGCATGAGCAGAGCCTGGACATCACACTCTTGCCACAGCAGGTGGAAGATACCATGAAGTTCCTCCTCAAGACTGTAAGTCAAAATGAAGTCTTTCCTCCCATCAGCTGCGTTAGGTTAGGTGTTCCATCCCAGCAGTGAGAAGGTAGCTATAACAAAAAATTAGTACCGGAGGAGTGGGTTGTTGATGCTAGAAACCTTACTGTGTGTCTTTTAGGACTGGTTTAAGGGAGGAATGTGGAAGGATTGAAACCTTGAACTAGACACCTTGCAGTGCTCTAAGCAGAGCTTGATGGATCATTCTGGTGAGAGTTGAAAGACCTAAATGCGGAAAGAACTGTGGGCTGTAGAGTCTTGGCTTATCAGAGCCAAAGGAGCTTTGTCTGGACTGGGCTAGGAGTTTGTGTAAGAGGCTTTCTGCATTATATCCATGTCCTGAGACCTTCATCATGGTTGAATTTAGAAGAGCCCATGCTCAGATGGTCCTATGACAATCTGACTTCACCTACTCCTGGAAGAGAACTTATGTGTGTGTGTGTGTTTTAAGTCTTTGTATGAGTTTTTGCATTACACTCACTTCTAAAATTGGGTAGGAATGGGTTTTTTCTAAACAGACCAATCTTGGCATGAGTTTTTGTGTGGGTGTTGAATATCATCCACAGTGTCTTACCTGAGGCCGCATAATTTGATGGTGCTAAGTAATAAGTGCAGGCCTATGATGGGGATGGGGAAAGGCAAAGACATTATCAGCCAGTGGTAAAGACACATGCTAACACCGTAGTACTGGGGTGCATGTGTGTTGGATATAACACGAAGGAAGTTGGAAGTAACTGGTTCCTTCTCTTTCTACTCCTACAAATTCTCCAGGGCTTTTATGCTGCTATTTTTAATGGTACCTCACCTTTGTTTGTTCTTCCTTGTGGAACACCTGCAGCTTCTATTTATTGCTGGTTTCTCTACTGACAATGTTGGTTCCATTGAGTAAGGTTGACCTAATGTTCATTTATATGACATGTTACTTATATCTGTTCATTTGCTTGTGTGTGTATCAGGAGGGGGGTGGGTTACAAATACATTTTATTTATACCAGGATAATGCACTCTATGTTCTGGTCCTTTTTTTCTTTTTCTTTTTGTTTGAGTTAGGGTCTCCTTGTAGCCTAGGCTGAGCTTGGAACTCACTCTGTAGCCGTATGCTGTCCGTGAACTCACAGCAATCTGCCTACTTCAGTGTCCCAAGTGGTAGGACATGACATCTGGCATCTGCCACCACATCTCCTTATGTTCCAGTCCTTTGGAGATGACACTGTTTCCAGCTTACAGTTAGTAAGAGATAAAAATGGGTGCTCTGCAAGGGGATGCATGCAACTGGAGTTCATTTGCAGTGCCAGTCTCTATCTGCCTTTTTCTCTCTGTGTCACTCTCACATAAATAAATAAATAATTTTAAAAAAATTAAAAAAATGGGTGCTCTGTGGGTTTAGACAAGGTGCAGCTATAGAGGTTGCTTGCTTTCTTTTTTTTTGTAACTTTCCCCTTATTTTCTCTTATTAGAAGGCAGAGTGAAGTCATGAGACATTGTTCTTTTCTCTCATTGACGAGACAGTGCTGTGGTTTTAACCCATTGACTCATGTGCTTGAACACCTGGTCCCCAACTGGTGGCACTGTTGGGGAAGGGTATAGATTTTCATAAGGTAGAGTCTCTCTGGAGGAAGCAGGCCACAGCAGGGAAGGGGTAAACCTTGTGGTCTTATAGCCTGGCTCTACATCCCATTTGCCTTTTACTCCCTGGTTGTGGCTGCGTTTCACCAGTTGGCCTTCTGTTGCTTCTGCCATGTTTTCGCCAGCATGAAGGAATAAAAACCTTTGAAACTGTATTGTAAATAAACCTTTTCTTTCCTTAAGTTGCTTTTTGTCAGACATTTGGTCACAGCCATGAATAAAGGAACTAATGCATAACAAATCTGGTATTGGTATAGAGATCTCTGAAGTTCTTATTCATTTATCAGAGGAAGAACTCATTTTGGGAATAGATAAATTAGATTGGAGAGACTTTCACCACCCTTTAAATTACCTGGAGCAGTAATCACCTAGCTTATTCCAAGAAACTGGTTTGACTTTTCTTTTGAGAAAATAGTTACCATGTTGAGTTTGGATTGCCTGTCAACATTCACATTGATATGTAAGTAGCTAAAGACCTGAGGTATGAAATCTAGGAGTTATATTAGTAACTGTGGCTAATGGATATGTAAATTTACTGAGAGGAGAAT
This sequence comes from Jaculus jaculus, assembly GCF_020740685.1. Classification (NCBI taxonomy): domain Eukaryota; kingdom Metazoa; phylum Chordata; class Mammalia; order Rodentia; family Dipodidae; genus Jaculus; species Jaculus jaculus. The sequence continues at coordinate 24,397,036 of NC_059108.1, read as the reverse complement.
AAGGCTGGAAGCTGCCCAGCGCAAGCTACAACAGTGGTGTGAACTGTACCACTGTGTGGGCCATCTTCTGTGTGCTGGGGATCTTCTGAGGTAGATACTGCGTGCTGTCATTAATCTCCATTGTCGAGTTGATTGCATCTAGAACTACCTAGGAGACAGATTGCTGGGCTTGTCTGTGAGGGAGTTTCTAGATTAGGTTAAGCACTAGTCCATGGGCTGGAGCCCTAGATTGAGCAGGAGCAGTCAGCGATTGTGCCTCCTGATGGTGTGTGCAACGTGACCAGCTGCCTCCTGCCCCTGCTTCACACCTTCGTCACCAGGATGCACTTCCTCCTTTAAGTTCCTTCTTTTTATTTTTAGTTTTTGGTCAGAAACAAGAAAAGCAACTAATATAGAAATTTTGAGCTGGAGAGATGGCTCAGAAGTTAAAAGCACTTGCTTATAAAGCCTGATGGCCCAGGTTCAATTCCCCAGTACCCATGTAAAGCCAGATTCAGAAAGTGACACATGCATCTGGAGTTCATTTACAGTGACACAGGCCTTGGCATGGCCATACCCACTCTCTCTCTCTATCTCTCTCTCTCTCTCTCTCTCTCTCTCTATATATATATATATATATATATATATATATATTTTTTTTTTTTTTAAAAGAAATTTTGTAGTGAGTAGTAGGGTTGTTGCTGTGGTAACCTGACGATGTGGTTCATAGGCCTTTGGAACTGATTTGTGGGAGGAATGTGGAACAGTTTGGGACTTTGGTGTAGTAAAATCATAGAATACTATAAGCAGAGGCTAATGAGCCATTGTGGTGGGAGTTTGGAAGACCAGATTGCTCAAAGTAACATGGATAGTGGTGGCCCAGCTCTAAGAGTGTCAGAGGGGAAAAGGGACTCTATTGGGAACAAGGCTAGTTTCAGTTTCCGTTGTATTTTGGCAAGAGATATGGCTGCATTCTGCCTATGCCCCGACAACTCAAGTGAGGCTGAATGCCAAAGTGTTAATTAGCTTGGCAGAAGAAGTAAGACGTTAAGATAGATTTTAGACTGTGCCATTGTTAGTGCTTACTGCTCTGATCTGGTTCTACAATGAAAGAGCAACAAGCACAAGCAAAAGGATATGGAAATAATGTGTCCTTTGGTGGGAGAAGAGGGAGCTTAAAGGAGATGCCGAGGAAGCAGCTGAATTTTAGCTAGAGATCAACGCTGTCAAAAAACGAAACCTCTGGTTCTGCACAGGAACAATAGGAAAGGTGCCCTGAGGGCAAGACCCCACCCATTAGAGGCTCCATCTTGTGAATATCCAAATTCATTTGAAAGAAGGGAGCCTTGCACCATGGCCCCAAAGAGCTGCTGAAGCCAAAAAACATGTGGCAGGGTGGTTCTCTGGTTTCTGATACACTGTAATTGGGTTACAGATTTACATGGCTACCACTTAATAATAGGCATGACATTTTAGGATTATTTATTTATTTATTTAAGGGGGGGGAATGGGTATGCCAGGGCCTTCAGAACACGCCAGATGTGTGCGCCCCCTTGTGTGCATGTGTGACATTGCATGCTTATGTCATCGTGCAACTGGCTTACATGGCACCTGGAGATTCCAACATGAATTCTTAGCCTTCGCAGGCAAGCGCCTTAACTGATGAGCCATCTCTCCAGCCCCTTAGGATTATTTAATTGCATCCCAATCTGAGTTAATCATTTTGCCCCCCTCTCCTCAGTATTTCCTATTTCTAGTCCTCCTCTTCTCAGACCACCCCCCCTCCACTGGCCAATCATTTATTTACAATTCCTACATATATAAGGCAACTGTTACTTTTTCTCTTCTGACATTTTCCAGTGCCCTGGTATTCTCATCTAAAAATATCTAGTGTGTGTGTGTGTGTGTTTTTTAATTGTATGATAAATGTAAGTGGTTCCTCCCTTCCTCCTCTGGCTCTTTCTGCATCCTTACTCCTTTCTCTCTTCCTCCTTCCCTCCATTTTCTTCCTGTGTTATACACCTATTTCTCACTGATAAATAGTTAGCAATCATACTCTTGTAGGCGTGGTGGCCCACACGTATAAACCCAGTATTTAGGAAGCCGAGGTAGAAAGATTGCTATGAGTTTGAGGCCAGCTTGGGTTACAGTGAGTTCTAGATCAATGTGAGCTACAGTGAGAGACACTTCTTCTTTTTGTTAAAAAAAAAAAAAAAAGGAACCATACTCATAGCTTGATCTAGCACTAAAATTTAATACATCATAAAGGCTGCCAAGAAGAGGCTGATCATTCCTGACTGAGGTGGGCTTTACTGTGGTGCCATCATCTCCCAGGCAGTCTTAACTCTTCCTGGGAGGATGGATTCCTTCTTTTGAATGGAATCTGAGTCAGGGATGCTGGTGCTGTTGTGTCTAGAGGAGGAAGAGGTGGACACAGACTTTTGCTGAGCCCTTGGTTTGCTTCCTTTTGGCCACTGTCCTGTGTGTGGCTTGGCAGGCAAGAGCCTGTAGGGCAAGTTTCCTCCTGGATGCTTTTGTCATCCTTTCTTTTTTTTATTATTTTATTTATTTATTTGAGAGTGACAGGCAGAGAGAAAGAGGCAGAGAGAGAGAGAGAGAGAGAATGGGCACGCCAGGGCTTCCAGCCACTGCAAACAAGCTCCAGACGCGTGCGCCCCCTTGTGCATCTGGCTAACGTGGGACCTGGGGAACCGAGCCTCGAACCGGGGTCCTTAGGCTTCACAGGCAAGCGCTTAACCGCTAAGCCATCTCTCCAGCCCTTGTCATCCTTTCTTTCAGCATTATTCATTATCATAATTCATTTGCTCTTCTGTCTTTTACTTCTTACTTACTGGCTTCTTTTTTTCCCCCATTTTTTTTGTGTTCCAATAAAACTTAATTTATAAAAAATTTGAGTTACGTAAACAGGTTTCAAAGCAGATTTGGGAGCTAGAGAGATGCCTTAGCGGTTAAGGCACTTGCTGCTCAGCCTAAGGCCCCAGGTTCATTTCCCCAGGACCCACATAAGCCAGATGCATAAAGTGGCACATGTGTCTGGAGTTCATTTGCTGTGGCTGGAGGCCCTGGTGTGCCCATTCTGTCTCTCACAAATAAATAAATAAATAGCAGATTTGGCCTTTGAGCTATAGTTTACCACCCCCTGTTCTCGTGAACAGTGATAGTATAGTTGATAATTGGAGTAATAGGGACAAATGAGGTCATATAACAAGGGAGATCAGCAGAGGCCTTGTCATAAACCTTAAGAAACTCCAGCGTATAAATGTAGGGCGAAGTTCACTTATTTTTTAATTTATGAGAGAGAGAATTGGTGCATCAGGACCTTAGCTACTGCTGAGTTGCATGTGCCACCTTGTGTGCACATGCCACCTGTACATGTGTATCACTTTGTGCATCTGGCTTGCACGGGCTCTGGCAAGTCACATCTGGGTCCTTAGGCTTCTCAGGCAAGCACTTGAACTGCTACGTCATCTCTCCGGCCCCACTGGCTTCTTGTACAATGATCTTATGGTATTCTTTTCTTGGTTAGGCTCAGTCTATCTGGTTCACTTCGAATGGCTAAGTAGCTTCTATTTCTTAAAAAATATTTATTTATATTTGAGAGAGAGCAAGAGAGAGAGAATGGGCATTCCAGGGTTTCTAGCCATTGCAACTGAACTCCAGATGCTGCAAACAAAAGCCAAATGCATGTGCTACTTTGTGCATCTGGATTTATGTGGGTACCGAGGAGTTGAACTCTGGTTATTACGTTGTGCTGGCAAGCGCTTTAAATGCCGAGCCATCTCTCCAGCCCAGATTTTTTTTTTTAATTGACCAGATTTGATAATGAAGCAAGGTTTAAGGGGACTTAGAAAGCATTTACAAATGGTTGCAAACCTCTAGCCCTCCAGTGGCAGGAGATATCTCTCTCTCTCTCTCTCTCTCTGTGTGTGTGTGTATTTTGTTTAGTTTTTTGTGACTTTGCAACAAAATTTTAAGGAAATGAAATTAGGTTTTGAAAGAAAGAAGTCATTTTATTCCCATGTGTACACATTTGAAAAGCATTGTAGAGAATCTGGCTGAAATGCTTTGCACCGAACTGTTAAACTGGAGGCTGCACCTGCTTCTAGGACGCGGTTACCTGTGCTGTGGAGGTGAGGGCGACACAGTTTGCGTGTCCCGGGAGGCACGCGGAAGGGGCTTTGCAGGACTCACCACCTTGTCTTAGGTAAAGGCACCTTGGCAACTGGAGCCAAATGTGTCTCACTTGTGACACCCTCACTGTTGCTATCTCGCTTGGGCTTTAAAAAGTTCTCAGTGGTGAGATGAATGGTCTCTAATAGTGACTTGGACTTTGGATTTCTCCTTCCTCACTAGCCTGTGGTGAATAAACTGTTTAAAAAAGTAACTACGGGTAACTTTTAATCACTCAGATAAAAATTCCCATACTTTTAGTTCTTTTCAGTATATTTTATTTATTTGAGAGAGAGAAAGAGGCAGAGAGAGAGAGAGAGAGAGAGAGAGAGAGAGAGAGAGAGAGAGAGAGAGAGAATGGGCTCGTTAGGGTCTCTAGACACTGCAAACAAACTCCAGATGCATGCGCCCCCTTGTGAATCTAGCTTACGTGGGTCCTGGGGAGTTGAACTGAACTGGGATCCTTTGGCTTTGCAGGCCGACGCCTTAACCACTAAGCCATCTTTCCAGTTCCCCACACGTTTATTCCTTGTTTGGTTTTTCGAGGTAGGGTCTCACTCTAGCTCAGATTGACCTGGAATTCACTCTGTAGTCTCAGGGTGGCCTCGAACTCACAGTGATCCTCCTACCTCCGCCTCCCAGGTGCTGGGATTAAAGGCGTGCGCCACCACGCCCGGCCTCAAATACGTTTATTTCTTAAAGGACAGGTTTCTGCTTCTTTCTTTCTGCTCCCTAGGACAAGGGTGAGGGATAACACTTCCAGATGTATTTCGGAGAACGATAACTAAGAAAAGGGCCATCTGACTCAGTCTTACTAGTCCCTAGAGCAGCTGATCAAGTGGGAAGCCTAAAGGAGCCCTTTCCCACGATGCTCGCGCCCACCCTCCTGCTGGCCTTGTCTCATCTCAGACTTAGGATTTAGTGTGGACTCTCAAAATTAAACCTTGGGTAATACAAGTCCATAAAACGTCTTCATTCAAACTGCATCAGCTTATCGATGAGTCCTAAGTTTGCTCTCTTTGGCAATACGTGATTCGAACTAAAATGCTCATCCAGTCTTGTCACCTTCCTGCGTGTTGGCCTCCCCAGCTGGCCTTGCTTCCTGGGCTCCTGGTTTGGCTCGTGGAATTTCATATTTAGCTTTACAGTTTGCGACGATGATCTTTCCCTTGGGAACAGCAGCCGTCTCCTTTTCTTTCCTCAGCTGGCTTACTGGGTAAGCCACCATTCTCGCTGGAAAGCCTCCCTTTTAAACTATGTGGGACAAGCGTTCCGCTTCCAGTGCCTGTGGCTTTCAGCTTATTACCGAATGGATCAAATTTCTGCTTTAAGTGTAAGTTGACCTTTAATACTCTGAACGCTTTATGGAAGGAGACCGTGCCTTACAGCATCAAACACAGAGGACATGTGTAGTGTTTGCCATTGACTTCTCAATAACTAGGCTTTCAACTCAACTAATATTTCAGTTACTTCCTACTTAGTAAGATTGAACTGAAAAGCCGCAAGAAAGTTTCATAATGATAAGTGGCCAAGTAGAGAGCGGTTATGTGAGGAAGTGAGTAACAGTATTGTTTTTCTCCCAGTGGTAAAGTCTTGGCTATTTTTTTTTTTTTAATGTTGAGAAAAATGTACCATTTGCGTAAGTTGCATGCATCTATCTGAGCAGCGGGTGCATTAGAGATTGTGGATCATGTGTAGAATCAAGGCTTGTAAGATTTGGGAAAGGCCCTTGGCTTTCTTTCAGGCTAATCACCTATGTGGGACCAGAACCCTTCCCATAACTGCTGGGGTACCTTGTCATCTTATGCCTGCCTCCACACTGCCTGTGGTGGCTCTCTATCTCATTATAAAGCAAATGCCATTTTTGGATCATTTTATTTATTATTTTTTTCAGGAAGCTTTTTAAAACTGATTCAGATCTATGTTCTCCTAAAACTTGATCTTTGTAACCAGTGCTTTCTCTCAAAGAGGAAGATGACACAATTAATCTGACCTCTTCTTTTGTAAATCTTGCAGATAATGTCATGTCATGAAATGTGTGAGGTCTCCTCTCCAGGAGAAATTTTCTTTCTTTTCTTTTCTTGTTTTTTAAATGCATGTACCTTGGGGGGGGGGACCACAAAATGTTATGTATTTATTTACTTGCTTATTTTGGTCTCTGTGTGTGTAGATTATGTGTGGCGTGGTTGTGTGGTATATCCGTGTGTGTGTGTGCATGTAGGCGTGGGCTCAGAGGAGAATGTTGAATGTCTTCCTCTTATCACTCATCTTCCTGTTTTCTTGAGGTGGAGTCTCTCACTCAACCCGGAGCTGCCATTTTGGCCATGATTTCAGTCAGCAAGTTCCGAGATCTCTAATCTCTGCCCTCTACAGGACTGGCGTTACAGACATGCATGGCCACACCCAGCTCAGGTGAGGTTTTCTTGAATCCTGTAGTTGCTCTTCACATTTTATGAGTTCTGCTCCTTCTTCCATCTGACCCAGTCCGCTCGCTCTGCTGTGTTCCATTTGGTCCAAAGCGACCAGGAGAGTCCAAGCTTCCTTGAGTGTACAAGCCGGAGCAGGACTTGGCACGTGTTATATTGAACATTGTGCTTTCTTTTCTGAAGTCTGAGATTTGCATTAACTCTTTTCGGCAACCATGAAACTTAGCTGACTCATGTCAAACTTTTCAGTCAACTTCTAAAATTGTCCTCTTCATAATGCTGTTAAGCTTTTCTGAGATCTGATTGTCCTGTTTGTAACTTCTGAATGATGTGATGCAAAAACTTCTTATCAATAAAGTTTCACTTGCTAACAATCCTTGCAGTCTATACCCAGAATGCAGTGGCTCCCATGCCTAAAGATCTAGAAAGTACACTCTCATAGTTCTTATTTATTTATTTTTTCTTATGCATGAAGATAATGAGATTGTAAAGTCGTTGAATGATTTAAAGATTAAGATTTATAAAATTTATCTATTGTAAGATTACTTAGTACTAGTCTAAACTTCCTGTTTTCATGATTAAGATCAGAAATAATAATAATAATAATAATTATTATTACTATTATTGAGAGAGGGTCTAGGTAGCCCAGGTTGGCTTCAGAGTTGAGATCCTCCTACCTCCTCAGGGCTGGAATTATAGACATGCACCACTGTGTTTGTGAGTGTGGCAGTGGGTGTGCCCCAGTGTGTGTTGAGGTCAGAAGACAGTGCTCAGGGGTCAGACTTTGCCTTCTGCCTTGTTTGAGACAGGATCTCTTGCTGTTCATTGCTGTTCTCCAGGACAGCTGGCCTCAAGCTTCTGGCACAGTCTATCTTGCCTATTATAGCATCTGGCTTTGAGGTTGATTGTGGGGATCTGAACTCAGGTACTCATGTTTGCATGGCAAGAGCTTCATCCACTGAGCCATCTTCCCAGACCTTCAATAGATGTTTCTAATGCCTTCTGTGAGCTGATGACTCAAATCATTTTTAAAAATCTTCCACTTTGAGCTGTTCTAAAGTCAGTGAAGAAAGCACACGAGAAAATTATTCTGTCACAATGAATTTCTGAGCCGAGGGTCCTAGTTTAGTGGACTTGGGCATTATACAACCTTTAGCTCTCCAAACATCAAGTATGTCTTCAGTGGTGGAAAACCATTTGGTAGCCTGCCCTCCCCTTGGGTAGGCAGCCATTCCTTGTCTTACAGTGGAGTTTTCATCAAGACAAATCTGTTGTAAACTAAATACACTCTTGTTGAGCAACTTAGCAGTTGCTAAGTATGGTGCTGTTTGTTGGCCTTGGGTTTACTAGGCTGATTGGGTGCCACAGCTCACCACCCCCAGTCAGTGGAGAGGGAAGATGGGTCTTGGGCGAGGGGAAAGATCAAAAGTAAAAATTTTAACTGTGGAGCTGGAGTGATGGCTCAGTGGTTAAAAGCACTTGCTTGCAATACATAAAAATAAAATTGAAAAAAAAAATGAGCTGAAGAAATGTCCCAGGGGTTAAAGGCACTTGCTTGCAAAGTATAGTGGCCTGGGTTCAAATCCCCAGTACCCACGTAAAGTCAGATGCACAAAGTGGCACATGTGCCTGAAGTTCATTAGCAGTGGTAGGATGCTCTGGCGCACCCATTCCCTCTCTCTCTGCTTGCAAATATATAATATATTATATATATTTATATATAAATGAATATTTATATATAATATATAAATACCTAATATATTTATATATTAATATATTTTTGTATATAACGTATGTGTATGTGTATATATATATATATATATATATATATATATATATATTTTTTTTTTTTTTTTTTTCTTCTTTTTACAAAAGCACTTACTTACAAAGACGGAGACAGCCTGGGTTGGATTCTCCAGCACCCAAGTAGAGCCAGATGTACAGGGTGGCATTTGCATTGTCAGGAGGCCCTGAGAGTCCATGGTTTTTCTTTATGTCTCTTTCTTTCTCTTTCCCTCTTCCTATCTGTCTCTCAAATAAATCAATAAAATATATTTAAAAAAATTTTGAAGCATGGTTCTGCTGAAGGTATGTCATTTACTCACACTGTTGTGGAGTTGAGAAATCATAAATTAAACCATTATATGCTGAGAAATGTCTCTTGCATGGTCCTGAAATAGTCTGGCTACTGGGACAGCCTAACAAGCCTACCAGTGACCTGCCCACACCTTTTCACTTTTTAAAAAAGCACCCCCTGAGGCCTTATTTCCAGTATCCTCCCCCAAGAAAGAACAATAACAAATAAAATGTTCTGCCTCTATTCTTAAGACAGCGCAAAAAAAAAGAAAAAAAAAAGGAAAAAGATAAAGAAAAAGAAAGAAAAAAGAAAAAGAGAAAGAAAAAAAAAAGTGCTTGGTAGAGAAACCAGATGAAATATTTCTCTACTTACTTGAAGAAAAAAAAAAAAAAATCAGTTACACCAGTGTGTGGTGCTGAGCGGGCCTGTGGAAATGTAACAGTGACAGCAACGGCCATTGATGTGGACCAAGGAAAGCCCCATCACACAGGCCTTGTGTGTCATAACCCTGCCCTGAGTGACATGAAGGAAGGGCTGCTATATTGGATTCATAAAGGTATCTCCCAGCCTTTGTGGATATGATTTGAGCTAAAATTTTTGAAAAATTGAAAAGCATGCGCTGTGTTGGTCATTTGTCAGTACAAGTGGGTCTAGGGTTTGCTGAGTCATTTGCTAGAGCTATGACAGGAGCTATGACAGGAGCTATGACAGGAGCACTGACTTCTCTGTGACCTGGGCTGTCCTTTCTCTAATCAGCTACCCCTTCCCACCTTTGTTAGTGCCATCAAGTTTAGGAGGTACATATTTCACTCTATCTCTTAATAACAATCACTATGCATTCTATAATCTCATTTGGCATGATCCCAAACTGTAATTTCTTTGTACTTGCCAAATTCTGATGAAATTCTGGAAAAGCTATAGAATAGTTTCTGTGTTTGAAAAATGAAGCAATACACATTATATTTCAAGTTACATACAACTTATTGTCCTTCTGCATTGCATAAAATTTGGTTAAGTGCCTTTAAAATTTCTCCCCCAAGTTATAAGACAACAAAAAAGAAAGAAGATATGGAAAATCATGTAGTTGTAACTGGGATGCAGTCAGTAGCAATAATGATTGTATGGCTGTTGACAATAATGATACCTCAGGTTACTTTGAGAAAATCGGCACAGTTCCATATTCCAGTAGTACTTAGGAAGTTTCATGAAGTAACATAGTTTTAAAAATCAAGGAAGCAAGAATTGTAATGAATAAAATAAGGGCAACACAAATTCCTTGTATGCATGTAGCACAGTAAGATTTGCAAAGGACAGCCACATTTCAGTAGGATTTGCAGAGGGTAAGCCTAACACTACCTTCCATGGCCTCAATACTTTCTAAACTCTGTGAACTCTAACAAAATTCCAACTTCTCTCTCCCAGATACTTGTGCCATTTCCATATTTTTCAGTTAATACCAGTCCTCATCTTAACCCATCCTACACCTCTAGCATTTCTAAGTAACCAAAACTCTTGCATAATTCACACCAAACTTGCTCCTTTACCCACCAGCAATTATTGAAGTCAAAAGTACCATTGCTGTCAATTTAATGCTAGGACATTTGCATAGCAGGCATATCCATCATCTTGGGTTACTTTGCTATTACTCTCAGAGTATTATAGAGGCTCCATCTGGGCACCTTGAGCTCAGCTCACACCCTAAAGATATAACATCTTTATTTTTATTTTTTAACTTCTTATTGACAACTTCCATATATATTGACAATATACCATGATCATAATCTCCTCCTGCCTTCTCCATTTCCTCCTTCTTGAATACCCCCCTCCATTGAATGGATCATTTCTTCTTTCCAACTAGTCTCTAGATATAACTTCTTATCTACATATCTAAGAATACAGCTGATCAACAGAAAGCACAAGCAATGATAATAGCCCAAGATGTAACACTCTCAATGCAGCAATAAAAATGAAAAAAAAAATCAAGCAAGGCACTATAACTCCTTCAAAAATTGTAAATCAAATAGGATAACCTCCACTGAGATTGAATTAGATGAAGTACCAGACAGAATTTAAAAGAATGATAATAAGTATGTTCAGAGAAATCAAAAGAATCAAAGAAGAAAACAAATTCTTAAAGGAATCCCAAGGGAACACAGGAAATCAACTTAATGAAAAAAGGAAGTAGATGCAAGATATGACTAAGGAATACTGAAGAAAACCCAATCTGAAATACTGGAAACAAGAAACACAGTCAGTTAAATAACATAACTAGTCTCACCAGTAGATTAGGATCAAGGATTGGACAGAATACATGACCTTGAAGACAAGGTAGAATAATTGAATTATGCCAACAAAGATAAAGATAAACTAATAAGAAGGTATGAGTGAGAATTTCTAGATATTTGGAACACTAGTAAAAGGGAAAACCTAATAATTCTGGGCATAGAAAAAGGAGAAGAATTTCAATCTAAAAGCATAGTAAGTATTTTCAACAAAAACATAGAAGAAAAATTTTCAAAATTAGGGAAAGAGATACTAATAGTGAAACAGGAAACATTTAGAACATAAAACAGACAAAATAAGGTAGGACTCTCTCCTGACATGCTATAATTAAACTAGGAAACACACAGCCTATATATATATATATATGGTCTTATAAAAGACTTAACCACTAAGCCATCTCTTCAGCCCCAAAGGTGGCATATGTTTTTAATCCCAGCACTCAGGAGGCTATAGTGAGAACATACCTCAAAAAAAAAAAAAAAAAAAAGGAAGGAAGGAAGAAAGGAAGAAAAGAGAATAACAGCAAGTGCTGCAAAATTAAGTAAATACATCCCTTCCAATAATAACAACTTCAATGGTTTCAATGCCCCAACCAAAACGACATAGACTTGCGAAGTGGATGAAAAGACAGGATCCTTCTGCTTGTTGCCTCCAAGAAACTCATCTTTCCATAAAAGGGGACACTACCTTAGGATGAAAGGATGGAACATGGTATCTCAAGAAAATGGGCCTAGGAAATAAGCAGATATTTCTGTTCTAATATCTGACAGAATAGGCTTCAAACCAACATAAATTAGAAGAGATAGCAAAGGTCACTTTCTACTGACTAAGGGAGCAATCCAACAAGAGGACATTATAATTCTAAACATACCTTATCAAAGCATGGGTGCACCCAATTTCACTAAACAAATACTACTAATGTAAAGTTGGATATAACCCCAAGCACAATTGTAGCAGGTGACTTCAACACTTCATTTTCACTAGTAGACATATCATTCCTACAAAAACAGAGAAGCCTCTGGATTAAATGATGTCATCACACAGACCTAACAGACATCTACAGAATCTTCTATTGAAATGCTACAGATTACATATATTTTCAGCAGCATGTGCAACTTCCTCTAAAATAGGTTATATAGTAGGACACAAAGCAAATATTTTTTGAAAAAATATATTTATTTATTTATTTGAGAGAGAGAGAGAATGGGTGGGTCAGGGCCACTAGCCACTGCAAACAAACTCCAGATGCATGCATCCCCTTGTGCATATGGCTTATGTGGGTCCTGGAGAGTCAAACCAGGATCCTTTGGCCTTGCAGGCAAATGCCTTAACCACTAAGCAATCTCTCTAGCCCACAAAGCAAATCTTTTTAAGGTTCAGACATATTTTATTACAGTTTAGAGCTTTAAGAAGGGAGAGCTTTAAGAGAAGGGGAGTTAAGGAAAGGAAGAAAGACATAGCTCTTGCTCAAGGAGGCAAGATGGAGCCTGAGAAACCAAGCACTCAAGAGGAGGAAGTAAGGCAGAGCTCTTGCCCAGGGAGACAAGAGGGGGTTTGAGAAACCTCCCTCAAGACTTAGGTTAGGAATTTTTATATGAGCCCTGTAGATGAGCAGCTGTTCTAGCCAGTTAGTCCTAATGTCAGGATTTTTGGAAAAGGGCAATCTTCCCAGAAATCTTAATTCTCCAGGAAGGGAGTGGAAGGACTCCCTAAGGGGACAGACATAAGGAAAGGCCAGGTCCTGCTGAGTTTCTGACCTGCAGTGAAGTGTAATGTCCTAGATTTTCCCCTACAAGTTCAAAGACAATTCCTGCACTTAGTCAAGGAGAAATCTATTCACTTCGTGGCTCTATCAACCCTAAACTGCCTACCTCTATTTCTCATCGGAAGAAGCAGCCCTAACTGCTGTTAGGGAATGGAAACAACGATGGATGTGTTTTTGTCAAGGTTAGTGGGGTCCTCAGGTGTCACAGTTGGGATACTTCTCCATGGTCCCTGACAGCACATTAGTAGAGTGTGGGGAGCCAGTCCTGGGAGAAAATATTGGGGAGAAAGAATAAAACAAGAGGAGTTAAGGGGAAATGGACACTGAGTAAAATGGGGCTCTTCAGGGTCTCATTTTTGTAGACTTTCATGAGTGGGAGGGTGATGAGGGAACCAAGTTAGATGAAGTTAGATTAGCACAGGACCACCCAAGTATGGGCTAACTGCAATGAGGATATAGGGTTAAAACAATACTTAAACACACAAGGTCCCAAAATGAACAGAATTATAATGACCAGAAAGGTAATCATAATTCTCTTCCACCACGAAGATCCAGAAATTTATTTTTAAAGCTGTTCACCAAATGGCATTGTCTATACCTGTTCTTATAAAGCAGATGAGATATTAGCAGCATACATACATAGTATTTAATCTTGATAATGGCATGGATGTTGCTGAGTTGTGAGCTCATTGATCCAAAGTCGTAGTCACACTATTTTTGTAAAATTGCCACTCATCAGTTGATCTTTAGAATTAGAAAGGTAAATTATAGGGCTGTTGTCTAAAGCTTAAATTTTAAAAAACATTTTATTTATGAGAAAGAGAGAGAGAATGAGAGAGAATGGGCATGCCAGGGCTTCCAGCCACTGCAAAGAATTCCAGATGCATGCAGCACCTTGTGCATCTGCCTTACATGGGTCCTGGGGAATCAAACTGAGGTACTTTGGCTTTGCAGGCGAGCTCCTTAACTGCTAAGCTCTCTCTCCAGCCCAAAATTTTAAGAAATACTTTATTTTCTGGCTCTTTTTTTCTACTAAGTGCATGTGACCAAGTAAGTAGACACAATTTCATTTTATATATTGTAGTTTTAAAGGTCACTGGGGCTCTTTAAGAGAGACTTTTAGGGATCTGGGAGGAGCTCTGTGGCTTTATCAGCATTTGTGCCCTCTGTTGGAATGAGTCAAGGCTGTGCAGAACATGTGGCCACATTGGAAACATTGAAGGTCTTTCCCTCTGTTCTCATTCTCCTTCTGCAGACAGTAAATTTATTGGAGTCCAATCTCTGGATGTCAATAATCTCTTTGATCAAGAAGATAAGTGACTTACCAGCATTATAGGACACTCTAAAATGTCCTGTTGTCTCCTGGGCCTCTTTGACCTGGAAATCCAGGACTAAAATATCGTTTGCCCTCTAGTCCCAATATCCTTATTGGTTTTGGTTGCTATGTCTTCTACCCAAAAGAAAAATGATAATACAGAATATGTCTGTACCTTCTGTCTTTAGCAGAGCAGATCCAGTTCAAGGATGGTATAAACATCTTAACATTATTTTGTAACATTTAACTTAGGTTGTCTGGTGACATAGTAAGTCATATCTAAAAATCAGAAAACATATATATTACTTAATCATTGTAAGTACAGGCAAAACATTAACAGCCTTGGAGACAATTTTTTAATCAAAAACATAAATAATAAATCTGATTTTACAAAGCAAATCTTATGGGAAAATTGGAATAATTCCATATACTCTATCTGATCTCAATGAGATAAAATTACAAATGAATAGCAAAAAAAAAAAACAAAAAAAAAAAAACCCAAAACCTGTAGAACATGTACAGATTCATGAATGATGAATGGGTGAATGAATGACTCAAGAGGGAAATAAAATTTCTAGAATAAAATGATAATGAAATCACCTATAGGATGCAATGAAGGCAGTTCTAAGAGGGAAATTTATGGATTATAGTGTCTATATTAAGATATTAGAGATGCCACAAACAAATAATTTAATGCTATACCTTAAGGCCTTGGAAAAACAAGAATAACACAAACCAAACATCAGTAGACAGAAAGAAATAATGAAGAATAGGGCAGAAATTAATAAAATAGATACCCCCCAAAATACAAAGAATCAATGAAACTAAAAGGTGGTTCTTCAAAAGAATAAACAAGATTGATAAACTCTTAATGAAACTAACCAAGCAGAAAGGAAAAGAAGAACGAACTTAACAAAATTAGAGATGAAAATTTCAATAGATACAAATGAAACTGAGAAAATCATAAGGACATACCTTAAAAACATTTACTTCATTAACTTACAAAATCTAAAAGAAATACATGAGTTTCTAGATACATATGACCTATCAAAATTAAAACAAAATAGAATTAACTATTGAGATATACCTATAAAAATGTGATTAAAGCAATTATTAAAAAAAATCTCCAAACTAAAAACTGTACAGGCCCAGGTGGATTTACTGGGGAATTTTAGATGACCTTCAAAGAAGAAGTAACATCAATACTTGTTAAAATATTCTATAAGATAGAAAAGGAAGGGAAGGAACACTACCAAACTCCTTTTATGAAGCCAGTATCATCTTCCAACATACCAACACCAACAACAAAAAATAATACAATAGACCAATCACATGCAAAAATTCCCAACAAAACACTGGCAAACAGAATACAGGAACACATCAAAAAGATCACTCTAAACCAGGCATGGTGGTACCTACCTTTAATCCCAGCAATAAGGAGGATGGGGTAAAAGGATCACCATGAGTTGGAGGGCAGCCTGGGCTACAGAGTGAATTCCAGGTCAGTTGCTGCTAGAGGGAGACCCTGTTTCAAAACAAACAAACAAACAAACAAACCAATAAACAAAAACCAATACAACATTCACCCTGACCAAGTGGGTTTTATCCCAGAGTTTCAGGGATAGTTCAACATTGCAGATTAATGAATGTATTATACCACATACATGGTCTCAAGGGCAAAAGTCACATGATTATCTCAAGAGATGCAGAAAAGGCATTTGACAAAAATCTTACATTTTTTCATGATAAAAGTCCTGAAGAATTTGGGAACAGAAGGAACATATATTAACATAATAAGGCTATATAAGACAAACCTATAGCTATCATTATATTAAATAGGGAAAAACTTGAAGCATTTCCTCTAAAAATCCGGAACAAGACAAATGTGCATGCTCTTTCTCAACTCTTGTTCAATGTAACTTTGGAAGTTTTAACTACAGCAATAAGACAGGAGACAAAAATAAAAGGGGTAAGTGGGAAAGGAAGAAGTCAAATTATCATTATTTTCAGATGAGATGCTGTTATACCTTTTACATAATCCTAGAGACTCTACCAGAAAACTGTTAGAGCTGGTAAACACTTCATGCCTGGTATTGAAAAACACAGTCAAAAGCCTGTGACTGAAGAGGTCATAGCCCTAAGTGGTAAACCACTAATGTCTGGCTAACTGGATCTATTTTGCCCACCAAATTGCTCTCTAAACACTTACGTTTAGGCCCACATATTAGTGCAACTCTCACTTTTGGTTAGAGAAGCTTCTCTTTTCAGATAGCAGTTACCACTGGGGTGACTCAAAACTCACCAAAGTGCTGAGAAGTGACAGTGGAGTGTTCATCATTAAATGAGACATCTCTGTCACACCCTCTGAGGCTCAGAGACCATTAGGGAAGAAGTAGAGGAAAGAATGCATGAGCCAAAGGAAGAGGAGGACTGCCTAAGGTGTGGTCATCCTGACACAAAATGTTCTTGATATTCATGACTCCACAGTGCCTGACCCTACCTACACATGACTTGCACAATAGGAAGAAAAAATTTTGGTAGTAATAATTGGAAAGAATAATGGATTCAGTGGAGGGGGAGGGGGCTTGGGGGGACTATTAGACGGGAATTATTATCATGATATAAATTCTATAGTTATGAAACTTGTCAATAAAAAAAGTTAAAAAGTAAATAAGCACACAAATTCCTTGGAATAAACCTAACCAAAGAAATGAAAGTCCTCTGTGATGAAAACTTTAAGAAACTCAAGAGAAAAATTGAAAAAGACACTGGGAAGTGGAAAATAACATCCCATGTTCATGAATTGGAAAAATCAATGAGGGACCAAACTGACACCACTGATAGGCTTCAGTAAGGTGCCACTCTAACTAGGCCGTTTCCCAGACAGGCAGGCAGGACTTCTGGAAAGGGCCTGCCCTGACATGTGGCAGAGAAGATGGCCACCCAGAGGCTGAGTCAGTTCCTGGACATGCCCAGATATGTCCCTTTCATGCCTTCTGCCCCAACCAATCAGAGATGCACAATTGTAACTGCTGCATTACCTAACCTGCCTGGAATTCCCCTAGACCTAGCCAGCCAAAACCTTACGACCAATCAAAAGAATACAAGTACAGTTACTGTTCAAATTAGCCAATTGTGTTAGAAAAGACTGAGCCCGCCAAAATTCCTCTAGCTGTGCCTAAAAGGAGCCACCAAGCTCCTCTCAGGTCGCCATTTTGTATGAATGGTTGACCCCCACATGCTGGCCGATTCTGCAGTATAAATGCTCTTTGTTTTTATATACTATTTGAGTCTGGGGTCTTTCTTCAGTGATTCTCAGACCCTTACATCAATATTGTGAAAATGGCTAGCTTACCAAAAAGAAATCTATAGATTTAATGCAGTCCCCATCAAAACTTCAATGGTATTCTTCACTGAAATAAAAAAAAAAATGAAGAATCCTAAGATTCATTTGGAAGCACAAAAATCCTTAGATAGCCAAAATAATCTTGAGAAACAAAAATAAGGCTGGAGTTGGGTGTGGTGGTGGATGCATTTAATCCCTGCACTTGGGAGGGAGAGGTAGGAGGATCTCTGTGAGTTCGAGGCCACCCTGAGAATACAGAGTGAATTCCACAGTAAGACCTTACTTCGAAAAACAAAAACAAAAACAAAAAAAGGAGATACCACCATACCAAGTTTTAAGGCATATCACACAGCTATAGTAACAAAAATAGCTTGGTATGGGCACAAAAACAGTCATGTAGATCAATAGAACCTAAAAGAGGACACAGATAAGAACCCAGGCAGCTAGCCATCTTATCTATTTTTTTAATTTTTTGGTTTTTTTGAGGTAGGGTCTCACTGTAGTCCAGGCTGACCTGGAATTCACTGTGTAGCCTCAGGGTGGCCTTGATCTCATGGTGATCCTCCTGTTTGTGCCTCCCAAGTGCTGGGATTAAGGGCATGTGCCACCATATCCAGATTTTTAGCCATCTTATTTTTGACAAAAACAATGCCAAAACTCTTTACCAGATAAAAGATAGCTTATTTAATAAATGGTGCTGGAAAAATTGAGTATCTTTTTCTCTCCATGCACAAGGATTGACTCCAAATGAATTAAAGACCTTAGTATTAGACCTGGAATTTTGAAACCACTGTGGGAAAAAGTGTGAGAAATGCTTTGTCAAATAGGCATAGGCAAGGACTTTCTAAATAGAAACTCAGTCATTCAAGAAGTAAGATCACTAGTCAACCAATGAAATCTCAGGAAATTAAAGTTTTTGTACAGCAAATGCCATTGCATGTAGAGTAAAAAGTCAGCCTAAAGAATGGGAGAAAATCTTTGCTAGCTATATATTTGATAAAGGATTAATTTTGGAATATGCAAAGGTCTCAAAAAACTGTCTGGCTAAATGTATATAGTGTGTTCACCAAACTGCCTAGTAAGTGCTTCTCTTAATGTTCATACCCATATATTAATGCTACTCTCACTTTTGGTTAGAGAACCTTCTCTTTTCACATGGCACTGACGTTGGAATGACTCAGAAGGCATCATGGTGCTGAGAAGCAGTGACAGAGGAGTGCCCAGCACTGAAATATCTCAGTCACACCTTCCATGGCTCAGGGTACATTGTGGAAGAGGTGGTAGAAAGAATGTAAGAGCCAAAGGATGGGTAGGACTCATTACAACGTGCTCCTCCAGACACAAAATGGCCTGGATATCCATGATCTCACAGTGCCTGACACTACCTACACAAGACCATCATAATAGGAGAAAAAGATCATGACATCAAAATAAAAGTCTGATTGAGAGGGGGAGGGGATATGATGAGAGTGGAGTTTCAAAGGAGAAAGTAGGGGAAGGGAGGGAATTATCATGGGTTATTTTCTACAATCATGGAAGTTTTCAATAAAACATATAAAAAATATTTAAAAGGCAAAAAACCCTAAATACTATGAAACCAAAGAACCCAATCAAAAATGAACTTTTAGACCAGACACAGTTATGGAGGAAGGGATATTTATTGAAGCTTACAGATCCAGGGGAAGTTCCATAATGGTAGAAGAAACTGGCCTGCCTTCACAGGTCCAAGCAGAGAGACAGAAGAGAGAAGCACAAGCCAAAAGATCAAAAGCCACAACACACGTCAGGAACTCCAGCTAGGCACACTTTGCATATCTTTTTATTGAAATATGAAACCCACCACCACACCTAAAGATCCACCCAGGGACACTGCCTCCAGCCAGGTGGCTGCAGAATGCAAACTACAAACAATAAAAAACTGAATATATTGGAAGCCATCTATTCAAACTACCACAGCTGGGGAGGTCATTAGACCTCAGGAAAGCTACTGTTGTTGTCTGGCTAAATGGACATACTATGTCCACTAAATTGCCCTCTAAATATTTATGTTCATTCCCATATATTAATGCTCACTTTTGGTTAGAGATGATTCTCTTTTTTCAGATGGCAGTGACCACTAGGGTGACTCAAAACTCTCCAAGGTGCTAAGAAGAGGTGCCAGGGGCGTGATCAGCACTAAGTGGGCCATCTCTATCACACCCTTTGAGGCTCAGGGTCCATTGTGGAAGAGGTGGCAGAAAGCATGCAAGAGTCAGAGGATGAGGACAAGGGCTTTGGAAGGCTGTCTTCCAGTCACAAAGGGGCCATGGTATATATGACCTCCCAGTGGTTGACACTACTTACACAAGATCTGTATAATAATTGGACAAAAACAGATGACATCAAAATAGAAGAGAGACTAGTTGAAAAGAAGGGGTTCAGTGGAAGGAGGACATGGGGGGGGGACAAAAAAGGCTGGTGGGAGGGGACTATGATCAGGGTACATTGTGACCACACATGGAGGTTGCTAATAAAATTTTGTTAAAGTTCTTAAAAATCTATAGCTTGGTAAGAGTCTGGATATTATTTTCAGTTTTGTCCAGGAATACTCCTAAGAGTCCTTTCTTCAGGCAGAGCCAAGGGTCTTGCTGGATAGGATACATGACCTATGGTTTGACTTAAATGTCTCTCAGACTCCCATATGCTGAAGGTCTGCACGCCAGCCTGCGATACAACTGGGAGGTGATGAATCTTTAGGAGGTGATGAATCTTTAGGAGGTGATAGCCTAGTGGGAAGAAATTGGGTTCCTGGGGCCATATTTGTATTTGTTTTCTCTCTGTCTCCTCTTCCTAACTGTCAGAAAGAGAGCAGCTTTGCTATTTCTTGTGTTCCCTGTCATGACATGCTGTCTTGCCATAGGCTCAAAAGTAATGGAGGCAATCTACCATGAACTTGAACTTCTAAAACTACAGGCTAATAATTAATCTTTCACTATAACATATTTCAGGTGCCACACAGGATGGAGAGGGAAATACAGTTTGCTCTTCTAGTGTGGAGATTGTGGAAAGAAGGTCGAGTAGCAAGAACCTCCTATTTTGTCCCCGTCTCTCTCTTTTTTCTTTCAAGGTAGGGTCTCACTCTGGCCCAGGCTGGCCTGGAATTCTCTATGTCGCCTTTGGGTGGCCTCGAGAACTCACAGAGATCCTCCTACCTCTGCCTCCAGAGTGCTGGGATTAAAGGCGTGTGCCACCATACCCGGCACCTTTTTCTTCTTTAATCACCAAACCTGGGGTAGGAAAGTGTTTGTTTAGCAGCACCAAAGACCCCCAAGAATGTTTGCTCTTTTGAGGTACTGTGGTGAAGACTGCTGGGGTAGGCTTGGCACCATGGGAGTGTGGCACATGAGCAGACGCAGGTGGTACTGCCAGGTCTGGATTCCTGGGGCTTGACATATTTATTTTGTGCCCTGGCAAGGATAGGCAGGAACACTACAGTCCTGGTGAACCTTAGCGTTAGAGGTCCTCACAGGCAACAACAACAACAAAAACTTTTTTTTGGAAGAGAGAGAGAGAGAGAGAGAGAGAGAGAGAGAGAGAGAGAGAGAGAGAGAGAGAGAGAGAGAAAATGGGCCCGCCAGGGTCTTGCAGCCACTGTGAAGGAACTCCAGATGCATGCGTGGTATTGCACAGCTGTGTCGCTCTTACGCCTAGCTATGTGTGGGACCTGGAGGATTCCAACACGAGTTCTTAGGCTTCACAGACAAATGCCTTAACTGCTAAGCCATCTCTCCAGCCCACAAAGATTTTTTTTTTTTTTCTTAAATTTTTATTTATTTATTTGAGAGTGACAGACACAGAGAGAAAGACAGACAGAGGGAGAGAGAGAGAATGGGCGCGCCAGGGCTTCCAGCCTCTGCAAACGAACTCCAGACGCGTGCGCCCCCTTGTGCATGCCTCTATGTTGAGCAGATCAAGAAGTTCAGTGTAGCCTCTCTTTCTCTGGGCAATGCACATTGTTCCACATGGCTCCGAGGATCCCCTTTCTTCCTTTGTCACACTGTCATTAATAAACATCCATTTCCCTTCCAACCAGTCAGTCTTGGATTGGAGGGTGGGGAAGGGAGGAGGTCTTGACCTGGATAGATGAATACAATTAATTAGAGAGACTGCTGTAATTATTACATCAGATCAAAGTAGCTGGATTGAAAACAAAAATCTTTTCTCTCTTTTGTAATCTCAGGTTTGCTTGTGAAGAAAGATGTCTGTAAAGATAATCAGATGGGTTTTGGAGAGGTAGAAATTTCTATATTTTATCAAAAGCAAGGTTCCATTGATTATAAGCAGAACCATTATTTTCTAATTCCTGAGAAAGGAAAAAAAGTTATTGTCTCAGTGAGAGTTTAACCAGATAAAATGAACTAGCAGGAGCTGTATAAGAGATTTATTACAAAGAATTTGCTTAAATGACTGGGGGGGGAGAGGGCTGGACAGGAAAGTCCAAAACCCACAGGAGATGCCATAGAAAGGGCATGGTCCACTGTGAGCCCTTCTCTATGTGAGAACTCTCAGCTTTTTAACAGCCTTGCAACAGAGCAAATCAGACCCATGTAGCTCGTTTAAGCTGACCGTGGACTTTAATCACATCTACAAAATACCTTCCCAGCAACACCTACACTAATTTTTTTATTTTTTGAATTTGAAAAGTGGGTGTTTGTGGCTCAGTCCTGTTGACATAGAAAATTAAACATCCCAGCAGCCAATTCCGCTATTGAATGTTATGAGTTTTATCTCAATTTTAGAGGTGCTCAATGTAAATAAAAGTACATTTCGGACTCTTTGAAATGCCGTTTGCTTTCTGAGTGCAGTGTGAGTAAATTTAGAACCTTGTTGGGTATGGGTAACTTCATTTAGTAATTCTGGAGATTAGCAGAGATTTTGTAATCCTGAAATGATTTGTAATTTTAGAAATTAGTAGTGATTATTTATTTATTTATTTATTTATTTGAGAGCGACAGACACAGAGAGAAAGACAGATAGAGGGAGAGAGAGAGAATGGGCGCACCAGGGCTTCCAGCCTCTGCAAACGAACTCCAGACGCGTGCGCCCCCTTGTGCATCTGGCTAACGTGGGACCTGGGGAACCAAGCCTCGAACTGGGGTCCTTAGGCTTCACAGGCAAGCGCTTAACCGCTAAGCCATCTCTCCAGCCCAGTAGTGATTTTTGACTAGCCGTTTGCAGAGAGGAAGCCTGGGAAAAGTCATTTCCTGAGTCAGGCTAGGATCAGGGTCCATTTCTGCCTCATTGTTTTTTTTTTTTTTTCCCTCCAGATCCATTCTTTGTCTTAGAAACCTAGGCAAAGCAGATTGCTGACATGTTAGCTGTGATTCCCCCAGTGCTGTCCTGATCACCAAGGGTTTCAAAGTGTATGAAAACTCTGCCATGGAGTCTGATGGAAAGTCTGTATGCCACTGGAGGTAAAGCTTCCCCGGGGCTAATTAATCTGCCTTGTTTGGCTGGAGCTCTACAGAGTGTCTTTGGTCACTATGGTGTCATGTGCTTCTTAGAAACTCAGAAGACATAGACCGTGTACTCACGCTTTTGTTTTCAGAACCCACTGTCTCCCTTTCCTCACTCCAGCCTGTAAGAAGAACTACATTTCCCAAGGTTACTCGTGGGAGACTTCTGAGAAGGTCTCCAGCAAATGAGAGCCCCAGGGGAAGATGAGAGAATGGGTGAAGGGAACAAGCCAGGGAATTTCTTGGCTCTTGCTGTGCCCTGGGCTGGGTCCCTTTGTGTGGCTATGTACCCTCAGTGGCTCTGACCTCCACTGAATAGTCTTTCCTTTCTGGTACCATCCACCCTGCAGCTGCCACTGAGGTTCAGGTTCCCACCGATGGGCCCAGCATTTGGACTGTAATCAGTATTTCCTTTCACTGTTTTTTTTTTTTTTTTTTTTTTTTTTGTTATAGGGTGTCAATGGTTTTCTGCTCTTGCCTCACCATTTCCTGGGTGCTTTTTTAAGTGCCCTACCACCTGTGCAGTAAAGTCCTTACATCCAATCATGGCTACTTGGAATACCTGAAGTGATTTCTCTGTTTTTATTTATTTATGTGACAGATAAAGAGGGAGGGAAGCCGGACGTGGTGGCGCACGCCTTTAATCCCAGCACTCGGGAGGCAGAGGTAGGAGGATTGCTATGAGTTCAAGGCCACCCTGAGATGACAGAGTTAATTCCAGGTCAGCCTGGACCAGAGTGAGACCCTACCTTGAAAAACAAAGCAAAACAAAACAAAAAAGAGGGAGGGAGAGAGAGAAAGAGAGAGAGAGAGAGAGAGAGAGAGAGAGAGAGAGAGAGAGAGAGAGGGAGGGAGAGAATGGGCACGCCAGGGCTTCCAGGCTCTGCAAATGAATTCCAGACGTGTGTGCCCCTTGTGCATCTGGCTAACATGGGTCCTGGGGAATTGAACCTGGGTCCTTTGGCTTTGTAGGCAAAAGCCTTAACTGCTAAACCATCCCTCCAGCCCAATTTCTCTGTTTTTGAACGGCCCTTAACTTATGTACAATATTTTAAGAAAAATAGCCACCATCTTAGCCCAATGGGCAGCATGTTACTCTCATAAAAGTATAAATTAGGGGCTGGGGAGATGACTTAGAAGTTAAGGCACTTGCCTGCAAAGACTAAGGGCCCAGGTTTGATTTCCCAGTACTCACATTAAGCCAGATGCACAAGGTGGCCCATGCATCTGGAGTTCATTTGCAGTGGCTGGAGGCCCTGGCTCACCTATTCTTTCTCTCTCTGTCAAATACATAAATAAATAAAATAAAAATATATAAATTAGTATGCTGAAAATCAGTCATTAAAGTCACAAGGTTGGGTGAATCCCGTCAGAGGCAAAAACATGAGAAAGAAGCAAAGGGTGGTTGGCAGGGAAAGGTTAGGAGTCCTTGAACAGCAGGGGCGTGCGTGGACAGGACGCGCCCATGGATCCTCAGCCATCAGGCAATGGATAGCCAGGACCAGAATGCAGCGACTGCCCTGGGCTTTGGGGCACCTATGGAAACCCATGTGGAATTAGAATCGTGGCTCCGTCACATAATTGTTGTGTGACTGTGAGCACATGACTTAGTATCTCTGACTCTGTTTGCTTGACTCTAAAATGGAGGTAACCTTCACCCAGGGCTTATGAAACAAAAAGAAGTTACTATGAAAGTGCTTGGCAGAAAGCTTGCCAGAGTAGCCACTAATATGAGGCATTTCCTTCCCATGTAAGATGTTGTTTTTTTCTGTCATACTGTCTAGGAACATTCAAACTTGCAGAAAAAAAGGTAGGCTTTCCTCCTTTCCTTAACCCCCCTCCCCACTCCCCCATTTCCTTCCTTGTAAAATAAACTTTCTTAAAATTCCCATCTTTCCTCTTGGGTGTGGAGGCACATACTTGTAAATCTCAGCACTCAGGAAGCTGAAACAGGAAGAGAGGGACTTTGAGGCTAGCCTAGACAATATAAAGAGAACTTGTCTCAATGCATACATGCATAAGCAGACAAACAATTTATAACTTTCCCCTTTTATTGATTTACAACAAAACAATAGAAGCCAGTAAAATGCTTTAGTAATATCACTTAATTAAAATAACCTTTCCAATTCCTTAACAAAGAAGAGAATTGATTGCCCTTTTTGAACATATGTGTGTTTGATGGAAGAGCTAGCATGTGCTGGTCAATCGTAGTGTATCCTGAGATTCTATGAAACACTGATTTGATTTCAGACTCTCAAGTGAGTTAAAATAGGCACCTCTGAAGTGCTGGAAATGCCCTCCTCTGCTATCTTTACTTATCATTTTGCCCCTGAAGACATTACAGTGACCCTCACATCTGTAGGAAGCATTGTATGCCTTGGGTTTGCTACGTGACAGGGACAGTCACCAATCCTTCAGGCTTCTTCCTGATTGGATCTGTCCTACACACATGTCCTACCTCTTGGGAGCCCGCTCGTGTGGGCCCCATGCTGCGGGATCTCCCACACTTTTGCCTAGTTGCAGGCTGAGCTGCCTCATGTGAACCGGGGCGCCCAGGCCTTCTCTTTAGGGGGCATGCTTAAATGTGCAGATTTTCAGCATGGCAGTGCCCAGAGCACAGCAACTTTCTAGCCGCCCCTCCTGACTCTATGATTTGGAGGCTGTTGCATGAATGCTTCGTTGACTGTGCTTTGATAGCCTCAGCTGTACACATGGAGGGCTTCACTGTGAAGCATGGGTGAAGCTAGGTTATGAGTTTTCTGCAGCTCCTCTGTGTCTAAGGACGATGCAGAGCAAGCACAGGGCTGACCCGAAGCATGAGAGTAGGGAGAGCTATGGAAACAAAATTTCTCCTGGGGAATGCTGTAAATTTAATTTTGTTGAAGGCAGTGAGCTCTGGGGTCCATGTTTTCTGCCCAGGGCCATCAGAAGAGTGGGGGGGGGGTAGAATATGCTCATGTCTTGAGGGCTAATCAGAGGCGTTGAAATTTTGCACAGACTGCTTTCAAGTTTCTAGTTAATTATTATTATTTTTTTCCTAACAATACCAGAAACAGGGCCTTCACAAATGCATTTCTAAGCATGACCTGAGGTTATGGGACACCTCTATTTATGGCAAATGGCTTTGACTTCTGTGGGATTGGGTCATATTGTTACAGCTGCGAGACTAAAAAGGATTTGAATGATTATATTTTGACTAGGATTCTTCCCTAAACTTTTAAGGGACAGGAAAATTTTACTTCTTTTTCTCTTTCCCATCTCTCTTCCTTTCTACCATCCTCTATTGTCCAGTTTTCCTAAATCCTCCTGAAATAATTAATCTTTCACTAATTATCGTTGAATGCCGCTTCCATGGTACACCCTGCTCTTCTTGGGTCCCTGTGGAGAACTTCCCTACTGGGAGGTGAATTTGGATTTAGAAGGTCATGATTTTTCTTGTGCTTTCCTATCAGGCAGCACCGCCATAGGTGACAATAAGGCAGAGAGGTCGGAGGACTGACTTAAGGCTTCAGGCTAGAGCTGCGCTATGGAGACAGGATCTCCTGTGGTTCATGTTACAGCTATGCCTGATTTCTGGGGTGTCTCAGTGACACGGCTGCTTGTTAGCAACAAAGAAAGAGTAAACGAGGGAAAACGAAAGACTAGCAAGACCAAGAACAGGAAGAGAAGCACTCGGTGTCCGCCATGATTCGATGGGAAGAGCACACTGAGGCGTTGCAGTTTTTCATGACAGTTATTATTTTTCTAAACAAAATCCTGGTCATTGTCATATAGTGTACTTTATACTTAGTTGTTGGAAAGGGAACAAATATTTACTAATGTCTGCAACTTACCAGACACTAGATTGGGCATTTTATTTCCACCATCCTTTTTGAACTTTGCAAAACAGAGATAAGAATTTATATGTTTATGGCACATAGGTCAAGTGCTTAACATGCACATGCATGCGAAGACTGCACACACACGCACACACACACACCTTTGCTAGAATATTTTTAACTTTTAAATGACAACTTCCCTAATATAGACACTATACCATGACTACAATCACATCCCACCACCCATTCTTTTCTGCCTCTTAGACCCCCTTCCACTGAATCCCTTCTTCTTTCCAACTGGCCTCTCTTCTATTTTCTCTATCACACCCTCCAAGGCTCTGGAACCACTGAAAGAGGTGGTGAGAAGAATGTAAGAGCTAAAGGAAGGGGAGGAGTGATTCATTACTGTCTTCCAGACACAAAGAAACCTTGATATTCATGACCTCACACTGGCTGACACTACTTACACAAGACCTGTATAATAAGAGAAACAAATTTAGAACTTTTTAAAATTTTTATTTATTTATTTGAGAACAACAGACAGAGAGAGGGAGAAAGTGGCAGAGAGAGAGGGAGAGAGTGTATGAGAGAGAATGGGCGCATCAGGGTCTCCAGCCACTGCAAACAAACTCCAGATGTGTACGCCACCTTGTGCATCTGGCTTACGTGAGTCCTGGGAATTGAGCCTCAAACTGGGGTCCTTAGGCTTCACAGGCAAGTGCTTAACTGCTCAGTCCTCTCTCCAGCCCCCAAATTTAGAATTTTCTAAAAATTGAGCTAGCTGGGAGAGAAGTGAATTACTCCAAATTACATACCATAAAGCTATTGAGGATTTATATATATACTAGACAACTTCTATACTTACAGACAACAAATCACGTTATTTCCCTCCCTGCCCCTTCCCTCCCCTCCCCCACTTTCTCCTTCATAGCTCTGTTCTCCATCATATCTCCTCCTTCTGTCCATTAGTCTCTCTTTTAATTTGATGTTGTCATCTTTTTCTCCTATTATGAGGCTCTAGTGTGGGTATTGCTAGGCACTGTGAGGTCTTGGATATCGAGGCAAAATTCTGTCTGGACAGTTGTATGTAAGGAGTGGTACCCTTCCTTTGCTCTTATATTCTTTCCACCATGTCTTCCACAATAGACCCTGAGCCTTTGAGGGTGTGAGATGTTTCAGTGCTGGACACTCCTCCATCCTATCTTCTCAGCACTATGATGCCTTTTGGGTCATCCCTGTGGTCACCACCATCTGAAAAGAGAAGCTTCCCTAACCAGAAGTGAGAGTAACAATATATGAGTAGAACATTAAGTGTAGTGATTTCAGAGCAATTTGGTGAGAGTAATGTATGCATTTATCCAGACAAGAGCAGGCTTTATACCCCTAAAGCTCATGACCTCTCCTGCCATAGGCTTTTATTTTAAAAATTTATTTACTTATTTGAGAACAACAGACAGAGAGAGAAAGAGGCAGAGAGTGAGGGGGGGGGGAAGAGAGAGAATGGGCCCGCCAGGGCCTCCAGCCACTGCAAACGAACTCCAGAGGTGTGCGCCCCCTTATGCATGTGGCTAACGTGGGTCCTGGGGAACCGAGCCTCGAACCGGGGTCCTTAGGCTTCACAGGCAAGCGCTTAACTGCTAAGCCATCTCTCCAGCCCTGCCATAGGCTTTTGATTAGGTTTTCAGTACCAGGCACATATTCCCTCCCATAGAGTGGGCCTTCAGTCCAATTAGAGAGCAGTTGGTTTCTCCCAGAGCAGACATGCCACTATCGCACTCATTCAGAAATCTGACCAAACTCGAGGCTTCCATTGTCCACTGTTTTCACTGTTGATGATTTCTGTCTCCCATAAGGCTGCATACAGTGCCACTTTTTCCAGCTTTCAGTTGACTGAGCTACAGGGAGAAGGTTTTCTGCTCAGCACTACCTTGATTTCTCAGTGACTTTGCCACTCAGGCATGCGATGTCTTCAGCAATAGGGTCTTACCATCTCTTTCCCATGGGGAACCAAGGGCCTTGGCAATAGCCTGTAATGTTTTGGAGGCAATATAGACCACCCTGGCCAATGACTCATTGGGAGGTATCCCATCCCAGGCACTGAAAATTTTCTAGTAACAATCTATGGCTTCTGGATGTGCCATTATTTAAAAAAGTAGATTTTCATATGTCTTATTCAGAATATCTTTAATTTTGATTGACCCTGTCTCCCCATCTTTCTTTTATACAATCTCTTTCCCAATCCTAGCTACAAATATATAGACTTGCATGTGATCTGGAACCAATAACCAGTAACAGAGGCCTATATGCTAGAAAAAGGCCATAAGGGAGGGAGGAGAGGGAAGGTCTTAAGAGGATGGTATTGTATATATGAAGAAGAAGAACAGATTACAGGGAGGGGAAAGGCCTAAGCAAAGATTTTGATTTTGATAGCCAAATAAATCCAATATAGACATTTCTCTCACTGGCTACAAGCATAACTCTGGATAAAACACAAACCAAACACTATCTGAGGGCTCTGAACAGTGAACAAAAGCATGGACAGGTAACCACGGGTGGTGCGTTAGCCCCTCTTCCTTTTCCTTACAGTTTTACTCTAAGTGCGGAGCCCCCATTATGGAGCTGTGAGGCCGGGATAAGTAGGGATGGATTAAAAAGCTCAATAGAAACAGTCCATCTGGCTAAGGAAAGGAGCCCTTGTGCTGTGAAACGCTGTCTTCTAGGCCTGACATGGCTGTGGCCTCGGTTACCTCACAGTGACTGTTGGTCCCATGTTGGGCCCGTCCACATTCTGCCATGGGTGGTGGAAGAAGGAGGGGGAACCCCCCCAAATCACCTTTCAAATATGTAAAAGTAGAACGACTAATTTGAAAAAAGAAAGGGTTCAGTGGAAGGTGCACAGGAGGAGGGAGGGGACAACAGAAGGTAATTATGATCAAAATACATTATATACATGTATGAAAACTGTGAGTAAAAAGAAAGCTATTAAAAAGAGAGAGAGAGAGGGCTGGAGAGATGGCTTAGTGGTTAAGCGCTTGCCTGTGAAGCCTAAGGACCCCGGTTCGATGCTCGGTTCACCAGGTCCCACGTGAGCCAGATGCACAAGGGGGCGCACGCGTCTGGAGTTCGTTTGCAGAGGCTGGAAGCCCTGGCGCGCCCATTCTCTCTCTCTCTCTCTCTCCCTTTATCTGTCTTTCTCTCTGTGTCTGTCGCTCTCAAATAAATAAATAAAAATTTAAGAAAAAAAAGAGAGAGAGAGAGAGGAAAGGAGTTCTTTAGGGCTAAAGAATGCAGGGAGAATCCAGAGTGGAGGAAAGTGGAGAAAAGAATCCCTAATTCTATGTATGAGTGGGCACAAGTCTCAGGCAAGAAGTAAGTTAATTCTATCAGCATATGCTAACTAGGCATGCTACTGTGTCATCAGGGCATGTTCAAATGTGCATATAATGCATTTTGATCATATTCACCCCTTACCTTCTCTTGTTTCCATCCCAGTCCTATTTATCTCTTTCCTCTTCCCAACTAGTCTCTTTCTACTTTCATGTCTTATTTAGTTGTGCATGTACGTATGCATTTATTTCTGTTTTAATGACTCAGTGAGCTGTATTAGGGCCGCTTACAGGATCCTGTTTGAGGGATTATTTAAGGGAACATGGGCTCTTTGCCAGTGACTATGCCCCTGAAGGGAATGTCTTTCCTCCCCCAGCAACCATTAACTGCCTGTAAGCCCTCAGGGAGGGTAAGGCCTCATGGGCCCTTCTCCATGACAGGATGGTGACAGGCCCAATCTTGTGCAGGTCTCCTGGTGGCAGTCACAACTGCATGAGATCAGAGTGCAACAACAGTGTCATGCTCCAGAGATAGAAAACAGCTCTCTACTTCTCTCTCTGTTCTGTCCTTGGGCTCTTGTATTCATTTCACTGCCTCTTCTACAGGGTTCCCTGAGGCCTGGAGGAGGCGATGTGAATGTCCCATTTAGAATTGCTAACAGTCTGTTATTCTCAGCACTTCGAGCCTCTGCAGTTATCGCTGCTCATTGTAAAAGGAGCTTCTCTGACCAAGGCTGACGGCAACACTAATCTATGGCTACAGACACAGTTATTTAGAGGGCAGTTTGATGTGTCCATCATGTACATTTAGCAACATGACAAATTGGCTTCCCTATTCGGCCATATGACCTCCTCAGCGATGGGCTTTGGATGATTCACAGTACCAGGCATGGATTCCTTCCTGTTGGGTGGACCTTAAATCTTCAGAAAGTGGTCACTTAACCCTATCACTAACTTGCCACTGTTGCTTGAGTGGTCACTCCTTACCTGGCAGGCTGGTATTCTAATACACATGGTTCACAGCTGCATAAGACTTTTTTTTTCTTGAGGCGTGGTCTTGCTGTAGCCCAGGCTGTCCTGGAATTCACTATATACTCTCAGGCTGGGCTCAAACTAATAGCAATCCTCCTACCTCGACCTCCCAAGTGTTGAGATTAAAGGCGCATGCCACCAGGCCTGGCCAATAAACAGTGTTTTAAACATGCAATAACTGAAAGCTGGATGGGCTCAGCAGAAAAATGGAGAAGAGAGCCAATGTACTTGAGAGCAGATCAATAGAATTTATTCAATCTGAAAAACATAAAAACACTGAAAAAAATATGTTATTGTAGTCTTAGAAGGAAAGAAGAAAGAAACTAGGTCAGCAAAAAAAAAAAAAAAAAACAATAACAAAAACTTGAAATAATAGCCAACATATTTTCCAATTTGGCAGAAGGCCTAATTTCTAGGTCCAACAAGCTCAGTGATCCCCAAACAAGATAAAATCAAGGACTCCCATGCTCTGAACTCATCAAATTCAAACTTCTGAAAACCAGTGATACAAAAAAAGAAAGATCTTGACAAAGCTGGGGAGAAAAAAGTTATATGTAAGGGAACAACAACTTTAATAACTGGAGACCTTTCATCAGAAGTCGTGTGAGGCCAGAAGACAGTGGGACAGTATCTTTAAAATTCTGACAAAGAGTAGCGAATTCAGAATTCTGTTATCAGTGAACGTATTATTCAGGGACTAAAGACAAAGACATTCTCAGATAAAGAAAATTTAAGAGAATTCGTGGCTAGGGGATCAGCATTCTAGAAAACATTTAAGTAGTTTTCAAGTTGAAGGTAGTGATCCCAGTAACAGACTTGGCTCTTGGGCGTTAAGGAAGCACCATGGGAATGGCAAAGATTCTCCTCTATTTGCATATGACTACTGAAAGCAAAACTTGTATTTCTGAATTTTCAATTATGTATGCATCCTATAGATAGTAATAAGATCATAAGAGGATACTGTGATTAACATTATTCCATCAAGCTTGATGATATGAAGTAGGTAGATTGTTGAAAAATATAACTTACCAAAATTGATGCAGGAATAAGTAAAAAATTCTAAATGAGGGGCCAAGGAGGTGGTTCAGTGAAGTAGGTAGATTGTTGAAAAATATAACTTACCAAAATTGATGCAGGAATAAGTAAAAAATTCTAAATGAGGGGCCAAGGAGGTGGTTCAGTGGTTAAAGGTTCTTGTATGCAGAGTTTGTCCCCAGGGGTTTTAGGGTCCCTAGCACCTACACAAAGCCAGCTGCATGCATCTATGATCCCAGTGCACCTAAGCAATGGGAGGTAGAGACAGGAGAACCTGATGCTCGGGGGCCCGAATTCATTTGTAGTGACAAAAGAACTTCTCACACAAAGTGGAGTAAGGTTGTCCACTGACTTCTACACGTGAGCCATGGCAGGCGAATGCCAACACTTACACGCAAGTTAAAAAAAAAAAAAACCCGAATGATATTATATATTAAATCAACTGATTTTATCTCAAAAATCTTAGCAAAAGGAAGCTGTAAGGCTGGAGAAATGGCTCAGTGATTAAGGTGCTTGCCTGCAAAGTCTAAGGACCCAGGTTCAACCAGTACCCATGTAAGCCAGATAAATAAATAAATATTTTATTTTAAGATTTATTTTTATTTATTTTTTAGAGACAGAAAGAGGGAGAGAGATAGAGAGAGAGTGAGAATGGGTGCACCAGGGCTTCTAGCCATTGCAAATGAACTCCAAACACATGTGCCACCATGTGCACCTGGCTTATGTGGGACCTGGAGAATTGAACTTCGGTTCGTAGGCTTTGCAAACATGCACCTTAACCTCTAGGCCATCTCTCCAGCCCAATAATTTTGTTTTCAAAAGAAGATGTAGTGAGTTGGAGAGATGGCTCAGCAGTTAAGAGCACTTCCTGTGCAAGCACGAGGCCTAAAACATCCCAAGGTACTGATCTCTAAAGTTTGAGCCCCAGGACCCACATAAACATCTGGCCATGGTCACACCTATCTGTAATCCCATTACCACAGGGGAGCAATGACCCAAGGATCACCAGAGCTTGGAAAAAAAATGACAAGCTCTGGGATCAGTAAGAAACTATGATCAAAACATATTTTGAACATACATAAAAGCTGTTATTAAAAAAATAGAAGAGGGGCTGGAGGGATGGCTTAGTGGTTAAGGTATTTGCCTGCAAAGCCAAAGGGCCCTAGTTTGATTCTCCAGGACCCACGTTAGCCAGATGCACAAGATGGCGCATGCGTCTGGAGTTCGTTTACAGTGGCTAGAGGCCCTGGCACGCCCATTCTCTCTCTCTCTCCCTCTTTCTCTCTGTCAAATAAAAATAAAAATAAATATTTAAAAGCAAATGGAAGAGGGGCTAGCTGGAAAGAAGGGATTCGGAGGAGGGAGCATATGAGAGTGAAGAGGAAGGGTGGTAGAAAGGGACTGTGATCATGGTGACCTGCATACATGTATGGATTCTGTCAATAAAATGTTAAAAACAAAGGAAGAACAGGCAGAAGAACAAAAGAGTGGGCTGTCAGGTATTCTACCTCTGCCATTGCAGGTGAGAACACCTGGATACAGATGAGCCCCTGAATGTCACATGGGCACATGCACCTGCAGCTACCACACCACACACACGATGACATAGAAATTTTGGACAGCTTTTGTAGGTCCATTCCTTGATATTTTGTTAGTGTGGAATTACTATAAAGGAATTGCTTTCTAAAGTTCACTGTTTTAAAACATTATTATTATTGTTTTTGCAAGCAGAGAGTGATAGAAGAGAGACAGACAGAGAGAATGAGCTCACCAGGGCCTCCAGTTGCTGCAAATGAACTCCAGATGCATGCACCCCTTTGTGCATCTGGCTTACGTGGGAAATTGAACCGGGGTCCTGAGGCTTCATAGGCGAATGCCTTAACCACTAAGCCATTTCATCAGCCCTAAATTTCATTTTTAAATTGTTGGCAGTAGTATATATATATATATATATATATATATATATATATATATATATATATGTATATATATATATAAAATTAAATTTTGTATATTAACCTTATATCTTATTAAATCCATGTAATGGTTTTAGTTGCTTTGTAATTTTCCTGTGGTTTTCTGTATTGTGGAAGAATTTTTTCTTTCTACAAAGCTTTTCTTTAGAATGATAATTAAAAATCACTTTCTTTTTGTAGAATAATAACTAGGGCCTTGAAATCAATATTGAATAAACTGATAAAGGCATGCATTCTTGTCTTATTTCTAATTTTAAGGGTAAAGAATTTATTCTTTTTTTAAAGTGAGAGATATGCCATTGGTTTTTCACAGATGCTCCTAATTGGGCTGAGAAAATTCCCTGTGTTTTTCTACTTAGCTGAAGTTTTATTATATAGGAATATTATTTTCCAGACTCTTTTTGTATCAGTTTAAATGATCACATGGTTTTTTTACTTAAATCTTTTAATATTGTAAACAATGTTGAATCAACCTTGTATTTTTGGAATAAACCTCTGGTCATGAGATACAATACTTTTCACCACAGCACCAAACCATGAAGCATCTAGAAGCATATCTCATGAAGATGCCCAAGATATTTATGCTGAAAAACATAAAACACTGCTGTAAAAATATTAAATATCTAAGTAAAAAAAGATATACAATGTTCTTGGATTATAAAACAATATATTTATATAGTCATTCTTTTCAAATTTATCACCTTAACCACTCAGCAACCTTGTTTCATTATTATCTTCAAATTTATCTACAGAGTCAATACAATTTCAATCAAGATCATAGCAGATATATATATGTGTATATATATATATATGTATATGTATATATACACACATATATATTTGGTGTGAATTGACAAGTTGCTTAAAAAATTGTGTGGCAATAAAAATATCCTAGGACAATCAAAACAATTTAAAAAATGGGCCAAT
This sequence comes from Jaculus jaculus, assembly GCF_020740685.1. NCBI lineage: Eukaryota > Metazoa > Chordata > Mammalia > Rodentia > Dipodidae > Jaculus > Jaculus jaculus. Next base: position 24,362,045 of record NC_059108.1, on the reverse strand, counting down.
GGTATAGTGTTGGAAGTAAGGTAGAAAATTGCATGGGGTAGGGCATGGTGGTGTACACCTTTAATCCCAGCACTCAGGAGGCAGAGGTAGGAGGATCGCTGTGAGTTCGAGGCCACCCTGAGACTCCATAGTGAATTCCAGATCAGTCTGAGCTACAGTGAGACCCTACCTCGAAAAAGAAAAATTAAAAAAAAAAAAAAGGAAAATTGCATGGGTATCATATTTGTCTAAGTACAGTGTGAAAAAAAAAAAAAAGCCTAGGCTTGAGCTTTGAAGGATGAGAACAATTCAAAGTGAGAATAAAAGGTAGAGCCCACACAGGAAGTGAGAAGGACCTGATAGGGTTAAAGGACATTCAGGACGAGAAAGGATCAGGGAAGCCAGGAAATAAGAGTGCTTCAGAAAGGATCACATTGCACTTGAAAATGCTAGAATGAATGATACCTAAATCTCTGTATGTGAACTAAAATAATAATAATAATGTTTTTTTAAAAGAAGGATGGGTTGTCAACTGTGTCCGGCCCTACCATAAGTGGAGTAACTTGAGAGTATTATAGTGACCAAGAGCTGTGGGAGTTTGAATTTGCAAAAAAAAAAAAAGGTAAGCAGAATTTTGTGAAAACCTGATACAATAATTTGTTATTATATTTTTTCAGGACTTATTCTGAAGTTAATAAGTTTCCTACCTCAAGGAGTAGCAAATTAAAAACAACTAGGCCTGGTGGTGCATGCTTACGATCCCAGCAATGAGGAGACGGAGGCAGGACGGTCTTCAGTTTAAGGCCAGTGTGGGCTTACACAGCATGGCCATATTGCCCACAAAACAAACAACAACTAAGTTAAAAGCTGCCCATTGAAGTAAAAGTTAAATAAAAACATCCAAGGCTTGTGTGTTAGCTTTCTCATTGCTGTGATCAAGTACTTGAAAAGAGGAATGGTTTATTTTGGCTCACAGGTCAAGGTTAGAGTCCACAGTGGCAGGAAAGGCGAGGTGGCGGGACTGGGAGGCAGATGGGCACATTAAGCCGACAGTCAGGAAGCAGAGTAGTGAATGCTGACGCTCAGCTCATCTTCTCCTTTTATTTATTTATTTATTTATTTATTTATTTATTTATTTATTTGAGGCAAGCCCAACAGACTGGCCTTTTTTATTTTAATGAGAGAGAGAGAGCATGAGAATGAGTGTGAGAGAGAGATAATTGGCACCCCAGGGCCTCAGCCACTGTCATGGAACTCCAGACATGTGCACCACCTCGTGGCATATGCGACCTTGGGTGCCCGTGTCACCTTGTGCAACTGGATTACGTGGGACCTGGAAAGTCAAACCTGGGTTCTTAGGCTTTGCCGGCTAACGCCTTAACTGCTAAGCCATCTCTCCAGCCCCCACTTGCATGTTTTTAACGGAAGGACAAGACATCAGCCCTTCATGGGAAATGCTAAGTGAAAGCAGTAGTGTAAATTGATCTTTGTTTTTATAAGCAAGGTTTAAGTAGTGATGTAGTGCATACTACCCTGACGGAAATATTGATCTTTAAATTATGGAGGGGGTCCCCAGGCAGGAAGGAGATACAGAGCGTGACAAGAATGGGAAGTAAAGAAGGCAAGAGACTAACCAGTCAGCAGGGTGATTTTCCCCTTTCTTTCACAGTAGCAGGATTTCCATAAGAGGACAATAATCATGGAGGCAAAAATTCGCCAAAGATAAACTTATTGAGGAATTTGGAGTCACAGTCAGTGATTTAGAGAGCTGTCTCTAGCTGGGTAAATGTGCAGCTATTCTTTCTGAGAAGCAGAATGCCTCTGTGGAGCAGTAGCTGGGAATGAGCTAAGCTTTAGCCTAGTCTTTTTGTTGACAGTTTGCCATGGAATTTCATGATGCATAAGAAAGGCTACCCTGGAATTATATGATCTCATAGGGAGCATCTCTATCCAAAGCGTGATAGCGTCTGGCCCCGTACTCTAACGAGTTAGCATTGCCTGGGCGTTTGGGTCCACAATGGCCAGAGTGGAGAGCAAACCTGAAGCATGGTCACTCCTTGGTTCACAGGACACATGATTGGGAGTCCATGGAGGGAAGATGCTTGAGAAAGTCAGGGGAAAGCACAGAGCCCTACAGAAAGTGCTTCCAACATGGGCGATCTCTATAGACACCCCTCCCTTCACCATGTGTCAACAAAGGGAACCCCTCTGTCCTCCCTCAAGGGCTTGTCCTCCTATCGCTTGCTCTTTGAGTGACAACCACATCGTCTCTTGAAGCACACTAACAGCTGTGTACATTCTGCCCATTAGAATTTCATCATTATTTTGAAATTCTTGTCGTAAAGTTTTTGTTGGCTTTGAAACACATTTATATTACTTATGGATGTTTCAATTTACGAGGAGAGGAAGAGCTTAGAGTCCTTAAAGATAGCTTTAGAGGTTGTAAATTTTTGAATGATTATTAAATGTTACAAGACCATCACAATAGGAGGAAAAGATGATGACATCAAAATGAAAGAGAGACTGATTGAGAGGGGGAGGGGATATGATGAAGAATGGAGTTTCAAAAGGAAAGTGGGGGAGGGAGGGAATTACTCTGGGATATTGTTTACAATTATGGAAGTTGTTGATTATAAAAAACAATTCAACCACTTGCTTGTGCTGTTTCTTGGTGGGCACTAAGAATTTTAAAGGGAGCATGGTTTTAAAAGCTTGGGTCAGAAAGGATATGTAATCATTTTATGTATTATGTAAAAAGTTATGTTCAGAGGAGTAAGCTCAAATTTCTTATTAAAAATCTTATTTGGAAGTTTCAATACCTAATAGCTTCCCTAAAACTTTTGCTTTTTTTTTTCAGTCACAAATCTATAAAATAAGGACATTTAGTGATCCCCACAGCTGTCCTCAGTTTATCCCACTGAATCATGCATAGATCATCAGTTTTCTGAGTGTCATGCATGACATGACTAAGCCTTCCTTGGCTTGATAGATTGACAATTTTTTTTTTAAAAATGTTTCTTCTTTGTATTATGAGCACATCTTGCTCTAAAGCTTTTCAGTGCCTATAAGTCAAGGAGGATGTCAGGGCATCTGTTACAGATAGACAGATAGCAAAGCTGAGTTTCTTAGTTCACGGTGACCTGAACTCTATCCTTGGGAAATGACTAGACTGAGACATGGTGCTTGGAAGCAAAAATCCTTTGTTGCTCAAAGGGAGAATGCTTCTACCCAACTGGTTTTTAGAGGTTTCCCTTGATTTTGTAGAAAATGAGTAGCTGCCTCACATGCAATATTCAGGGTTCTCCTAGCCCTGAAGGAGATGGCGGGGGTTGGCCAGCCACTTTCCAGAAGCCTACTGAGGGTGTGGAGTCCCTGCGGGGAGGACCCCTCCTGTGGTCTCTGCAGCTGGAGAGACTGTCTGGTGGAAATTTCAGGTATCTTTCCTGCCAGAAGTAAAATGCTTCCTGTTTAACTTCAAGTTCTCAGGTCCAATTTTTGAGGTCCTAAAAGTAGTAAGGGTAAATTTAGCAAGTTACCATTTTCTTACAGTAAACACTCTGGATGGCACAGCTGGGCTTGCCCATGAAGGCTGGCAACTTATGGCAGCATGGTATAGCAAAACGGATAGAGGTTGGAATCAGAGGGGTCCACATTTAAGCTCTTACCCTTTTGTAACCTGGCCTTAACCTCTCTGAGTTTCAGTTTCCACACACGTGGAAAGATGTCCTCTCACTCAAGATGACAGTCATTAAAAGGGGGTGGAGAACATGGCTAGTGCCCAGTCTAATGGTTGGCCTGTAGTTATTAAATGATGGTTGTTATTATCCTTAGTTATGGTCAACAAGACATATATTTGGACAAATAGCAGTAGCAGCTTGAGAGGTAATCTATTTGTAGTTTATCTTGTGTGTTCATTTTAGACAAAGCTTACTTTACCTCTGAACTAATCAGATGTATACTTTCTTTTCCCTCCTGCCTTGGAGTGAGGGAAGCTGGGGGAGGGGGGTGCTTCATTAACCTTCTGTGAGCTAAAAACGGAATGATGAGTTAACATGGGTTCTCTCTGGGAGTAGCGTTTTAGTTACTCCCCCTCCTCCATTTTTCATTATTCTGATGATAAAAAAAACATGCTACTTTCATTTTGTGAACATAAGTTGGAGCAAAGTTGATGAGTTTTACAGTGGTAAGATTTCTTTTATTTTAAATATATATCATATTTATTATTTATTTATAAGGAGAGGGAGAGAGAGAGAGAGAGAGAGAGAGAGAGAGAGAGAGAGAGAGGACTTCCTGCCTCTGCAAACACAACTACAGACGCATGTGCCACTTTGTGCATCTGGCTATTCGTGGATACTGGGGAATTGAACCATCAGGCTTTGTAAGAAAATGCCTTATTATAATGGCTGAGCCATCCCTCCAGCCTGATTTCTTATTTATTTATTTATTTATTTATTTATTTATTTAAGAGCGACAGACACAGAGAGAAAGACAGATAGAGGGAGAGAGAGAGAATGGGCGCGCCAGGGCTTCCAGCCTCTGCAAACGAACTCCAGACGCGTGCGCCCCCTTGTGCATCTGGCTGACGTGGGACCTGGGGAACCGAGCCTCGAACAGGGGTCCTTAGGCTTCACAGGCAAGCGCTTAACCGCTAAGCCATCTCTCCAGCCCCAGCCTGATTTCTTTTAAAATTTTCTTTGAAAATTTGTATGCATGGCTGGACCCTTCCCATCCCTCTGCCTCCCAGACGGAGTTGTACTGTGGAGTATCCATCACCATTCGCTGCTTTGCCTGCTGTCAGGTGGCCGGAGGGCGCTGTCAAGCTTTCCTCCAGGCAGGAGGGAACAGTGTCTGCGTTGCAGGGAAACAGAAAAAGCAGCAGTGAAGAAATATGGCCAGTGTTAAGCAGTAGCGCATGACAGAAAATCTAGTGTGGGTTTAAGACTTTGGGAAACACAATTAGAGAAGAGAGCAAGGCTAGTAGGAGGAACAGGAAGGATAAAAATATCATTACAACAGGAAGGAAATGGAAAATAAATACAGGGAATTCTTTTACTAAGCCCCTAGAGGGAGGCTTGCTAGAATGGATGGAGGGGTGGTGGGTAAACTTCATGTAGGATTGCATGATGGTGGGGGTTCCTCTCGGATCAATCAGGAGAGAACAGCCAGCCAAATTCACAGGGGACTCACGCAGATTTACTTCCTCCCATGCTCTGCGTTTTCTGGGTGTGTGGATTTAGTTTTACCTTGTTTGTTTCTAGTCCCACTGAGGCAAATAGCTGTGGAGTTGGCGCATTTATGACTATCATGCACAGGAGCAAAGGTGTTGTATCACTTCCTTTCATTTGCCTTGTGACCATAAAACACTTGGCTTTTTAGCAACTTGAGTTTTAATCTGTGATTTTTTTTTTTAAGTGTGATTGCAGGTGTAGCACAGATGGTCCTCCTCAGTGCAGACTGGCTTGGCCAGAGGCTAGACCTTGTTGGTCACACACAGTCTGACAAGGAAGCCGCTGCTTTCAGCTAGACAGGGTTTGTCGGCTGCATGGGCCTTGCCACTTGGTCTAGTCCCTGGGATTATTAGACATGAACTGGTTCACTTTGGATTAAGCTTCTGAAATGCCCAAGGTGGTCTTTTTAAAAAAATTAACTTCTGTTTATTTTTATAAGGTTGTATTTTAAAAAAGATTATTCATTTATTTATTTGAGAGAAAGAGGCAGGCAGATATATAGAGAGAATGGGAATGCCAAGGTCTCTAGTCACTGCAGGCAAACTCCAGATGCATGTGCCACCTTGTGCATCTGTCTTTATGTGGGTACCAGGGAATAGAACCTGGGTCCTTTGGTTTTATAGGCAAGTGCTTTAACTGTTAAGCCATCTCTCCAGCCCTAAGGTTATACTCTCATATCCTCTCTCTCGTCCCCATTCCACTGAAAGCCCTCCTCAGTGGGGTTATTGGTATTCATTGTGGGGTCCTGAAGGCTGAAGTGGTGTTTTTTAAACCCTTGTTTGTGTAAGTCTGGTTTTGCCAAGAGAGAATAACGACTTCAAGTGACCACTGTCTGCTGAGCACCTGTGAACAGGCCTAGTCTTTACTACAGTGTGCTGGAAGACCTTGCTGGATTTTGGAGATAACATGAAAAATACTTGGAAACTATCTCATTAATAATTTTTATATTGACTTAGATGTTCAAGTATAATATTTTGGTTATAGTGGGATAAATAAAATATGCTATTAGGATTAATTTCATCTGTGTCTTCCTACTTTTTCATTTTAAAAATGTGGCTACAAGAAAACTGAAAATTACATATGTGGCTCTCATTGTGGTTTACATTCTATTTCTATTGGACAGTGGTGAATTAAGAGCAAGAATATAGGAAGCTCAAGTCTGGGCACTGTTATTTCCTGCCTCGTGGCCTGGGATAAAAAAAAAAAAAATTGTTAGCTTCAATGTCCAATGACTTGAATGAGGATAATAATATAGACTTCTTAAGATTGTTATGAGAAACCGTGCTGTCATTTATGTTATTAATTCAAATAGCTCCCAGTGTACCTGGCAGATAATGCACCCTCGGCAATGCTAGCTCTCTTCTTTGTACGTTTAACTCTCGACCAGTGCATGCAGCCACTTTGTTTGTAATCCGTTGTCTGCATCAGCCTCTACTTGTGTGGCACTTTTCATCTAAGAGGTTAAAGTGTTTGGCCAACAGCAGCCACATAAGGTCTGAAGAAGGAAGTTCTGCTTGCTGGAGGAGGGGTTTATGGCTGAGCTTTAAAGCACCTGCCTAGCGCTCCGTGCGGCCTCGGCATCTGTTCATTGCACGTTAAGCTTCGGAGGTGTCTCAATGGTCTTAAGCTCTGTGCAAGTTTCTGCTCTTGCAGAGAGGGAACACCTTCCACTGCAAGTCACAAAGCAGTGAGCTCCAGCTGCTGTATCGAAAGGCAAGTAAGTGACAAGATCGTCCTCACCACCCTTCTCACCCTACCCCCTATGGACTGGCAGCTGTGGGGGAGTGATAGTATTGAGAAATACGTAGTTTGGAGTTGGATTCATTGTTATTATTATTTTTTGAGCACTAAGGTACTACAACCCTTGGCTTTGGTGTTATCTGCAGGGATGACACCTCAGGGTTAGTATGAAACCCCTCACCTGACATCTGTGAAAGTTCAGCTTCTGTACTGCTTGAGTGCCCTTCTCAACATGTGGGTCCTTTATGTTAGTAAACTGTCCGTTACTGTGACAAAATGTCTGAGCCAACCAACTTAAGAGGAGAGGGGGTTTGTTTGGGGTTAGGGCTTCAGAGGTTTTAATCTGTGCTCACTCTGCCCTGCTGCTTTAGTTCTGTGGCAGGAGGTGGTGTGTCTTGGCAAGAGTGTGTGGAAGAAGGGGCTGCTTACCTCACAGGAAGGAGAGAGAGAGAAAGAGAGAGGGAGGTGTTGCAGCCAGGTTCACATTTCTGGCAGAAATCACCCAACCAAGAGCAGCTTTTGGGGAAAAAAGGGTTTATTTTGCCTTATAGATTCAGAGAAGCTCCACCATGGCAGGGGAAAAAGAAGGCATGAGCAGAGGGTGGACATCACCCCCTGGCCAACATAGGGTGGACAACAGCAACAGAAGAGTGTGCCAAACACTGGCAAGGGGACACTGGCTATAACACCCATAAGCCCACCCCCAACAATACACTGCCTTCAGGAGGTGTTAATTCCCAAATCTCCATCAGCTGGGAACCTAGCATTCAGAATACCTAAGTTTATGGGGGACACCTGAGTCAAAACACCACAATTCCACCCCTGGCCCCCATAAAGTGATAACCATCTGTGATGTAAAATGTAATGCATTCAGTCCATCTTTAAAAGTTCCCATAGTTTTAATCAATCCCAATGATGTTAAAACACCTCCATAATCCAAGGTCTTTTAACTGAGTCATAATACCAAAAAAATCCCCCAAAACTCATAATGGCACAGAATACACATTCACACTGCACAAGATGGCATTGGGCATAGCAAAGAAATGTTAAACTAACATGAGATTTAAAACAGAGCAAATAGCAAACTCTGTAGCTCCAAGTCCAACAACCCCAGTCAGTGACAAATCTACAAGAGCAATAATTCTAACCAGCAACAAGTCTCTGGTGTTCCAATCCCACCCCTCTAGCTAGGCTACTCACAGTCCTGGAAAACATCATCTGGGGTGGGCAGGTCTCCTTGGCGGCCATCTCATGGTCCAGTCATCACTACTGAATCTCCACTGCAACCCATGGTTCATCCACATGCTCTGTCGGGTCTCCATGCAGGCATCCAGCAGACCTGCTTCACACTGCCCATGGTCCTTTCTAAACCACAAGACTGCGTTGAAAATTCAATGACCCTCTCTTTCCTGGATTTCTATACTCCACAATAACATGTAGCATGCCAATTTGTTAATCTGGGGAGAAATAAAGCAGACTTTGAAGAACAGGATGCTCCTTGAGTACTCAGACCTCTTTAAAAGAGTTTACATTCTTCCTATTGCCCCAATCTCAAAGTTTGTAATCTCTCGTGCAATTACAGCTGAATAGGCAGCAGTTTTGGCCCAAAGATTTCATTTTTTTCTGTGCCATATCCCTCTGCACACACCAGTCCATTTCTACGCACTGCAACCCTGTACAAGTTATCAGGACATGGGTATAACAGCAAGCCTCTCACACAAACTGCTTCTAGCCCAGTCCAGGCAAAGCTCCTTTTCACCCTTATAAGCCAAACCTCACAGTCCATAGTTTTTACTGCATTCAGGTCTTCCAACTCTGACCAGAATAGGCCATCAAGCTGTACTTACAGCACTGCAAGGCATCTCTTAGGCCAAGGTTTCAAATCCTTCCACATTTCTCTTGAAAAATCAGCTCCAAAAGGCCAAAGCCACATAGTAAGGTGTCTAGCAGCAAATGACACCATTCCTTGGTACCAACTGTACTGTGTCAGTCAGGTTTGCATTGGTGGCAGAAATCACCCTACCAAGAACAACTTTTGGGGAAAAAAAGTGTTTATTTTGGCTTACAGTCTCAAGGGGAAGCTCCATGACGGCAGGGGAAAACGATGGCATGACCAGAGGGTGGACATCACCCACTGGCCAACATAAAGTGGACAACAGGAACAGGAGAGTGTGCCCAAACACTGGCAAGGGTAAACTGGCTATAATACCCATAATCCCACCACCAACAATATACTGCCTCCAGGAGGCATTAACTCCCAGATCTACATCAGCTGGGAACCTAGCATTCAGAATACCTGAGTTTACGGGGGACACCTGAATCAAACCATCACGGGGGGAAGGGGCTTGGGGCGTACCTCCAGTGACCCAACATCCTTTCTCTAGGCCCCACCCGTCCACCGTTCTTCATAGGTTGGAGATTCCACCTTCAACATATGGCCCGTCGGGAGACATTCAAGACCCCAATTATATTCTCTATTCCAAACATTACGACCACAAAACATGAGTTCTTGGTGTTTTTTTCCTTACCCCGCAAAACAAATGTTAATATTCACTTTTTTTTTTTTTTTTTTTAAAGAGAGGATTGCCCAAGCTGGCCTCAAAATTTCCCTGTGGCTGAGGATGCCAGTGTTGTGATCCGCCTGCCCCCACCCCTGAGCGCTGGGATTATAGGAGTCTATCTTCACACGGAGTTTATGCGGTGCTAGGGATGGAGCCCAGGGCTTCGTGCATGCTAGGCAAGCGTTATACCATCCGAGATGCATCTCTAGACCAATATTTAGTTTTTAAAGTTACAAATTTAATTAACTAATGTGCCTTCATTTTGTGAACTCAGTTTGTAGCTCTGATTACTGTTGATGTCCAAATGTAACAGTCTTAGGGTTACCTTTGGATATATACTTTTTTTTAATTAAAGAAAAAAATTTTTTTGAGGTTCAGTCTTGCTTTAGCCCAGGCTGACCTGGAATTCACTATGTAGTCTCAGGGTGGCCTTGAACACATAGCAGTCCTTCCTACTTCTGCCTCCCGAGTGCTGGGGTTAAAGGATGGATAATGTTTTAACTAAATTATATTCCTCTCTATATTTAACTTCCTTTTAAGATTATTTGATTATTATTATTTTTTGGACATGGGATCTCATTCTTTAGCTCAGACCAGTCTGTAATTCACTATATAGGACAGTCTGTCCTTGAGCTCATAGTAATCCTCCTGCCTCAGCCTGTAGCACTGGAATTATATTACTGAACCCTCATATTTAGCTAACATTTCATCTTATAGGTACTTTAATTGTTTCTCAAGTAAACTTTTCTGGAGTGTTAAATTGTGCTGTTAAATCTTTAAAACTAAGTTTATAAATATGCTGATTATTAATGTTCTCTTGCTGGGGAGATGGCTCAAGGCATTGGATACAAACCATGCTAGCCTGATTTCAATTCCCCAGTACCCACATAAAGCCCAGGTGCACAAAATGACACATGCATCTGAATTTGGTTGAAGAGGCAAGAGGCCTTGGCACACCCACGCTCTTTGTCTTTATCTCTGATAAATAAATAATGTTCTCTTAACTATACCAATACTGCATATAATTGTAGCAAGATACACGCTTAATGCCAAAAGTTTATGTCAGTTAATTAATAAATAATTTCTTATATACTACAAGCTCAGATTCCTTGTAATCCTGTTGGAGAAATGGTTTTAGGAGGCTGGAAAACCCCACACTGCTCAATTTCAAGGTAATACCATCAATCCATAAAAATGAATTAAATTCCATCATGTTCAGTAACAAAATGAATTTTTAGGACCTTATGTTAAGTGAAATATGCCACATGTAGAAAAACAAATACTTCACAATCCCATTTGTGTGTGGATTTGAATAGTGATTACTTGAGATTAAAGGGGCAGATGGGAGAAATGGGCCCAGTCAGGTGCCCCAGTTGGATCATTTCATAATGTACATTGCATTGAAACGTTACACTGCTCCTCATAAACATGTGTTGTTATTTTGTCAACTAAAAACAACAAAATTATTTCCAATTTGTTGACAATAACTGGGGCTGGTGTTAGAGTTTACCTACCATGCACACAGCCCTGGGGCGAACCCCCCAACTGTATCAAGCCAGTAGTGGTGATGTGCACATCTGCAATCCCAGTATTCAGGAGGCGAAGGCAGAATTAAAAGTTCAAGGTCAATTCTTGGCTACATAGTGAGTCTGAAGCCAGCACTGAACTATGTGAGATCCTGTCTCAAAAACAGAAAAAGTAGCCAGGTGTGGTGGGACACGCCTTTAATCCCAGCACTCAGGAGGTAGAGGTAGGAGGATCGCCATGAGTTCGAGGCTAGCCTGAGAATACATAGTGATTTCCAGGTCCGCCTGGGCTAGAGCAAGACCTTACCTTGAAAGAAAATTAAAAACAACAACAGAAAAAGTAAAACATAAAAATCATCAGGGCCAGACCACTATAAAATGTAAGAAAAGATGAATATAGTACACAGTAGAGAATCACAAAATAGATTCACATAAATATAATCGACTGACCTTGACAAAGGTAAAGGCTGTTTGGTGGAGAAACGAAGCCTGTTTTTTCAACAAATGGCACTGGAGCAATTGGAAGACCATTTGTGCAAAAATAAACCAATGCTTTTTTATTGGTTTTTCAAGACAGGCTTTCACTCTAGCTCAGGCTGATGTGGTATTCACTATGTAGTCTCAGGGTGGCCTTGAACTCACAGCGATCTTCCTACATCTGCCTACGAGTGCTGGAATTAAAGGCGTGTGCCACTACACCCAGCTCCAATGCATTTTTGAATTAGTTTTTTGCATTCCTGGGAGTGGATCCCTGGGTCTTGCACATGTTATAAGACAAGCAATGTATCACTCAGCTATCTCCCCAGCCCCAGAGCTATGATTTTGTTTGTTTGTGTTTTTGTGTCTTTTTTTTTTTTTTTTTTTTGAGATAGGGTCTCAGTCTGTAATCTATGTTGGCCTCGAACTACTAACAATCTCCTGCTGGATATACAGCCTTGAGCCACCCGCCTGGAGTGAGCTGTGATTTTTCACAGTTATTTGTGCGTGTGTGTGTGTTCACGTGTGTGAGTGCCTGTATGCCACAGTGTGTGTGTAAGTCAGTGTTGGTTTTGCTTCCCACCTTGTTTGAAACAGGATCTCTAGTTTATTATAGTGGACACCAGGCTAGTTGGGCTAGGAGCTTGCCTCCCATCTAGCTGGAGGAGGACTGGGATTACAGATTCTCCTTACTGGGTTTGACTTCACGTGAGTACTGGGGACCTATTCATGCTGTATGAGCTCATTTGAATTAGGTGTCCCCCCATTTATACATATGTTTTGAATGCCATGTTCCCAGGTGGTGGCAATTTGGGAATTGGAGCCTTGCTGGGGGAGGTGTGCTACTGGGGGCAGGCTTATGGGTGTTATAGCCAGCGTCCCCTGGCCAGTGCTGGCCTCTCACTTCTGCTGCTGTTGTCCACATGATTTTGGCCAGGAGAGAATGTCCACCCTCCGCTCCACCATCTTTCCCCTGCCACCATGAAACTTCCCCTTGAGTCTGTAAGGCAAATACAAAACTTCCCTCCCATCAGCTGTTTTTGGTCTGGTGTTTCATCCCGGCCACATGAAGGTGATTGCAACACGTGGTAAGTACTTTCCCACTGGGTCATCTCCCCAGTCCAAGTTATGATTTTTTAAAAATATTTTTATTGGGCTGGAGAGATGGCTTAGCGGTTAAGTGCTTGCCTGTGAAGCCTAAGGACCCTGGTTTGAGGCTCGATTCCCCAGGACCCATGTTAGCCAGATGCACAAGGGGGCGCACACGTCTGGAGTTCATTTGCAATGGCTGGAGGCCCTGGCGCGCCCATTCTCTCTGTTTCTCTGCCTCTTCCTCTCTCTCTCTGTCTGTTGCTCTCAAATAAATAAATAAAAATAAAAAAAATTAAAAAAAATATTTTTATTTATTTATTTGACAGAAAAAGGGAGAGAGTAAGAGATAGATAGAGAGAGAGCATGAATGGGCGCACCAGGGCCTCCAACCACTGTAAAGGTACTCCAGATGCATGTGCCCCCTTGTGCATCTGGCTAATATGGGTCCTGGGGAATGAAACCTGGGTCCTTTGGCTTTGCAGGAAAATGCCTTAACTGTTAAGCCATTCCTCCAGCCCCCAACTTATGATTTTTAATTTGAGATTTTAGGTAGTTTATATATAGCATTGGGGCAATTAATAGAACTTCAGATATACCTATATTATAAATTTATCAGCTGTGTAGGAATTACTTAAAGATCATAGTCAACATTGTTTTTTTAAAATAAATTTTATTTATTTATTTGCAAGGAGAGAGAGAGAGAGAGAGAGAGAGAGAGAGAGAGAGAGAGAGAGAGAGAAAGAGAGAGAGAGAGAGAGAGAGAGAGAGAGAGAGAGAGAGGAGATAGAATGGGCACACCAGGTCCTCTAGTCACTGCAAACGAACTCCAGATGCATGCACCCCTTGTGCATCTGGCTAATGTGAGTCCTGGGGAATTGAACCTGGGTCCTTTGGCTTCGCAGGCAAATTCCTTAACCACTAAGCCATCTCTCCAGCCCTCAACATTATTTTTTTCTTCAACATTGTTTTTTAAGTACAACAGATACTTAAAAAGAGCTAAATTGAATATATTAGACTTTAAGATTTAGTTTTAAATATTTGAACATTACAAAAGCTGTTGTCCAAAAGTTCTTAAAAGTGGCTGTTAAAATTTGCTAGTTACAAATAGAATAATATCCCTCTAAAAATTTAAGGGACAATGAAGTTTTTGTATTCTTTTTAAAATGGCTATCAGGTGCTTGGAGCTGTGTCAGTCAGAATCCTTGGCTCATGACATAGTCTCCTCATTGGGCCCTTCCTAGTGTTTATTTTGTTGGTAACTTCAATATTAACCTATTTAATATGAATTTTTAAAGCTAAAATAAACTTCTGAATAGTCTGTCCTTTATTTCTGTGAGCACATTAAAAAACAAAACAAAACACTGCTCACATATTCATGGGATGAGGTGGGATGTGTCAAGGGCCTAAAGTGTGCATAAAAATGACTATTCAGAAATAGTAGCATTTAGCTTGTTTATGAAAGGCGGGGCGTTTGAGTAATTAAAAAAAAAAGATGAAATGGAAAAGCACTCTGTGGGTGAGGTTTCTGTTGCAAAAAGCCAAGAAAATGACATGTAAAATAAAGACTCCTGTATGCCCTTGGAATTGAACAGATAGCTAAGAGTAATGGGATGGTTCCTGGCACATAGGAGCCCCAGTGTTACTGTTGAAGGACTTGGTGAATTTAATGAGAGACGAACTTGGACCATGTAAGTGAAAATATCCAGCAGGCAATTCTAAGCTCAATGCCCAGTGCTGAGGTTGAAATGGAGAACAACACTGTGGGAATCACTGGGTTAGAGTCACAAACTGGTGTTCTGACCATGGCAGTGGCATCCTAGGTGAGAGGTGGAGAGTTGGCCGAGGGGAATGAAGCCCAAGAAGGAGGAGACATGCCCCCGATGTCTGTCCTTTTCATAACCACCCACTCCCCTTTCCTTTTCTCTTGGAGTGGGGTCGGAGGTGTCTCCTTTGAGACCAAGACCCATGTTATAGTGGACAAGAGAGGTTGCCTGTAGGAACACACAGCTGAAACAAACACACTCACATGACAGCCTGTTGGGGGTTAGTGTACACATTACAGGAAGATGTTCAATCAGTTCAGGTTTTAGGGCTAACTCCTCATCTCTGAGTGGAAGCACAGTGCGCATGATTCCTCTTCCATAAGTAATGAAGAGGGAAACTGAGGAGGAGGCCAAGGGGAACACCCAGTATAAGGCTGTGTGCTGGTGGGGGGTGGTTTTAGGGGCACTGTTCCTCTACAGTGCTGGAGGCCGGAAATCCAAGACCAAGATGTCAGTAGGATTTGCTTCCCCAGAAGCCTCCTGCTTTGGCTTGTAGGAGGCTTCTCGCTTTCACCTGTCCTTTTCTCTCTGTGTGCTTTCCTTGTGTCTCTTCTCATACGGACATCAATGCATTATCGTAGGATTTCAGCTGTATGGTGTCATCACTGAGCATCATTTACCTCTTGGCTCTGTCTCCAGACAGGGCTACACTTGGGACTTGGGCCTCAGTGTATGCATTTTGGTCATGAATCCAGCCTGTGACAGTGAGAATTTACAACCTTAGGAATTAACTCAGTCACCTGAGGAAGGCCCAGATCCTTTTCATGACCTGGTCACCTCTAAAAGGCCTCAGTTCCCAAGCAGCCACAATGACAGTCAAATTCCACTATGCATCTCAGAGGGGATATACCCCATTACAAATATAGCAACTATACTTACTAGTTTAGCATTGAATAAACATGTGAGTCTCATGCAAAATCCAGTCTTCACCAGCATCCTAACACAGCCACCTGAAAACCCTGAGCCACACACATTTCACTGAAATTACAAAGCAAGTAACTTGTCCAAATCAGAGGGTTTGGGGATAAGGTCAGCCGACAAAACGGAATATTCAGATCCAAGGACTGAGCGTTACCACCGTGCTTTTAAGCCAAAAATAAGCAAGTTGTATAACATCTGGACTTCAGTTGACCTGGCTGACACTAGATAATAATTTTCATCTTTCTTCAGTGAGGCGTTATCGTCATTTTATGTATGCAACTGGAATCCCAGAAGGTTAGAAAATTACCTAAGTAGTATTACAATAGGTGAGGTAGAGTGAGGGGATTTCAGTGAGTGTACAAGTGCTAGTCTTAGTATATAGTTGTGTTTAATAACTCCATTGAGGTATAATTAACATACAGTAATCTTTACATGTGTGTGATGTATAGTTAAGTAAGTTTTTAAAAAATATTATTTAATTATTTATGAGAGAGGCAGATAGATAGAATTGGGCATGCCAGGGCCTCTAGCCACTGCAGACGAACTCCAGACGTGTGCGACCCCTTGTGCATCTGGCTAACGTGGGTCCAGGGGAATGGAACCTGGGTCCTCTATCTTTGCAGACAAGCACCTTAAGCACTAAGCCATCCCTCCAGCCCTTAAGTAAGTTTTTTTTTTTTAAATTATTTATTTATTTATTTGAGAGCGACAGACACAGAGAGAAAGACAGATAGAGGGAGAGAGAGAGAATGGGCGCGCCAGGGCTTCCAGCCTCTGCAAACGAACTCCAGACGCGTGCGCCCCCTTGTGCATCTGGCTAGCCAAAGCCTAAGGACCCCGGTTCGAGGCTCGATTCCACAGGACCCACATTAGCCAGATGCACAAGGGGGTGCACGCGTCTGGAGTTCGTTTGCAGTGGCTGGAAGCCCTGGCGTGCCCATTCTCAATCTCTCTCTCACTCTCTGTCACTCTCAAATAAATATAAATAAAACAAACAAAAAAAATGTTTTTAAAAAAGAAAATATTTTGAAAGTATAAATAGTCCTTCTCTTTTTATTTCTGCATAGTAATGACTATATTCTGATGTGTTTATCCAGTCACATTATGCGGGGCATTTGAGTTATGTCCAGGTTTTGCTATTACAAAAAGAAGCTGCAAACAATTGTGTATAAGTCTTTGTGTGAATACATGCATTTTATTTATTTTTTATTATTATTTTATTTATTTGAGAGAGATAGAGAAGGAGGCAGATAGAGAGAAAGAATGGGCATGCCAGAGCCTCCAGCCACTGCAAATGAATCCAGAAGCATGCAACACCTTGTGCATCTTGCTTATGTGGGTCCTGGGGAATTGAACCCTGGTCCTTAGGCTTCACAGGCAAATGCCTTAACCACTAGCCATCTCTCCAACCCTGTTATCATTTTTATTGTTGTGTGTGTGCAGGCATGCTTAGGTGTGTGTGCTATGGGTGTGTACGTATGGGGTATGAATGTGTGTTTGTGAGCGCACATGCAGAAGTGATGTGTTGGCAGTGGGTATCTATTGCTTTACACTTGATTCATGGAAACAAGGCCTCATACTGGACTCAGAGCTCAGTGACTCAGCTAGACTAGCCAGCCAGCTTGCCCCAGGGGTCTGCTTGTCTCTGTTTCCCGAGCGCTGGGAGTGCAGGAGAGTACCACCGTGCTCACCATTCATGAAGGTCTGGGGTCTGAATTCAGGTTCTTCTGAGTGCTAGGAGTGCAGGAGTATACCACCGTGCTAGTATTTACCAGGGTTCTGAATTCAGGTCCTCCCAATTTCATGGCAAGCACTTTATCTCCTGAGCCATCTCTGCAGCCCTGCTTAATACATACATACAAACATACATACATACATACAATGAAAAAGAGGGAGAGAGGGAGAGAGAATCGGCATGCCAGGGCCTCCAGTCACTACAATCAAATTCCAGATGCTTTGCCACCTTGTGTGCATGTGTGACCTTGTGCACATGTCACTTTGTGCGTCTTGCTTATGTGGGATCTGGGGAGTTGAATGTGGTTTTTAGGCTTCACAGGCAAGTGCCTTAGCTGCTAAGTCATCTCTCCAGCTACTTGCTTTTTCTTTTTATATTCTTTGGTTAAAAAACTTAGACTGGGAAAGGAATTTCAAAGGAGAGAGTGTGTGGGGGGGGAGGGAGGGAATTAACATGGGAATTTTTTATAATCATGGAAAATGCTAATAAAAATTTAAAAAAATAAATTAAAAAAAAACTTAGACTGGGGTTTGGGGACATGTCTCAGGAGTTAAAGATAATTGCTTGTAAAGCCTGTTTGCCTATGCTTGATTCCCCAATACCCGTGTAAAGTCAGGTGCACAAAGTAGTGCATGCATCTGGAGTTCATTTGCAAATAAATAAATGACATATATTAAAAAAAGAAATAAAATCTATCATGGAATGGCTGAGCCCACATTGGTATAAGTTTAACCTGTTCTCTAAAGTGATTGATTACACAATTTTATGTTAATACCAACAGTATATGAAAATTTCTGTTATACTTCCTTGCCAACACTGGGTATAATCTTCTCAATTTAAACATTCTAATAAATGTGACTTGTACCTCATTTGATTTTAATTTACATTTTGCTAAAGCTTAGTGATACCAAGCATCTTCATATATGCCTATTTTCCTACTGTTTATCCCCTTTGGGAAGATGTCTTTTTAACACTTTTGTTCATTTTTTTGTATTTGTCTTGATTTCTTTGTATGTTATTTCTTAGATATATATCTTATGAATATTTTCTCCCAGCTTGTGACTTGTCTTTTCATTTTTTAATTAAAATTAAAACCTTCTGCCAAGCCTATGTACCAGCACTTGGAAGGCAAGGGCAGAAGTCTTGTGAGTCTGAGGCCAGTCTGGGCTACATAGCATAGGAAGTTAAAGTTACAGGAGGCATTAGGGAAAAAGCCCGAACAAGCTAGCTTTGTCCTCAGTATGCCAAATTAAAGAGACAAGTCATTGTGAAAATTAGAGAAAGGAGATGTATTCCATATGGCATATTGGGAAGAGGAACAAATGAAGAGAATTGGTGATCTCTCAGACCATCTTCAGGGTCCTGGCGTGAGGGTCAGGTTTAACTAGAGGGCAAGAGGTGTGCATAAGGACTTCTGGTCAAGGTATGGTCCTGTCTACCCACTGGCACATCATTGTCTCAGATTCAGTCTGCTCTGGAAGGTGCTCCAATGAGCTGTCAGAACTGTTTGAAATATCTTTCTGGAAGGCAAGTTCTTTCTCCGGCTGGGACCAGGACTCCCGTCCTTTTCCCTTTCCCAATATGGTAACTCCCGGGGGAAATTCCAATTCCTTGGGAACCACTGGTATGAAAGGCATGTGCTACCACGTCTGGCTGCGTGGGTGCTGAGGACGAAAACTGAGGCTCTCATACTTGCACGACAAGTGCATCACTCACTGAGTCATTGCCCCATGCCTGCTTTTTTCCTTTTCTTGTTTTTGGGCTATGCATTTGATGTTACAGCTAAGAAATCCATTCTTTACCTTACATCTCACAGAGTTGTTAATAGTGTTATAATTTTAAGTTTTTACATCAGAATTATTTAGGTCTCTGTTTCCCTTTGAGCTAATGTTTCCACAAGATTTAGAGTTTAGATCAAAGGTGTGTGTGCATTGCGTGTAGCTATCGATCACCATGTGTGGAAAGTCTGGCGTTGTTCCTGGGATTGTCTCTGTACATTTGTCCAGCATCAGCTGCGTGTGTTTATGGCTCTGTTCTTCGGCTCCTCATTCTTCACAGTGGTCTGTTTCCACCATTATTGTTCTTCTCTCAACATTGCTCGAGCCATTCCAGGTCCGTGCATTTTGTGTGAATTTTAGAACTGTACCCTCAGTTTAGATAGAGAACTGCCATTGGTTATTAACAAAAAAGTGAGTTTTAAAAAAATATTTTAATTTAATTTTTAATTTTTATTTATTTTCGAGAGAGGGAGAGAAGGGCTTCTAGCCACTACAAACGAACTCCAGATGTGTGGGCTCCCTTGTGAATCTGGCTTACATGGGTCCTGGGGAACCGAACCTGTGCCTTTGGCTTTATAGGTAAGCCCTTTAACTGCTAAGCCATCTCTCTGGCCCTAACGTGAGTTTTGACTGGGATTTTTATTGAATCTATATAGATCAGTTGGAAAAAAAAAAATTGGCACTTCAGCAAAGTTGCTGTGGAACTTCTGTCCTGGCACCTGTGGTGGGCTTGTGGCTACTGATATACGAACCAAGCAAGATTTTGGTGTCAAGCCATGAAATAAACTCCATAGCAGTCATCTTGACTTCTAGCCTTCCAAAGACAAAATGGCAAAAAAAAAAAAAAAAAAAAAAAAGAAAATCAAAAAAAAGAAAATCAAACTTTGGTGCCTTCTTTTATACTCTGGTGGATCTGTTTACTCTTTGGAGACCATTGGTAAAATGTCTTTCTGTCTCTAAGAGTCTACACCAAGAAAGAAACATATTGGCTGCTTATCACAAAGATCAAAATGTTACTGAATTCTGTGATTACTGCCTCTGGCCTCCAAAAGGGAACCTTATCCCCTTCATGACTTTGGGGGGACAGAAGAGCATGTAGACACCTGGCAGTGTAGCAAGTCATTTTTTTAAAAAAATTATTTATTTATTTATTTGAGAGCGACAGACACAGAGAGAAAGACAGATAGAGGGAGAGAGAGAATGGGCGCTCCAGGGCTTCCAGCCTCTGCAAATGAACTCCAGACGCGTGCGCCCCCTTGTGCATCTGGCTAACGTGGGACCTGGGGAACCGAGCCTCAAACCGGGGTCCTTAGGCTTCACAGGCAAGCGCTTAACTGCTAAGCCATCTCTCCAGCCCTAGCAAGTCATTTTGACACCGTGCTACAAACAAGACACAGCCACGACTCTCTTGTTTTCGAGCCTCGTTACCCTGATTGTTATTTGTTGATGAAAGCTGTGGGAAAAAATGGCAATGCATATAAACAGGAGAAATTTAGTCATAATTTATGCTTCTTTAGAAAATGCAAACAGCAAAAATCATTGCCAAAGCATTCAAACTGCCTATGACTAACCACAGATGACCAATGTTACCCTTATGAGGTGGTAATCAGGCGTGCTAACGATGTTTCCTCTCTAATTTTCAGCGTCTAAAGCAACGTGACGGCATGATTCAGATTTTCCTATTGCAGGTGTCCATAGCGTTTCCAAATTTATGAATTTTGGAGCCTACACATTTTTCCCTATGGGCGTTGAAGGCCCGTAGAGAGTAGAACCAGCAGAGTGCTTGTGCTTTGCTAGGCAATCCTTATACTCCTCTCTAGAATGTTCCTAGTCTGGTTTGCTGTTCATCAACATCCAGTAAATGTCGCCCGGCGTCTGCTCTCCGGCAGACACCGTACACCATCCTCCTACTCAGATTTTCTTCGTGCTTGGCAGATAAGTCAACTTTGCCACTAAACTTCGCCACTTTACTCCCAAATAGATACAGCTCTTCATAAAGATCTTTCCTTCTGTCCTTCCTAGCTCTCCCCAAGAGGCATCTTTTCTACATTTATCGCATTCTCCCATGTGAGTCAGAGTTTTCATTTCTGTGACAAGCAGCTCAGAGAAAATGATTGAAAAGAGGAAGGTTTACCATAGAATGTGGTTTCTGAGGTTCGGGTTCATGGCTGTGGCTGGCTTCATTGCTTTGGACCTGAGGTGAGGCAGAAATCAGGTGGCAGGAATATAATGAAGCAAAGAAGCTCCGCACATGGCATGGAGGAGGTAGAGAGGAGCCCGACTCTCTTGCCAGTGTGCCTTCAGTGGCTGACCCCTCTCCAACTAGACCTCACCTCCAATAATGCCATCATGTTATACATCCATCAAGGGATTAATGGATTGACTACTTCAGAGCTCTCAAAAGCCAGCCACTTCCCAAAAGTTAATTAGTTGACATGAAAGCCTGAGCATTGTATATTCAAGCCATAACACCCTCTGTTCTTCTGAGTCAGTAAGAACTTTGTTCAGATGTTCTTCCTGTGTGTGGTGGTTTGATTCTGGTGTCCCCCATAAACTTAGGTGTTCTGAATGCTAGGTTCCCAGCTGGTGGAGATTTGGGAATTAACGCGGTGTATTGTTGGGGGTGGGCTTATGGGTGTTATAGCCAGTTTCCCCTTGTCAGTGTTTGGCACACTCTCCTGTTGCTGTTGTCCACCTTATGTTGGCCAGTGGGTGATGTCCACCCTCTGCTCATGTCATCGTTTCCCTCTGCCATCATGGAGCTTTCCCCTCAAGTCTGTAAGCCAAAGTAAATCCCTGTCTCCCCAAATCTGCTCTTGGTCGGGTGATTTCTGCCAGCAATGTGAACCTGGCTGCAACACTGTGTTTTGTTTTGTTTTGTTTCAGTCTCTCTAACTGGACTAACTTTTCCAGAACTCAAATCTCCCCGCCCACCTCCCCACTCACACACACTTAAAACCTTCACTGGTCACTATTACTCTTAGAATATTATGAAAAAAAAATGATTTGGGGTTTGGATGATAGTTCAGTGGTTGAGGTGTTTGCTTGCAAAGCCTACAGGTCTGGCTCAATTTCCAAGCCACCCATGTAAGCAAGAAGTTAAAAGCAGTACAGGGCTAGCGAGATGGTTTAGTGGTTAAGGCAGTTGCCTGCAAAGCCTAAGGACCCAAGTTTGATTCCCCAGGACCCATGTATGGCAGATGCACAAGGGAGTGAGTGATCCATCTGGAGTTCATTTACAGTGGCTGGAGGCCCTGGTACGTCCATTATCTCTCTGTCTCTATCTGCCCCTCTCTGTCTCAAATAAATAATTAATTTAAAAATTGGTGCTAGCATCTGGTATTCATTTATAGGCAGCAAGAGGTCCTGTCACACTCCTTTATACACACACACACACACACGTAAAACAGAAAAGTTTCAAGCCGGGCGTGGTGGTGCATGCCTTTAATCCCAGCACTAGGGAGGCAGAGGTAGGAGGATTGCTGTGAGTTCAAGGCCACCCTGAGACTACATAGTGAATTCCAGGTCAGCCTGAGCCAGAGTGAGACCTTACCTCGAAAAACAAAACAAAACAAAAAACAAAACAAAACAAAACAACAACAACAAAAAAAAACCAGAAAAGTTTCTTTGCTATGGACTGCTACACCCTCCATAGTCTGATTTCTACCTGCCCCTCCACGTTTTCCTTGTTTCTCCCTTCACCAGTTCATATGCATTGGAGTTTTCAGCTCCTCAAATACATCTTGGGGCTCTTTCTGTTAAAGGGCCTTGCGAAGCTCTTCCCTATTATTTATTTCTTTAGTTTTGGCACTGGGGCTTGGGTCTAGGTCCTTACACATGCTTGAGTCCAATCTGCATCTCATTCTTCAAGCATCATTTCTATAGGGGACTTTCCCCTGACCAAGTCCATTTACTTGCTCGTAGTTTACCATCAGTTGATATGTACCATTGGTTTGTATGATTATTTGATTATTATCTGCCTCATCAAGTAACCGACTCTATAAAGTCAGGATTTGTCATGCTGTGCTCACCATTTGATACCAGAGGCCATGCTGGTCAGTGTCTGGTACCATAGAGATAAGCGGAAAACAATTTTAAAATGAGGGTCTCCAATGACCTTCAAATGGTCACAGTTAACACTTGTCCCTTGATTGACTTTAACCTCTTGAACTGTGCCATATTTGCACTGTTAATCACTCCTTCTTTCTTTATTTTTATTTTTAAAAATATTTTATTTTTATTTATTTATTTATCTGACAGAGAAAGAGGGAGAGAGAGAATGGGCACACCAGGGCCTCCAGTCACCGCAGAGGAACTCCAGATATGTGTGCCCTCTTGTGCATCTGGCTAACGAGGGTCCTAGGGAATCATACCTGGGTCCTTTGGCTTTGCAGGCAAACGACTTAATTGCTGAGCCATCCCTCTAGTCCATAATCACTCCTTCTTGAAGTCCCATCCTTTCTTTGTTCTTCAACTTACCTTTTCCTCTTTAACTCTTCTCTTGTGCTTGTCTCTTTTCCAACCTTTTTCTTTTTTTTACAACATGTATTTATTTATTTGACAGAGACAGAGAGAAAGAAGTAGAGAGATACAAAGTGAGAATGGATGTGCCAGGGCCTCTTGCCATTGCAAACAAACTTCAGATGCATGAGCCACTTTGTGCTTTATGTGGCTACTGGGAAATTGAACCAGTGTTTAGGTTTTGCAAGAAAGCACCTTTAATGGTTGAGCTAGCTCCCCAGCCACATTTTCTTTTTTCAGAAATTCATTGTTGGAAATAGATGAGTATTTGATGGATGACTAAATTAAAGTCTAGCTATCTTGAGGGTTCTGTCACTGTTTTCTTTTTCTCTTTTATTATTCTTTCCTCTTTTCCATGGTGATTTCATTCAATATCATGACCTTGCCACCATCCAAATGTTCGTCCAAATTTCCAAGTAATTATCTTCATGGTGTTGTTCTATGGCAACTTCACCTGAACTGAAGTCACACCAAGTGGTTACTTCTCTTAAATATTTTCTTTCTCCTTTACTTACTCATTAAAAATATTTTATTTATTAGTTTGAGAGAGAGAGAGAGAGAGGTGGGGGGGGCAGATAGAGAATGGATGCATCAGGGCCTCTAATGACTGCATCCAAACTGCAGATGCATGCACCACCTTGTGCATCTGGCTTATGTAGGTACTGGGGAATCAAACCTGGGTCCTTAGGCTTCACAGGCAAGTACCTTAGCCTCTGATTCATCTCTCCAGCTACTCTTAATAAAGTTCCCCATTATCCTATCTTAAGTATCTAAGCCCATGATCCAAGACCACCTATCTTTTCCTTTTGGTCACTAAGAGGTTAATGCAAGGGCGATGTCCTTTTCCAAAGCCCCGTTACATGCCCCCTAACTGCTACTGCCTAGATCTGTTTCTAAACATTTTTATTAAAACAAGAAACTTCTTGCACATAGAATTATTATGGAAGGTAGAGGAAGGGGAGCTAGTTGAGTTTTAGATGAGGAGAGAGATCTCAGAGTACACTGTTACCCAATGTGGGGTACCATAAGACACTGTGGTCTGAAGACCATTACCTATGCGGCTGCCTTTAAAAACTGGATTAAAATTTTTTTTCATAGGTAAAACACAGAAATAATATATCCTCAAGAGGATTGTTATAAAAGTTAAATATAAGCCTCTGGCCATGTAGGGATACACTCAGGAAATGACACCCTTAATCCTTGATTTTTTTCTCAGGCTGTTTCTTCAAACTAACGGCCTGTTTAGACCTTTCTGTTTTTCTCAGAGCCATCCAATTGATAACCCAGTCTAGACGTATCTTAATATTATCTTTTTATTCCCATTCTCACCTCCTTGAGTGCATGCTTTCTGGCCCCATTCCTAATGAGCTCTGATTGGCTCTCATTTCTCCAGTCAACTCTCCTGCAGGTATCCTGCACCATTGACTCGGGGGTCAGAAATACTTCTGGGCCCTCTATTGGCCACAGGACCTTTGTTTGGTAACTCCCAGCTTAGGTACATTAATACTAGCACATTTTCTTCTTTTCTTCCCTTACACGATGCTTCTGCTAAGAGCACGCTAGTCTCTGACATTGCTCTTTAATCACCGCAGACACACTCCAAATGTTACTCATCTACAGTGGGAGAAACACTACTTATTTAAGCCTTTGGAATCAATGGAGGCCTATTATCAACTTCAATATGTCTCATCAGCTACTGGAAAATTCCAGCTGGGCCCACGTTTATGCTTTAGAGGTTTCTTAGCTGCATCATGAACTCTACACAGTTAAGAACAAATTTACTAGTTGATTCATTAATTTAGGAGAGATCCATGCAATTTGATGTACTAGGTACTGGAGTAGGTCCTAGGCATATAATGGTGATCAAGATAAATGTAGCCACTTCTCTAACAGGGAGGGCAGGAAAGAATTATAAGAGTCAAGTAAGTGCTATGATGGGGGAAGCAAGGTGCTGAGGTTGTACAGGTGAGCTACTATGCAGGAGTACGCTGGGGATGCACCAGAGATGGCTTCCACAGGAAGAGACAGGCACAGACCTAAAGGATGAGCTGGAGTTAAGTAGATGAAGAGAAGGCCATTTCAGGCAGAAGAAAAACTGTTGTTGGGTTTCCCAAGGCGGGTCGGCTGTAGGAAGGCAGATCAGAAAGGCAGAGAGGTGCTCATGTCAGGACTCAACTTCAGCTCCACAAGGACTTGGAAACCCCACAGTCAATGGTGCAGGGTGCCTGCAGGGGAGTTGACTGGAGAAATGAGAGCCAATCAGAGCTCAATACAGGAGAAGGTGGGTACGGTTTGTCCCCCATTCTGGAAGTTTGGTTCAGTGTGGCGGAGATGAGGATGTGGAGCCTTTTAGAGTGCCTAGTGGAGGGTAACAAGGTGATAGTGGTTTTAGTCTTGCAAATTGATTGATAAAGATATCATAGAAAAGGATCAAGTCTCCTGGGAATGGAGAAATTCCCACAAGAGCAGGTTGTTAATAAAGAGCTAGCCTGCTGCCTGGGGTCTTTGGCTTCCTGCTTGGGTATGTGGCCACTCCTTTAGATCATGTTATTTCCATGACGCCATCTCCCATAGTATGTTGTAGCCAGAGAGCCCCTTGTTCTGACAAGCAAAACAGAGGGGCTCACCCTCTAAAACTGTGAACTAAGTAAGCCTCTTTTTTGGTAAAGTTCCTAGTGTCAGGTATTTTGTTATAGCAACACAAATGCACATGATGAATGACCCCTCCAGTCCATTTTTTGCCACCCTCATGACACACATACCCTTCCTTCTTTTTGCTTTGTTACTCTGGGATCAGTTCCTCACTTCCAAACTCGAGGCCAATAATTTGATCGAAAGCAGATGATTTTCAGCAACTCACCAGGAGCCTGCCCTTATCCCATTTCCATGTGACAACCCAAAATAATTCAGAGCCATGCAAACCTTGAAATCACCTAAGCCCCGCCCAGAGACCTCATAACTCTTTTAAAAAGTCTTCCTCAAACAGAGGAATTTTGTGGCTTTGTTTGATCTTTTTATGTTGCTGTTTTCAGGATGTAACTTTTCTCTTTGCCTCTCATCTGTTCTCTAGGCAGTCATCCAAGAGAGGAGAGGTCTGGAGTCCTTGGCTGCTCCTAGGGTACACAAGGCAGAGATGAAAATATAGGCGAATGGTCTGGGATGTCTTTATGAACACCCCTCAGATGACTTGGCTGCAGTATTTCTCTTACATCAGGACTCAAATGGTTTTAACAACACAGTTCAATAAAAATATTTTCTTTCGCAGTTGCGTTAGTTATTAAGAGGTAACCTTGGGAACTCTATACATGATTTAATTTCTCTTTGAACTAATTTCTCCTGGCTTTATAGACATATCCTGGGTTTATTTCCAGGCATAAAATGAGTCTTAAAAATGATCGTCATATGAGTTCTTGGCTTAGTGGAATTCTTTACTTTTTGTGTATCTCTACCTGGAGGTTAGTGTTAGAAATAAAGCAAAATAAAAACTAATAGAACTGAGTCACTTTCTAGTTGTAATATGGAAATAATAACACAGAGGTTTGCAAGTTCTTATCTAAAATTTAAAAATGAAAAATATTTGAGGCATGAGAGGATAATTAAGTGCCTGTTTTGTAATGTACAGTATTCCAGGTTGCTGATGAGGCATAACTGAGCACAGTATTTCTCATGGGAACATCTGAGTTCTCTTAGTAGATGGGCTCCTCTCATGTCAGTGCAACAAGTGAGTTTTGTGGGCAAATAAGCAAGAATCTTGGTTTTGGAGCATTAACAATTTTGGAATTGCTGACGAGGTTCTATGTACTGGAATTGTCTTCTTTTTATTGAAAGATCTGCAGTATAAAATATGGTTACTCAGAAAAGCATTACTTCATCATGAAATTGTTTTATTAGTGAATTAATTATTTGAGAGAGACAGAGATGGAGAGAGAAAGAGGCACATAAAAAGAGAGAGAATGGGCACACCAGGATCTCTAGCCACCAGAAATGAATTCTAGACCCATGTGCCGCCTTGTATGTCTGTTGTTGGTACATGGTTATTGGGACATTGAGCTCAGGTCCCGAGGCTTTGCAGACAAGCTCCTTAACTACTGTACTATCTCTGCAGCCCCATAAAGTAGTTTTGTGTGTATGTGTGTGGGAACACATGGGTGTGTGTGTGTGTGTGTGTACATGCATGCACAAGTAGAAGCTGGAGGTGGAGACTGGATGTCTCTTCAATCATTTTACACCTTATCTTTTTGATACAGGGTCTCTCACTGAACCTAGGGCTCACCAATTTGGCTAGACTAGTTAGCACACTCTAGGGGTCAACCTGCCTCGACCTCCCAATGCTGGGATTATAGGCATGCCATGCCATGCTTTTTATGTGGATGCTGGGGATCCTAACTCGGGTCCTCACACTTATGCAGCAAGTATTTTGCCCACTGAGCCATTTCCCAGACCCCCATGAAATATTACCTTGTAATCTAGCTCAACAGTATTGGAAAAGCTTAGCCATCTTTACTTTGGAAAAATCTATTTGGTTATACATGAAGTTGTTGTTGTGCCTGTGAGTTCGCCTGTTTTACTCATTGTCTTACTGTTGGTTGCCATGTGCTGAGCTCGTTGGCTTTCTAATACATATTACCTTTACTACAAACTCTAGAAGTTTCTATCACCAGATGACCTATGAACATAGCCACTTATGTCTCTATCGCCTGTTCTGAGAACATTTCCTGTGCTGGTCTGGTGGACATTGCATATGTATGTACTGAGGAACTATGCTACTTGGGGCCATGGGAAGGATGGAGTACTTGAAATACTCAGAATTTTTGCATTGTCATTTTATTTCTGTTTTGTTCTAGCCACAGTGATGATGGCACATGACTCATTTAGCTTTTCTGAGCCTTCATTTCTTAACTTGAAAAGGAGGATTAATAATAACTGCCTTGGCTACTTCACAGACATGGTGTGATGTACATAAGAAGACTTTGGTGTAAACCGGAAGGTATGTTGGAAATCACGTTCAAGGAAAGGTGTTTCTAAATTCAAGGTGTATAGACAGTTAAGGGAAACTCTACAGATAAATGCTGGGTTCATGGCTTCATTCCTGCTGAGATCTTGTTCAGCTATTTGTGGTGCATGGCATCAAGAACTGTAGGAGACATCCTTGTTTCATACCAAATCACCCACTTTAGGTGGCTGCCATCATTCTCTATTGGAGTGATGATAGAGACTTGGCCAAGGTCACACTGCTACTTTGTGCCTGGGCCAGAGTGAAAACTAGAACTGCTTAATGGCAAAGTCAGCACCTCTTCTAATTGAAAAACTATTTTGCCATAATGAATGCTTCATAGTTTTTTTTTTTTTTGTGTGTGTGTTTGTGTCTGGTTTATTGAGAACGAAATGGGCTTCATAATAAATTAGACGGTAACAACAAATCATACACTCTGGAAGCTCAGGGGAAATTAGTTATTATTTAATACTTTGGAAAATCTGTATCCACTTCTCTTTGTGGCAACATTCATTCTCACCATACAATCTTACTAACTTAAAAGGCATTTACCAATCGATTTGTCCCTCATAAGGTTCAGAGACAACAAAACGATGTCATTTTTCCTCTATAATCTTCTTGGCCTCATTGTGTACTTGTCCTGAATGCGATGCTGAATTGAGAAATCTAAGCCAGCCTCCAACAGCTTTGTCTTGTCTTATTTCCAGTAAGTGATACAGTCCATGTAGTTCACACTTAGCAGAGGGACACTGGGGGAAGCTGTGCCTTGAGGGCAGGAGACTGAGTAGTAAGTACTGGGTTTTAGTGTCTGAAAACCAACCTCTCTGTGTCTCTTTGTCTCACTCACAGCCAGATCTGCTGACACTGAGAAGCCCAGCCCGAGGGATGGTAGAAGCCCAGAGTCCCTGAAGACACTCCCTGACCTCTCATTTCATGCCTGCGATTTCATCCTGGCCAGCCTCTTTATGGATTCAGACATGTCCTAGCTGGATCTAGCTAATTGTTAATTTATGTTTAAGTGTCAGACACTTTAATTAGGTAAAATAGCTAGAAGGAATTAGTCTCTGAGGAAAGGACTTTAAGTGACAATGGCTTTGAGGAAAAGTGTATAGCTTTCATATGATTTTTATTTTTATAGAATGTTGTCCATGGGACATAGTGGAGAAGGATGAGATAACCAAGAACTTTATTTGCAAATGTTGCATTCTCATAGAGGCTCCCATGGCCTTATATTTTCCTAATTAATGTTTAGTATAATTAAATTTAAAAATCGTTGAGTACCTTATATCTGTCCAGGCATCCTATGTCTTGAATGATAGTTCAGGGACAAAACCATTCACAGTACTTGATCTTATATAACTCAGTCTAATGAACAGTTGGAGGTTAATCAACACACAAAGAAATTACCAAATTCTAACCGAAGAAGTTTATGGTACCATAAAAATGATGGACATTAATGTGATGTGTATGAGTCTATCTTCTGTTGCTATAAAAGAGCTGGGCCTGGTGGCATTGGCTACCATCAGCTACTGAACAGGCTAAAGTAGGAGGATCCCAAGTTCAAGGTCTGCCTAGGTTACAGAGTGCATTCAAGGCCAACCTTTATCATCATGTCTCAAAAAGTAAAAAAGAGGGCTGGAGAGATTGCTTAGTGGTTAAGGCACTTGCCTGCCATGCCTAAGGACCCAAGTTTGATTCCCCAGGACCCATGTAAGTCAGATACACAAGGTGGCATATGTGTCTGGAGTTCGTTTTCAGTAGCTAGAGGCCCTGGTGTGCCCATTCTCTCTCTCTCTTTCTTTTCCTCTCTTTCTCTCAAATAAATAAAGGAAAACAAAATATTTTATTTTAAAAAAGTAAAAAGAGGGCTGGGGATATAGCTTAATTGTAGACCACTTGCCTTCAATGGCCAAGGCCCCAGGTTCAATCCCTAGTGCTGCATCAATCCCATGAAATTGATCAGGTGTTGTGATGCATGGCTAAATTACTTTTTATTTTATTTATTCATTTGACAGAGAAAGAGGGAAGGAGGGAGGGAGAGACGGAGGGAGAGGGAGAGGGAGGGAGGGAGAGAGAGAGAGAGAGAGAGAGAGAGAGAGAGAGAGAGAGAGAGAGAGAGAAATGGAGAGAATGGGCATGTCAGGGCCTCCAGCCACTGCAAATGTACTCCACATGCATGTACCCCTTTGTGCATCTGGCTAACATGGGTCCTGGGGAGTCGAACCAAGGTCCTTTGGTTTTGCAGGCAAATGCCTTAACCACTAAGCAATCCCTCCAGCCCGCATGGCTAAATTTCTAAACTCAGGAGGCTGAGGGAGGAAGATCATAAGTTTGAAGCCAGCCTGAGATACATAGTGAGATCCCATCTCAAAGAAAAAAAAAAAAAAAAAGATAAGAATAAGAAGAGAAAAGAAAAAGGAAGAAAAAGTAAACGTGTACTTAGCTGAAAGAACGAGGAGCCTCCTGTCTGGTTCCCTTTGCTGTAGAAGACATCCCGGTGGGAGCAAAGTCACAGGCGAAACAGGAAGCCAGAGTGTGAGGCAGGCGAGGCTTGTGATTTTAGAACAACTCTCTTGTAAGAACCAGCCGGGGTTCCACAAGAGCCACATTCCACAACGGGGCATGCCCATAATGACCCAGTGACCTCCCAGTAGGCCCCTTCTCTAACACACTATGCTGGGGGCCCAGCTTCGCCATGTGAGCTCTTGGGAGGCACACTGGAACCGTAGTGTTTTCTGTTCCTGGGCTCAAAGTGCATGCCCTTCCCACAGCGAAACACATGCCCATTCCATTCCCAGCGGTCTGCTTTACTCCCCATCGCAGACTGCCGAGGACGTTCTAGTCTGGGCCATCTATAGAGGAAAGAAAACGTTACGGTTCCCAGCGATATTAAGAAATCTGCAGTGTGGCATCATTTGGGCAAGAGAGGAGCACATTTGGAAGGTTATTTCAGTGGTAGGTTTTGCTCATTCCACCTCAGCCTGGTGCTAAAAGTACAGACAAAAGGAGGCCACCTAAGTCACAGAGGACTCGGGAGCCTGGCTCCGCACTCCCATCATGATCTTTAAGGTCACTTCCCCTGTGAGGGCCTCTCCTTCTGGACTAGATGGCCTTGAGGACTCTCATGGCCTTTACAATTCTACATTCTCGTAGCTTTAGGCAACAGCTTAGTGCTTCGCAATTGCAAAACATCCTGAGGAATCTTGTGAAAATAGGAACTTGTGCTTTTCTAGGATCTGTACTTCCTATTTTCATGAAACTTGTGCTAGTAACAATTTGTGCATGCAGGTTTCACAGAGGAGGCTCCTGCTACCCAAAGGGAAGCAGTGTGTGTGTGTGTGTGTGTGTGTGTGTGTGTGTGTGTGTGTCTGCATGAATGTGTTCAAGGGTAGCTGGTTTGTGACCACTGGTGTGATCACGAATGATGATGGCCACGTAGGAAACTTCAGCGCACCCATTTGGAAAGTCAAGCACTGTGATTCGAATCTATGGGCAATTTAGGCAAAGTTGGGTTCATGCCCTGTGACAATGCTTGCTCATCTGTGTGGCTTAAATTTACCAAGGCCACCTAGAGTACTCTTACTGTAGTCTTCCTGAAGGCAGAACAGCTGAAGAGGGTAGCAGGGTCGCATGTATCTGAGGAGCTCCTTGCTCTGGTATTTTTCAATGTGCTTTTTTCTGCCATCTCATCTTGAGGCATTAGCGTTTGGGTCTGCCTGGTGCTGGCTGCTTTGCAGCCTTATCTAAGGCATCTATAAGTAGCTTAACCCTGTCCAGGGAAGGCTGCAATAAAATAGCCCCTTAAGGAAGAACAAAAATTCCACTCCTCAAACCATTAGCTGTCTTGCTTACACGAAGCTTATCATGCTAGGCTGAGAAAGTTTCCGTCTTATTGTGGGCGGTATCGTAAATAATGGGAAAAACTGTCTGAAACAGTTTAAGTGTTTTCTTAGATTATTTGGAAATTTCCAGCTTCGTGTACTGGACAGAAGGCTTTTGACCTCTGGGATGACATGACTGGGTGAGGTATGGCTTCTCCGTCAGACAAGAGGACCCATAATCACACTGCACATGCTTCCTATTATTTTTGTCGTGAAATCTCTGAGTATGGTCACTGAGTGCATGGGAACAGAGTCAACTTGGGAAAAAAATAACTTCAGCAAAGAGACCATACTCCTCAAGTGGAAAACTCTTTAAAATCGCTTATGCAAATGCCTGTAGTCCAAAGAATGAGTTCTTATTTAAATGTTGTTGCAAATTTATGATTTCTCTTTTTAGAAAGTTTTATGAATCTCTAAAGGTTTCTTTCTTTTATGGCAGCTTATATACATATAATAAAATAATATATGTATATACTAAAATGAAAAGTATGTAATGTATTTTGATCTTAATCCCTCCTAATTGCCTTCTCTTGCCCCCTTCTCATTCCTCTTCCACTGGCTCTCTTAATTAATTATTTCTTTAGGAAATAATGTTAGGCAAGTCTTAGATTAATGTATACTTCTTTACATCCTTAGCTTTGAGATAGATTTAGAGATAAACTTGTATGTCAGTTATTGTAAGATGCCTAAAGCTTATTAAAAATTGATTTTTATCATCTGTACACACGTTCTAGTCCTAAGGCTCTTTGAAGACATTTACAATCTTCACACATGAGGTCACTGTCTCTACCCTCACACTGTGGTCTACACTAGAAGCAGAGGCTTGGTTAATAGGGCTGCACAATTTTCTCCCTCTTAATTTTTTCATTTTGTTGGTCAACCTGAAATAATCTTTCCCCCAGTTCTGCTCTTCACAGTCCTATTTGTGTTTTCAAGATTCGGGTCAAATGTTACCTTCCTCAATCTGAGAACTGATTTCTAGCGAGAAAGGTCTGAGCACATTTGCAAAAGGAAGGAGTAGTCACCAGAGAAAGAAGGTATTCAGGCTAACCTCATCTGTTTCTTAGCATGACAAGTCCCCCGATGCAACAGATACGGTGTTTTTGGGTTTAAATAAGTTTTTGATAAGTCTCTCTTGATAGCTTAGCAGCCTAGGAGATAGTATAATTAGGGGAATTAGTAACCGGTTAAATGGTTGAAGCCAAAACTGACTGATTAATGGCATTTGGCCTATGAAATTACTTCCTGTGGAATGCCGCCAGGCATTTGTCCTTGGCCCTGCCTAAGAAATAAAAAAAATGTATTAATGATGAATCATTTGGGATGGATTTAGGTCATGCTGTAGTAATTAAGACACCCCCACTCCATTTGAGTTATTTAAAACATAAAGATCGGTTTCTCCTATACCACCAATCTATCATGAGGTGATGTGGTATGACCGGGGGGTCTGAGTTACTGTGTTCATTAGTTGAAACCTAACTGCTTACCACAGCAATAGGAAAAGGCAGAGTGAAGCTGCTCAGTCACACCAACTCTCCAGGTCAGGGGCGGGCAAGTAAGTCATGTGCCTGCAAAAGGGGGACCTCCCCTGTTTGTGAACAGTCTTTAAACACCTGAGAGCAAGCAGCTGGAGGGAAAGACAGTGGTGGGTGGTGTAAAGTTGGGAAGATAACCAACAGGATTAACTAGCAGAAAGCTTGGTAGAAAGTTCTAGACTCTCCACTTACAATTTGTAAGACCCTTAAAAAAAAATCACTTAGCTTACTTCCACCTCAGCTTTTTTGCCTGTGAGATTATTGATGGCATCAAAGGCTTGAGGTTACAGTGAGATACTGCTTGGCCTGTACTGGTGTCTTTGAGTTTGAAATCAGCCTTGGATATGCAAAATATTTCTATTGTCTTATATTTATTATGGATGGCAGCATTTATAATCTGTTTATGAAAGAGAGAGAGAGACAGAGAGAGTGACAATTGGCGGGCCAGGCCTCCAGCCGCTGACATGGAACTCCAGATGCATGTGCCGTCTTGGGCACTTGCATCACCTTGTGCGCCTGGGTTATGTGGGATCTGGAGAGTCAAACATGGGTCCTTGGGCTTTGCAGGCAAGTGCCTTAACTGCTAAGCAACTCTTTAGACCACATTTATATATTGTTTTTTAAATTGGCTTCTTTTGTAAGCTTAATGCAATTTGTTTTGAATTGCATTATTGTATTTGTCTGATAGGTCCTTGCCAATCTTAAAAAGCAGTATGCCAAATCTCTCACAGTATCACTTTGTTGTTGACTCATTTTGAAAGCTTTGCTTGTTTAATTTCGGGCATTTGATCCATGTATGTTTATTTCCATGACTTCTAAATCAACTTTTCTTTTGGCCATGTTGATTGATAATCTCTGTCCCTGTATTTCCCTCACCAGTTTTGGCTAGGTCCTTCCCTCCCAGCCTCGCTCACAGTCTCATCCTTCCTTCATTCAGTCTTCAGCTGTTTCGCTCGCTCGTACTTTTTTCCCTCCATCAAGGTTTCCTGCTGCTGATCTGCTACTTCTGCCTCCAGGGCGGTTCTTACCTAACCTTTACTCTTTCTTTTTAAAAACTATATTTTATTTATTTATTTATTTGAGAGCAAGAAATAGGGAGAGAGAGAGAGAGAGAGAGAGAGAGAGAATGGGTACGCCAGGGCCTCCAGCCACTGCAAATGAACTCCAGATGCATGCGCCCTCTTGTGCATCTGGCTTATGCTTATGGCTTATGGAAGGGAAAGGACTTAGCTAAAACTGGTGAGGAAATACAGCAATAGAAATTATCAATCAATATGGCCAAAAGAAAAATTAATTAAAAATTTTTTTTCATTTACTTATTATTATTTTATTTACTTGAGGACAAAAGACAGAGAGAGAAAGAGGCAGAGGGGGAGGGGGGAGAGGGAGAGAGAGAGAAAGAGAGAGAATGGGCGCGCCAGGGCCTCCAGCCACTGCAAACGAACTCCAGACACGTGCACCCCCTTGTGCATCTGGCCAACGTGGGTCCTGGGGAATCCAGCCTCAAACCGGGGTCCTTAGGCTTCACAGGTAAGTGCTTAAGCGCTAAGCCATCCCTCCAGCCTGAAAAATTAATTTAAAAGAGTTGAACTGGGATGCTTTGGCTTTGCAGGCAAGTGCCTTAACTGCTAAGCCATCTCTCTAGCCCTAAGCTTTACCCTGATGTGCAATCTAGCTGGTGTTTTTTTTTTTTTTTCTTTCCCTGCAGGTCATTTTTTTTTGTACCATGGCCTGTAGAGAGATGCCATCCTTCCATGTCGTCAGCGACATGAAGCACATAGTACCGTCTGCGCTCCTATCCTCCTACAGGGTTTGTGCTTTAGACTGAGACCACTCCCACTGCCTCCTGGTCTGTCTTCTCATGCCTGTGCTCGGGAATCTTTTCATATGCACAGTTCATTTCTGTATTGGTTACTTTCCTCATTGCTGTGACCAGATATTAGACAAGAAGCAACTTAAGGGAGAAAGGGTTTGTTTTGGCTTAAAGGAGGGACACAGTCTGTCGTGGCAGGGAAGGCAGAGTGGCAGCAGTGTGAGATGGCTGGTCTGGTGGCGTCCGTAGGCAGGAAGCAGAGGAGAGACAGAAAGCAGGCCCGGCTCTAAAATCTGAAGGCTTGGGCTGGGGAGGGCAAAGTGGGCAAAGTGATTGCTGGACAAGCATAAGGACCTGAGTTCAGATCCCAGCACCCATGTAGTAACTGGGTATGATGGCAATGCCTATAATACCAGAACTGGGAAGGGAGAGATAAGGAATCCCTGGGGCTGGCTGGTTACTTAGTTTATCTGAGTCAGTGAGCCACAGGTTCAGTGAAATACACTGTCTCCAAGATAGCTAGAAACATAGATAGATAGAGTGGGGAACACTGAGGAAGATACCTGACATCATTTCTGGCCTCCACACACATATGACAATGCGTACTCACAGCTATGCACACCACACCCACATGCAATATAAATAAAATAAGGCACCTTAAGGCCTGCCCTTACTGAACTACTTCCTTCAGCAAGGTTTTTACCTCCTAAAAGTTTCAAAGCCTTCCAAAACAGACTACTAGCCAAGGACCCCGTGTCCAAACACGTGAGCCTATCGGGGGCACTTGACATTCAAAGCATAATAATTTCTCTTATTCCTGTGAAGAAGGATCCACGAAGACCTGATTTTGAAGAGGAGGTGGGACTCAGGAATTTGCTGGTGCACAGCCTTGCCTTGGTGAGACACACCAGTGATGCACTGGGGCTGAACTATAGGGCTGGAAGGATACATGGCAGGTGCCAAGTTAGTGCCCAACTGGCAGTGGTGTGGTGCTGGAGAGGAAGTAGCTGGGCATCTTCAGTTCACGGAAACTGATTCTGATTCCCAAGACACAGATGCCAACAGAGTCCTGATAGAAAAGGCTCACTGCTAAGTCCTCAGTCAACGAATAGCAGATTCCTGGGCCCAGAACCAAGAAGAGCCACCAGGGAACACATGGAGGGAAGAGGGTGTGAGCACCTTGCATGTGGCCATGCATAAGCAGAAAGGGCTCAGGCCAACCCAGGACGGCCAGATGTAGTCTAAGGCTTGGGGCACCAAATTGGAACCACTCAGACGCTGGCCATCTACGGAGAATTAAGGATTATTCAATTTTGTACTGGAATCCAGAAAGCTGTAATTTGTGAGGCTTTCTGTTATTGCATGGATAATTTTTCTTATTTGATGGCATTGTTTTTGTTTATATATGATTTGGAAGGGAAGTTTTTAGAATGTTCTTTTGTTTCACGACCAGAAGTTCAAGGGCATTTCTTGGCTCGCCTGAGTACCTGTTCCAATTTTCAGGCACTAGTTGGGAGATGGAAATCTGTCAGCTCTCAGCCTGAATGTAGGCTTGGAACTCAGTGGTCATTTAGGAAGCTAAAGTGAGACTCCTGGGTGAATGGCTGAGAAATGACTCAGCTGGTCTCTCTGTATCTTGTAGAACATTTGCAAAGTTTAAAGAAAACTTATTCTCTGTAGTGAACACCAAACAAACAAACAAGCAAACAAACAAACACAAACAGAGATAGGCTGATCAGAATGAAAGCATTAATAACCACCCCTTGGCTCCAAAGCTATGTGTACACAGCTAAAGAGAGCTTGTATCAGACTGCTAATAGACCAGGCAAGGCTCAAGGAACATTGTAGAAGAGGAGGAGGGAAGATTGTAAGAGCCGAAGGGGGAGTAGACACCCCCCGAAACAGCCCCCCTCTCCTAGAGATTGATTGGAGCCTGAATTACCCCACACTGAATTCCAGTAACTCCACTGAGGAGAGCACTCAGGGAAAGTGGGTGGGGGACAGGGGATAGAAGACCATAACTTTAAAATTTTTTTTATTTTTATTTGTTTATTTATTTTGAGAGAAGGAAAGAGGGAGATATAGAGAGAGAATGGTTAAGCCAGGGTTTCCAGACACTGCAAGTGAACTCCAGATGCATGCGCCACCTTGTGCATCTGGCTTACGTGGGTCCTGCGGAAATGAACCGAGGTCCTTTGGCTTTGCAGGCAAGTGCCTAAACGGCTAAGCCATCTCTCCATTCCTGAAAACTATAACTTTTAAGGCTGGATAGATGGCTTAGCCATTAAGGCACTTGCCTGCAAAGCCTAACAACTCGAGTTGATTCCCCAGTACCCATGTAAAAGCCAGTTGCACAAAGTGGCACATGTGTCTGGAATTCGTTTGCTGGGGCTGGAGACCATGGTATTTCATTCTCTCTGTTTATCATTCTCTATCTCTCTCTACTTGCAAATAAATCAATAGAAATGTTTTTTAAAAAACACTATAACCTACAAATAAGTAAAAGAGAGAGAGAGAGAGAGAGAGAGAGAGAGAGAGAAACGAAAAAAGAAAGAAGACACGTGTATATTAGACACAGCACTGTGTTGAACACCACCCTGTGGCTGGGTGGCAAGGCAGGCCCTGTCAGAGTCGCTTTTCACCCACACCTGCTCTCCGGGAGGGTGCCCCCCTCTCCTGTGAGGACCCTCAGTCCCTTATGAAGGGATAGTTCCAGATTATCCTGCAAATGGGGAAATAACTGCTCACTACTCAGGGAACATCTGATGCATCCCTTCACCATATATTAGAAAAAGACCTAGTTTCTCTTTTTTTTTGTTGTTGTTGTTCTAAAACTCAAGTGTTTTGCAATAAGCCTGGAATACAAACTCATTTATCATTACAAAATGGATTTTCAGTCTGCAGGAAAACCACTAGGGGCTCAGGCGGGACCCAGAATAAGGATAGTGAGTGAGAGCTGGCTCTGGAATTTGATGTGCGTCTGCCTGGGCTAAATCTCCAAGGGCTCGGCTACGCGTCCTCTCTGCCATCCGGCTTCTCCTCCTTGTCCAGTCCCCTCACTGCTCTTTCCTGGTCACCTGTGTGCTCTGCCCAGCTCTGAAAATATCATGGCCTTCAGAACCCCCGGTATGCAGCCCCTGGGGGTCAGCCACACATCCACAGGGCTCCCTCCTCCCCCAGCATCTCCTCCTGGGTCTCCTATGCGCACCTCAGACTTTCCTAGTCCAGTCCTCCAAATTCCAGTTGTCTTCAAAGTCAGCCTCCTGTCTTGTCTCCTCTGAGGATGACCTGCCCTCAAACAGCCTTTTCCTCTCTGTCTTGTCTTTCCTCTGTTTGCAACACCATTCTGACTTTTTTTTTTTTCCATGTGGAAAAAAAAATTCATTAAAAAAAGAAATCCGGGCTGGAGAGATGGCTTAGCGGTTAAGCGCTTGCCTGTGAAGCCTAAGGACCCCGGTTCGAGGCTCGGTTCCCCAGGTCCCACGTTAGCCAGATGCACAAGGGGGCGCACGCGTCTGGAGTTCGTTTGCAGAGGCTGGAAGCCCTGGCGCGCCCATTCTCTCTCTCTCCCTCTCTCTGTCCTTCTCTCTGTGTCTGTCGCTCTCAAATAAATAAAAAATAAAAATTAAAAAAAAATTGTTAAAAAAAAAAAAAAAAAAAAAAGAAATCCAGGGTTGGAGAGATGGTCCAGTGGTTAAAGTGCTTGCCTGGAAAACCTAGCCACCTGAGTTCGATTCCTCAGTAACTGCATCAAGCAAGATAGATACACAAAGTGGCACGTGCATCTGGAGTTTGTTTGTGGTGGCTAGAGGCTCTGGTGTGTCCATTCTCATTCTCTCTCTCTGCTTGCAAATTAATAAAAAAATATTTAAAAGTAGGTTTTTTTTTTTTTTTAAAAGAAATCCTTCTCATAGACTCGTTGTGGCGCTTCATCCTACCTTGTCTCTATATACTGGAGTTGATAAGCATGACTGAGGGCCTCTTGGGTGCCAGATCACTAGGGGCCTCAGTCTGCCACGGGGGCCACAATTGTTGGCATTTGAACTGGTGCAATTAGGACTTGCAGTAAATGCTGAGGTGCTTTGAGAGTGTAGAGAAGGGAGTTGCTAACTGGCCACATTAGGGAATCTGCAGAGGGGCTTGAATAGCTTGGGGTCTTTGGTGACATCTGGGGTGCGTTCTTGATTATGTTTCACATGCAGATGTGCATGGCAAAGGCTTTTTTTCTCCCTTATGCACCCACCCAGCCTTCCCATCTGGCCTCAGCTTCTTCCAGACCCATCCATGACTCCCACTGGGGAAGCTGCACAGGGTGAGGCCATTTCACTTTTTCTAGTCTCCTTTGCAGAGCTTAGAGAGAGCCAATGCTTATATTTAACTCCACCAAGATGGCCAGAGGATGTTGGCAAAAAGTATACTTGGCAGAATACAAATAAATCTTAAATAATGCCCACTCATCAAAACCTCTGGGTTCTGCTTGCTTTTAAAACACTTCTCGTTAGAGATCATGCTCTGCGCTAGAGTCCTTGAGTCCCTTCCCGCCAGGCTTTGTTGTTTGTGACATGATGTTCTGATTATGCTGTGTAATCATGTGAAAATATTCCTGAGGGCTCCGGGTGTGTTCTACATCATGTTTCACAGCTTAACATGTCAGATCAAACTGTTATTCCAGAGTTGAATGGAGAGATCGGGTCTCATCTGGGAGTGAGTGAGGGAAATAGACATCTTCCCATCTATTTGCTGTCTCTTCCCCAGCTCTTTCACTCCAGTCCCATGGAAGAGTCTGGCAGGGCTGAGCACTGACTTGTGGGATGAACTCAGGAGGGAAGAATTTGAAAGTCACAGGGAGGGGTCCTGCTCATCTAGTCTGTTGTGCTTTGAAAGTAAAATGTACCCCCCCCCCCACCGCCATGATATGTGTTTGAACACTTTGGTCTCCAGATGGTGGTGCTGTTTGGGAAGGTCGTGGAGCTTTTAGAAGGCGGAGCCTTGCTGGAGGAAGTGGGTCTGTGGGGCCAGGACTTGACTTTGTATAGGCCAACCCTTGTTTGTCATCTGGTTCTTAACCTGGCTGCCCTGTGATGAGCCAGCCTGTCTTGCCTTTCCTGAAGAGATGGAAAGTTAACCCCTCACAACAGAAGGCCAAAGGAAGTTCTTTTCTTCACTTGCTTCTAGTCAGGAATTTTGTCTCAGCAACAAGAAAGTAACTAGTACATTCAGACGACCAAATGGGACATTAAGAGAGGTGAGATGACATGTTTGTGAAGCACAGGGAATGAGTATCAAGTTACTCTGAAGTTGGCCTGAAGTTCCGCCTGTTTGGTGGGTTCTTTTCCACTACTCTGTCACACTGGATCTCAGCTGGTCACTATACTGGTAGGTGTGTTTGCGTGTGTACACAGTTGTGTTTGCACAAGGCTCCGTTGTCCTCAGGCACTATCCATCTTTTTGGAGAAAGGAGTTTTCACTGGACTGAAGTTCTCCAAGTAGGTTACACTGATTGGCCAGTGAACCCCAGGAATTCTTCTGTCTCTGCATCCCCAGCTCTGGGATGACAAGTGTATGCCACCATGTCTGTTGTATTATTGTTATTATTTTTAAAATTTTTATATGTTGGTTGGAAGTTTGAGGCAGAGTTTCACTCTAGCCAAGAGTGATCTACAACTCACTCTGTTGCCCCAGGCTGGCCTTGAACTCATGGTGACCCTCATACCTCTGCCTCCCATGTGCTGGGATGAAAGGCATGCACCACCACTCCAGCTTTGGCTTTAAAAAATTTTTTTTTTGTTTTATGTTTATTTATTTATTTGAAAGTGACAGACAGAGAAAGAGGCAGAGAGAGAGAGAGAGAGAGAGAGAGAGAGAGAGAGGGAAAGAGAGAGAGACAGACAGAGAGAATGGGCGCGCCAGGGCCTCCAGCCACTGCAAATGAACTCCAGGTGCATGTGCCCCCTTGTGCATCTGGTGAACGTGGGTCCTGGGGAATTGAGCCTCGAACCGGGGTCCTTAGGCTTCACAGGCAAGCGCTTAACTGCTAAGCCATCTCTCCAGCCCTGGCTTTTTTTTAAACCATGAATATTGGGGGTCAAATGCAGGTCCCCATGCTTGTACTGCTGGCACCTTACTGACTGAGCTGTCTCCCTTGCCTGTCCTGGTAAGGCCTCAACC
Organism: Jaculus jaculus; assembly: GCF_020740685.1. Lineage (NCBI taxonomy): Eukaryota > Metazoa > Chordata > Mammalia > Rodentia > Dipodidae > Jaculus > Jaculus jaculus. The sequence goes on along the minus strand of NC_059108.1, from coordinate 24,320,274 downwards.
TCCTTATAACAGCCTATGAGGAGACTCTACCCTAATTTACACACGAAGAAGCAAACATGACCCACAATCACCCTGAACTTTTCTACAACTACAAAATGGCAATAAAAATACCAATTTATGAAAGTATAAAAAAATTAGTGAGGCCAAACGTGGTGGCACATGAAGATATCATGAAGTATTAATTTATGTGTTTTTTTTTCTTCTGATTTTCTTTTAGCTGTGACCTTATTTTATTTGGGCAGCTAGTTAGAGGGAATTAGAGAACTGAGCCAAAACCCAAAGAAACTGAATTCTTAACTCTAAGTTTTAAAAAGTCTTGGTCTTTGCCATGGATATTAACTGCTTTTGATCTGTCAACAGTCCTGAGGCTTTTTCTATTTAGGGAATTTGCCATCATGAGTCCTTGTGGAAAGCAGGCTCTGGCCTTCTATAATGTGCATGTTGGGGGCTGGATGTGCCACCCTCCTGCTACCTGGAAGGCAGCATTTGGATATGGATCTTGGGCATGGTTTCTACCCACTACCATATGTGAGGGCAGTGACCCGGAGCCGCACGGATGGTGAACAGTTAGTCACAGCAACAAGTTGGGGTTGTGGCTCTAATCGCTTAGTGTTCAGTTTCTGTTGGGGATTTTATGGGCCAAGTGGCTACAGTGTGATGAGCCAGGTAAGCCTGCGTATCTGATTTCTGAGCTCAGTTCTCTAGCTTTTCCAGTGATCCCACGAGCCACTGGTTTACTAATAAGAACTTAAGCCAGACAGTTTTTCAAAATGAGACCTTTGATTATTACTGTCCACAAATTTGGTAGAAATATTTGAAACTAGTTGTAATCAATTTTTTTTTTCCGAGGTAGGGCCTTGCTGTAGCCCAGGCTGACCTGGAATTCACTATGTAGTCTCAGGGTGGCCTTGAACTCACGGTGATCCTCCTAGCTCTGCCTCCCAAGTGCTGGGATTAAAGGTGTGTGCCACCAAACCTGGCTGTGATTTAAAAATTTTAAAATGTTATTTGTTTTTCTATTTGTGTGTGTGTGTGTGTGTGTGAGAGAGAGATAGATAGATAGATAGAGAGAGAGAGAGAGAGAGAGAGAAAGAGAAGCATGGTGGGGCCTCTAGCCACTGCAAACAAACTCCAGGCACATGTGCCACCATGAGCATTTGGCTTATGTGGGGCCTGGGGAATTGAACCTGGGTCCATAGGTTTCACAGGCAGTAGCCTTAACGCTAAGCCATCTCTCCAGCCGAAGATCATTTTTTTTTTAAACAACAAATATGTGAGTGTCCCACCACTTAGTGCTAGTTTAGGATAAGATCTAAATTCAGAATATAAACTAAGACTTTCCACTGAATGCTTATCAGCTTCTTGGTGATGGTTCATGAAGCATTATGCAGCTGGGAGGCAGCCACTCCAGTGAGTAGTTAATGAGGGGCCCACAGCACAGTCTGAGAAACATGGTGAAAACCAGAGCCTGAGGGGTACCAGCATCCTAGATGCACATGGGGCTGCTACAAGACAGGGTGGCAGGCTCTGTGGGATACCATGTCTTCTTTTCTTGCCGTTCTGTACTTAGTTTTTTCACACTTTCTAGATCTTTCTAGATTCCCAGGTTAGCCATTGCAACTTGGATATTGCTCCTTGTGATGGAGCTGAAGGTCTTCTTAGCTGGTTGAGAACTCGGGTCTGGGCATCAAGTGTTTTAGAGAGACTTAGTGTCACCTGCAGTTTCCCAGTGTCGCGAATTCCTTTGAGATACAGTTTGCTTTATTTTATTTATATATTCATTGCATGTGTGCATGATCTGTGCATGTGCGTGTGTGTGTGCATGTGTGTGTGTGTACGTGTATACACATAGGCACATACATGTGGAATCCAGAGAACAACCTCAGAGGTTGTTCCTCAGGGATGCTGAGGAGAGGCAGGGTCCCTCACTGGCCTGGGGCTCACCACTTACACCAGTCTATGCATCCACCAAGCTCCAGGAATCTGCCTGTCTGTGCCTCTCCAACACTGGGATGGTAGGCACAAATCACCATCCCTGGCATTTTAGGCAGGTACTGAGGATTGGACTCAGATCCTCATGCTTGTAAAGCAAGCACTTGGTTGGCTGAGCTATCTCCTAAGGCTGAGAAGCAGTTTTCTTACAGGAATGAAGAGAGCAATCAGGAGATGGTTTGAGCGGGAAATTTGTATCTTGATAGGCCTGCTTGTGAGAAAGATTTATTTTGACTTTGGCCCTTTTCCAAATACAAACTTGAGAAGCACTCCAGAGAGTGTAGTGTACAGAACAGAGAAATGGCAGGATTAATAAGAAATCCCAACTCTATTAAAAAAAATTTTGTTTGTTTATTTATTTGAGAGAGATAGAGATACATAGAGAGAGAGAGAGAGAGAGAGAGAATGGGCGCGCCAGGGCTTCCAGCCACTGCAAACAAACTCCAGACGGGTGTGGCCCCTTGTGCATCTGGCTAACATGGATCCTGGGGAATCAATCCTCGAACCAGGGTCCTTAGGCTTCACAGGCAAGCGCTTAACCGCTGAGCCATCTCCCCAGCCCAAGAAGTCCCAACTCTATTATTGATCTACTCATACAGAGTAACCTCTGCATGTCCCCCACCTCAAAATACTGGCACATACCCACACATACATAGATATTCATTTGTACATACACATATATACACACAGTCACAGGCAAGATTGGAGATTGAAAGAAGGCATGAAAGTACACATTAGGACTCTGGTAAGTTTTTTTTTTTTTTTTTAATTTAAATTCTGGTGTTTTGGTCTATGCTGGGTGGGAAGTAGAGTTAGGCAAAGTCCAGAACAAATGAAAATAGATTAATGTCCCTTTTGATGGAGGTTTAGATAGATGACCTGGTCATTCAGAAGACTTTCTTAGTGGGGGTGAACTAGGTCTGAGAGGAACCTGTCACGGTTCCCTCTGAAACACATGCTGGTCTGACTCCACTGTGTGTGGGGACAGTAGACAGCTGGAGTCAGGCTAATCTCTGATAGGCTGGGAATGCTATCTTCGTACAACCAACACACCACAGCCTGGAATTTGGGGCCCTGGAAGCTTGAGCCATAACTATTTTGAACCTTTTGCAAATGATTCTGATAAGTTCTTTTGCCTTTCTGTACCTCAGTATCCCCTCGTGGGCACAAGATCACTTAACGGTCAGCTTCTCCTTTCATAGAGTTGCTCTGAAAATTACCTGAAGCATTTCTGCCCACACAGAGCTCCCTGAATGTCCAGGAACACTGCCTTCTCCAGGTCATGTCATCTTTAAATATTAATTTTTTATAAATATTTTCTATAGATTTTGCCGATTTTGTGTGTGTGTGTGTGTGTGTGTGTGTGTGTGTCTACCGAAGCTGAAACACACACCGAGGATTAAGTTATCATTCAGATGCTACCTTCTTGGCATGGTGAAGGCAAGCTGTGTGATTAAGCTGTCTTTTTTTAGCATTGTATTTGGGGTGTGCCTCTGCTTTTGTGTTGTGTTCCTGACAAGTGGGACTTCTGAGTCCTCTTCCTTCAGGAGGTGTTCAGGCTCCAAAGTCAACTTTGTGGGGAATTCTTGCTTTCGGTTCCGGCATCCCGGGTGCTGTTTTCTGTTTCTCATGTCTTCCGCTCGCCCCACACCCTCTCTCTTCGAGAGCCTCTCCCCATGTGGCCGGAGCCGGGTGGGCTGAAGGGACAGGTCCCAGGGACACTCAAGTCCCAGTCTCACATCAGCAGCACCTGCCACCCTTTTATTGCTTCTTTCTCTCAACCTGGGATCTTGCCCCTTTGCTCATCTGCCATCTGGCAGCCCCTCTGCATTCCATGCCATCACTAAGGGGATATGGTGGCGGTGGGGGGGGGGGACCAGAAGTGGAAGTTGCCTTGGTTGACAGATCAACTGTCAGAGGTTCAGGCCAGGATGCAGTGGTGGGGAGTGGGGCTGGAACCGAGGGAGCAGTAAATACCACTCACCTTGACTGTCATCCGGAGAAAAAAACGTATGGCTCTAAAAAAAAAAAAAAAATGGGGAAAATCAGATTTATCAGTGTCCACTTGAAATTCTGATTGTGGTTGTCAAATATTAATTGAAAACTCCAAAAAGCTGGCCTAAAAGGGGTGGCAAGTGCACAAGAAAATGAGGTCTGCTGGTTGTGGGTACTAAGTTCATTCACAATACGTGTATCTATCTCCAACATTATTCCCAGAACACATACCCATTGCTCACATTCAATCACACTACATCCGTCTATCTTTAACATTCATAGAACTCTTCATGATACAAACTGGATACTCTGTCCATTAAACAATAACTTCCTATTATCCTTCCCCTTCAGCTCCTAGCTCCTGGCTTTCTACTTTCTTTCTGAATGATTTTGAATACTTTTATGCCTCTCATATATGAAAGTAGAATCATCCAGGATTTTTCTTATCACTAACTGATCTCTTTTAAAGGATAATGTCCTTAAGGTTTTCCACACTGTAGCTTATGTCAGCATTTCCTTCCTTTTAAAGGCTTGGTAGTACTCCCTTCAAATAGATGCCATATTTTGTTTATCTAAGTTCACTGATGGAGAGAGGAGGTAAGGACTGTAGCATTTGGAGAGCCAGTGTCTATGTGAGGTGCTTAAATTGTCATCTGCTGTAGATAGACTTGGGTACCAGTCAAGGCATACTTATTTTTTTAATAGTTTTTATTTTTATATTTATTTGAGAGTGACAGAGAGAGAAAGAGGGAGAGAGAAAGAGAGAGAGAATGGGCACGGTAAGGCCTCCAGCCACTGCAAGCGAACTCCAGACACATGCATCCCCTTGTGCAGCTGGCTAACGTGGGTCCTGGAGAATCAAGCCTTGAACCAGGGTCCTTAGGTTAGGCTTCACAGGCAAGTGCTTAACTGCTATGCCATCTCTCCAGCACAAGGTGTACTTATTAATATGACTTGAACAAGTGAGTTAAGTTCTCTTTACAAAAACACTTAAAAATTGTGTGATTAGGCTGGAGAAATAGCCCAGTGGTTAAGGTGCTTGCCTGTATAAAGCCAGAGGCATAAATTGGCTCATGCATCTGGAGTTCATTTGCAGTGGCTGGAGGCCTTGGCATGCCCATTTTCTTTGTCTCTTTCTCTACTTTAGAGAATGTTTTGTGGGACATTTTAGCCACAGAGCCAAACCTGCAACATGTAGATCTCCAAATAGTGTCTTATTGAGTTTTGGTATGTTTTATTTGGCTTTGATATGTAAATGAAATTCTGCTGTTTTCCACCAAATTGCAAATTATGCTGTTATGAACCTTTTTGTACATATTTCCTCATACCAAGAAACCTTGCCAGAATTTCTCTGGAGTATGTACATGGAGGTCAAATTACCTGGGCACAAGATGTGTGCATGTGTTACTTTGCTAGGTATCAAATATCTTCTACAGCACCCCAATTTGTTCATCTAACAGTGGTGTGAAAATCAATGTCTCATGTCATTTACAGCTTTTGTTGTCGTTACATTATGGAGTGTTTTCAGCTTTTCTTTTCAAATCTTCAATCTCCACTATCTTCATGGAGCATTTCTATGATGACATGGACTTCGTTCATCCTTTTCTGGGTTTGAATCTGACAGGGCATCACAGATATGTCCACCTGTACAAGGAGTGCCTATGATTGAGGGAATCAATGCTGCTATGAATGTTGATCAATCCCTAAGTTGACTTCTCTCTGTCACCTAAGGAAGAATGAGAACTCTGGATTCCAAAAGTTCAAAATCAGAGTCTCAGAACTATGAGTCACACCTCTCCTGGACATGGAACAGTGGCTGATTAAAATATAGTTTTACCGATTTATAAAGAGGAAAAGAAGAATGCAGTTTGCTGAGGTACTGTCAGAGGCATAGTAACTTTTCAGTAGGTTAATTCCCATAATATGTCTCTCAAAAATAAGGATGACACTTAAAGTCTTAAGGAAGTGCAATGAGAAGTGGAGCCAGCTAACTGAAAGTGTATTTTATTACCATCTGTGTTCCAAACACCGACCTTGAATTCCAGGTGAATACACAAGATGTCTGCCTCTGAGAATTTTGTCCACAGTCTGGCAGGGGAGATGGAGGTGACTACACTTGTGATTGCATTTATATGTAGCAAGGGCTGTTTAGGATGGTAATGGATAGCAGGCAGGAGGTCTGCACAGAGGAGGACATCCTTGAATGGAGTCTTGAAGAGTTAATGAACTTGTCGGGGAGCAAGAAGGGACACTGAAAATAGAAAACTCTTTGTGAGCAAAGTGGTGGATCTGCAAAATAGTGTTCCCCTTTCAAGAGAGTGGAAGGAATTTAGTTGTTAATGTAAGGAGATCACAAAGGGCATAGGCAGGCATCAAGGAGAGGAATTTTGGGAATTATAGGAAGCCATAAGATCTTGTACATTTGCACGAGACCTATGAAAGCAATTTGAACTTTTAAGAAAATTTACATTTATTAATTTGCTTGTGTGTGTGCATGTGTGTGTGGGCGGGGGGCATGTGTGTGTGGGCGAGGGGGCATGCTGAGGCCTGTTGCTGTTTCAGATGAACACCAAATGCTTGTACACTTTTTGTCTGACTTACGTGGCGAGATTGCAAATTGAATCTTGGGTTGGCAGGCCTTGAAGTGAGTGCCTTTAACAGCTAAGCCATCTTCTCAGCTCGGGAGTTTGAACTTTGAGGGAACCTTAGATCAAGTAGGGGTTTACATGGTTACGTTAAAGTTCTCGGGAAACTACTCTGACAGCTCTTTTTACATGAAATGACAAAGTTTAGGGCAAAGAGGCTAGGGTATGCCAATGAGAGTTTAGGAGAGGCAGTGAAGATTTCAGCTGTGCTCAGTTTAGTGGCTGGTGGACACAGTGAGTGAGGGCATGGTCTGTGTCTACTAGCATGCCCCCTGGACTTTTGTCTCGGCTTCAGGCTAAATGATAGGACCACTCATTCTTCTGTGTGAGTTTTGGTGGATCATGAGGACTTCAGAGATGGAATGCTATATTTACCATGGTTGTTAGACATCCAAGTGTACATATTCAGTAAGTTCTCAAGACTTTCTAGGGTAACTATCCCCTGCCTAGGTGTCTCTTAGATTTTCCTAATTTTTTTTTATTAGTTATGTACACAGTGTGTATACAGCCATGTTAGTACCATCGATAGCTTTCTCCCTGTCCTCCTACCTCCACAGGGGCCCTCCTTATTGGGGAATGTGGGTTGTGCATTGTGGGGTAGCTATCAGTTATGGGTTAAGAGGCAATGTATCTGTGCATAATGATCCAACATGTGGCTTTGACATTCTTTCTGCCCCCTCTTCCGCAAATTTCCCTGAGCCATGTTGGGTTCATTGTAGGTCTGCTTCAGTGATGAGGTCTTAGGAGCCTCTGTGTCTCTGGATATCTTGTTTGACAGGAGTTGAGTGTTCTCTGTGTCTATCTCCTTCATCCTTGTGCTGGCATCAGGTTCACCAAGAAAGCAGCATTCTTGCTCATTTCCCCAAATATAGCTGGGGCCCTTTTGAGGTGTGATGGGCTGGTTCTCTCCTTAGCATCTGCGTCCATCTGAAAAAAGAAAAACAGCAACTTCTCCAATGGCGAGTGAAGTTAGCACCAGATAAATGGGATATCTTCAATTGTAAACTAGAAGATACTATTCTTCAAGAAATCCGTCATCTTAGAGCCAGGTGTGATGGCACACGCCTTTAATCCCAGCACTCAGGAGGCAGAGGTAGAAGGATCACTGTGAGTTCGAGGCCACTCTGAGATCCCATAGTGAATTCCAGGTCAGCATGGGCTAGAGTGAGACCCTACCTCAAAAAACCAAAAACCAAAACCAAAAAAGAAAAGAAAAGAAAAGAAAAGAAACCCATCATCTACAAGACCGGAATGTCTATAGCTCAGCAGAGTCAATACCACAAAGACTGATTTGGAATTCATGGAAGCCTTAGGCATGGGTGAGTAAAGAAGGCTAGAGACAGCCCCTGAGCAAACCAGCTTTTAATAATAGCAAACAAAGAAAAACCTGTGAAAGCCTTAGAGTGGAACCCTGAAATGTTAGGAACAGAAATTTGTGAAGTAGAGAGACTGTGACAGCCAAGGGAAGAAGGGATAATCAATTAAGTCTGAGGTTGCAGAGATTGACTATTGGATTGGCTTTTAGGCCAGGACTTTGTGTAAGAGCAGACTTCACTTTTGTTTCTTCTTTTTGGTTTTTCCAGGTAGGGTTTCACTCTAGCTCAGGCTAACCTGAAATTCACTATGTAATCTCATGGTGATCCACCTACCTCTGTCTCCCGAGTGCTGAGATTAAAGGTGTGTGCCACCATGCCTGGCAAGACTTCACTTTTTAACAGGAGTGAAATCATGACAACAGCAGAGGGGTGACCATAGGTAGGGAAGACTTTTAGGAAGGTATATAGTGGACTGAAAAAGAGAGAAGAGCTCGCTGGGTTAGGAAATTGCAATAAGAGAGCTCTGAACAACAGCTTGAGACATGGGATCTGGTTTATATGAGAGTAAAAAAAACAAGCCAGTGGAGCAAGACAGATTGAAGGCAGGAGGGAAAATAACTGTAGAGCAATTAGGATGGAGGGGGTCCACTGAGGGGCTAGACCAGAACAGGCCCTTTATTTGAGATGAACGTTATCATTGGGGAGTGGTGTAGGAAGGACATGTAGCCACTTGGGCATATTAGTTCCACTTCATCATAGCAAAATACATATAAGCTTAGTAAAAAAAAATGCATACACATATGCATAACCACTTAGTATTATGCAGACAGATACGTGCTGCTGGTGAAATTGGGGGAGTGATTAGAGAGACTGGAGCCAGGCATAGTTCACCTAGGGGGCTTAACAGGAAAGTTGAACTTTAAGAGAATTCTCAGAGAATGGACGAATATGGTAAGGCAAGTGTTATTTACTTTTTTTTTTTTTAACTAAGTGGTCCTCCATATTACTCTTTTTGCTACCACGAAGCTTCTCAAAAGATGAAACAGAAGCAGAAATAAATCATCCCATGATTTTGTACTAGGTTACCAATCTCCACCCCTTACAGTTCTCTTCGTCTTCCATACTGAAAGAATCTTTAAGTGAGATCATAGCCACTTGGCTAACAAATATATTTCCTAGGCTTTCTTGCTATTGTTATTTGACCTAGCCAATCAGATGTGATCAAAACTGAGATCACCTGGGCAAGGTGGTGCACACCTTTAATCCCAGCACTCAGGAAGCAGAGATAGAAGGATCAGTATGAGTTCAAGGCCAGTCTTGGACTGTAGAGTGAGTGAGTTTCAGGTCAGTCTGGGATCGACTGAGACCCTACCTCAGATAAAAAAAAAAAGTGATGCACCTTCAATAGGAGACATATATATATATATTCCCCCTCCATTCCCAGCCCTGTTGTAGAGAGATAATACTTGGCCAACTCCACTTAGATCCTAACCATGGTGACAGTATTGTAGGAACAGCAGGACAGCAATGTAAGTGGTGCTTGGGTCCCTAACACTAAGAGGCTACCATATGGAAGTCATTGCTCATTCAGTTTATGTCAGAGCAGTTGTCTCATGCACACATTTCCAGTAATAAGAGCAATATAAAATCACTTGATTCCTTCATATACTTTTCCACTATTGCATCGATGTCTGAATTCTTTGCTTGTTTCAGTCCTCTATTAAAGATTTTCTGGAAGTGTATCTTTTATGATTCAAATTCCTTTGCCTGAAGGTTAGCTCTGAGTTACATCTTGGTACAGAAATGTCATCCACAAGGGATGGGAAAGGCTCCATCTTGACCCAAGTTATCTCTACCTGTCATCTTTCATGTAAGCAATCATGTCCAATCCATATTTTCTTCTTTATCTACTATTCTCTTCTGGTGGTGGCTGACATTGAACCCAGGGGCTTGTGTATCATAGGCAATTAAATACTGTTTCAGAGCTATATTCCAAGCCCTCTCTACTTTGTTTTTTAAGGCAGCTGCTGAGAAAATATGGATTGGACATGATTGGCACAGTCGGCATTACATCCACTGTGAATAATAGAAAACCTGACCATTTAGCAGCAAGCTAAGGTTTTAATTTGTGTGTGTGTGTGTGTGTGTACACGTGTGCTTGCATGTGTGCATGTGCATGCATGCATGTGCGTGCATGCGTGTGGCCAGAAGGCTGGAGTCCAGCCGCTTGGACCTTGATAATGTGCTCAGCGACCCTCTGGATGACTTCTGTTTTTCTGTCGAATGATCCTTGGCATGTGGTTTTTGTTCTCACGCCTGTCTCTTCATGGTTCCACTTTAGGCATCACATCTGTGTTCCAGGCCCAAAAGGGGGAAAGGTGAAGGAAAAAGCACAAGCCAACTGAGTCAGCTCTCATTTTCATAAAAAAAATGCTTATATGTTTATACTGACACTTAACATATAGAAAAGTTCACCAGTCACATGTACACAGCTTGGTGGATTTTTACAAAGTGAACGACACATCAGTGTAACCACCCCCCCCCCAAAAAAAGCCAAGCATAAGAACATTCCCAGCACCCTGGAGTTATCTTTATTCTCTTTCATACACAAACAAAAGATATGTGAATGTGCTTAATTTTGACTCCTATGATTTTGTACCTAGCTTCTTCTGTGTACCAAAATGTTGGTGAGATTCACCCATACTGTTGTTTGTAACTGCAGAACATTGACTCTCACTCTCACTGCTCCAGTAAACAAATGTGCAGGTATGAATTTTTAAGGTCCATTCCAGCCTTGGCAGGCATTCAGGGAGCTTGCAGGTTTTAGCTATCAGAGTGCAGCAATGAGTATTCTAAATCTCTTGATAAATACATCACCGATTTCTGTGAATATATACTTAGCTGGAGAAGTTCTAACTCATAGAATATACTTGCGTTAAGCTAAAATAACGTTGAATAATTTCTCAGACTATTCGAACCAAGGTATACCTTATTGGCAGTTTATTCAAGTGTCAGCTACTCCACATTCTTGACAACATGTACAGTGGTTGGGATATGTGTCTCCCCCACCCCCACACCGTTTGCACTGTTTGCCTTAAATGATACATACATTCAAAGATGCTCTGTGGATGCATGAAACCATGAATAGTAACGAACCTTACCTGTGCTGTGTTTCTTGGTCTACATATGTGCCTATGGTAAACTTTCATTTCTAACTTAAGCACAGTAAAAGGTGAACTACAACTAAAGGAGAAATTATGAACAATGCAATATAATAAAAGTTACTTAAGGGCTGGAGAGATGGCTCAGCGGTTAAGCGCTTGCCTGTGAAGCCTAAGGACCCCGGTTCAAGGCTCGGTTCCCCAGGTCCCACGTTAGCCAGATGCACAAGGGAGCGCACGCGTCTGGAGTTCGTTTGCAGAGGCTGGAAGCCCTGGCGCGCCCATTCTCTCTCTCTCCCTCTATCTGTCTTTCTCTCTGTGTCTGTCGCTCTCAAATAAATAAATAAAAATTTTAAAAAAAGTTACTTAAAAGGTATTGATTTCCGGCTGGAGAGATGGCTTAGCATTTAAAGCATTTTGCCTGCAAAGCCAAAAGACCTCGGTTCCATTCCCCAGGACCCATGTAAGCCAGATGCACAAGGGGGCACATGCATGTGGAGTTCATTTGCAGTGGCTGGAGGCCCTGGAGCACCTATTCTCTCTCTCCCTCACTCTCTCTCTCAAATAACCAAATAAATAAATATTGATTTCTAATTTCTGCAATTTTACATTTAATACTTTGGACCATGGATGATCGTGAGTAATTATAACTGTAGAAAGCAAAACTGTGGTTAAATAGGGAATTGCTATCTTATCTGTCTCTCAATTTTAGCCATTTTGATGGGTGTATAGTAATATTGCATTATGCTTCTAATTTTTAATTCCTTGACAACTAATGAGTCAACTGAAGTAGAGAAAATTTTCATATTCATTTTATTGACTAGTGGGGTACAAAGTACTTTTAGTGGGTTTGTTTTTTGCACAAGTATTGTGTTATATGTCTTTCTCATATTGTTCTGTAAACTTGCTATATGTTCTGGATTTCAGTATCATTTTAGCTTGCCAGGCCTACCATAGTAAAGTACTACAGACTGAATTGCCAGAATTATTTCTTCATTGCCTTGGAGTCCAGAAGTCCATGATCAGCTTAGTGGGGTTGATTCTAAAGCTACTGTCCTTGGGCTAAATATGATGGTCTTTTCACGTGGTCATTCCTTTCTGCATGTATGTCCTTGCTGTTTGTGTGTACATCCCTTCTTGTGATGACATCAGTCATAGTGGATTAGGGTCTGCCCTCATGATCCTACTTTAACCTAATTGCTTCTTTAAATTCACAGTCTGTGATATTGGAGATGAATTTTGTGGAGGCATAATTTTCCCATGACAAATCTGCTGCATACACATATTGTAATAGAGACTTTTCATGTTAGTTGCCCTTTCTTCCTCTTAATGATGCCCTTTGATAAACATAAGTTCTTATGATATTGTTTAATTTATCATCTCCCTTAAGGCTAGCACTTTTGGGAACCTTTTAATAAATAAGATTGTGATAGCTTGTGGTTTCAGTTCTCTAGTTTTTTGTTGATCTTTCAGATGAACTTGCCTGTAACATGTAGCCTTTGCTTTACCATATTTTAGAATCAAGTAAGGATTTCTACATGTGAAAGCACATACATACATATATATATATATATATATATATATATATATATATGCACACACACACACACATGTGTGTGTGTGTGTGTGTGTGTGTGTGTGTGTGTGTTTTGAAATGTTTTTTGAGGTAAGGTTTTGCTCTAGCCCAGGGTGACCTGGAATTCACTATGTAGTCTCAGGCTGGCCTTGAGCAATCCTCCTGCCCTCCTGCCTCTGCCTCCCAAGTGCTGGGATTAAAGGTGTGTTCCACCAGGCCTAGCTAGAAAACTATTTTTCAAATATTGTGCTTGTTTTCACTTGAGAGAGGGAGAGAGGTGGATAGAGGCAGAGAGAGAGACAGAAAGAGAGAGGGGGAGAATGGGCATGCCAGGGCCTCCAGCCATGGTAAACAAACTCCAGATGCATGGGCCACTTTATGCTTCTGGTTGATGTGGGTCCTGGGAAATTGAACCGGGGCTTTTGGCTTTGTAGGCAAGTGTCTTAATCACTAAGCCATCTCCCCAGCCATGGAAAACTATTTTTAATTGGACATATTGCTGCCCTAAACAAAAACTTAGATTTTCATTGATAAGTAAAATGGGGATAATGAACATTTTACAGACAACTAACAAGGTCTGACAAAATTCTTCCACAACTCATGGGCATGAAAGATGGAGAAAGTGGTAAACGCTCTCCCCATTTTAACCAGAGAATTAGGTTTCAAGGCTGTTGCTATTACAGCTGGAATCACATTGGTCTGTAAGTATCTGGAATGCTAGGGTGAGGCTAGCAGTAATGAAGGCCCCAGTGACTTTGCAAGTAAGTCTGTGGCCTGGCCCATGTCAGCTTCAACTGAAAGTTGAAGACAAGAGGTTTTCCTCCACAACCTCACTCACAGTTTGACGGACTTGTAAAACATTCCATAATATTCTAACCCAATACGTCCACTGAGAAGAATAAATTCTTATATTAATTTTGGAGCAAAAGACTGCAAAATTACTTTAACAAAAGAGCTTTGGTTCACATTGTCACACAGCTAGCTACATAAAATACTTGGGGGCATTGGATTATGTGTGACAATATAGCAGAAGTAAGGAGCCTGTTTCTGCACTAAAAGAGTAGCCTCCCATCTTTATTAAAAAGGAAAAAGGAGGGCTGGAGAGATGGCTTAGTGGTTAAGCGCTTGCCTGTGAAGCCTGAGGTCCCCGGTTCGAGGCTTGATTCCCCAGGACCCATGTTAGCCAGTTGCACAAAAGGCACATGCATCTGGAGTTCATTTGCAGTGGCTGGAGTCCCTGGCGTACCCATTCTCTCTCTCTTCCTCTTTCTCTGTCACTTTCAAATAAATAAATAAACATAAAACAAAAAAAGTTAAAAAAATTTTTTAAAAAAGGAACAAGGATAAAAAGTGATATAGGGCTAGAGAGCTGGCTTACTGATTAAGGTGTTTGCCTGTGAAGCCTAAGGGCCCACTTTTGATTCCCACTACCCATATAAACAAGATGCACAAGGTGCCATGTGTATTTGGAGTTCTTTTGCAGTGGCTGGAGGTCCCCCGTGTGCCCATTCTCTTTCTTTCCTTCTCTCTGGGCCTCTTTCTTTCTCCCTCTCAAATAAATTATTGTGGATTTCTGTGAAGCAGACACAGAGATGGTTAAGTATGCAAAGATTTCATTAGGGCAATGCCTGGGTGAGAGAAGATGAGAGGGTGCTGGAAGAGCCATGAGATTATGAACAAACTGAATAAGAAAAGAAAGCAAGGTTTGTTGTGGATGTCCTGACCGCATCGATTGCATGGGGCTAGAGCAAAAGGCTGGCACCAGAAGCATCCTGTCTGCCAGGATCACACTGTGTACCACTTTGGCCATTGGGTAGCAGCAGCCCGTGGGCAGGGTGGGTCTGGTGCACATGTGAAGAGAGGCATTGGAATGCTACAGTGGGAGATTTTGGTCAGTGATGTTGCCTGCAGTTGGAGATCTGCAAGACACAGTCTTGTGGCAGCCTGAAATGCTTAAATACTGGGATGCCCCTTATTTTGTGAAAGATAAAATATCAACTTGGTTGGCATGTGTTGACATGAATGACTCTAGGAAGAAAATGTAATATAACAAATTAAAGGGGGAAGGGATAGAATATATTGAATAGCCTGAGGCTTCTTAGGTGGGTGTCATTCATAGTTTTCTTAAAAGTTTAAACAAAAAAAAGTTGATTTTTTTTTAGTCCCAACGCCGGCCATGTGGTGATATAGCAAACCAAATGCAGGTGAGAAACTCTGACCTGTGACTTGTTGACAGACGCAAAGATAAGCCCATTTGTGTTTAAAAACTAAGCCACCTGGAGCCACACAGCTCTCTGAGCTTGGACACAGAAGAAACTGCCTGGGGACACCAGTACCCAGAACTACTGGAAATGCAAGTCTGAAGTTGAAGGTTTCCCAGGAGAGTGGAGGCAAGCACCACATGAAGTGCTCAGAAATTTGAAATTCAGACACTTTCCAATGCACACAAACCTCTCCCCGTCCTGCCACAGTTATGAGGAGAACAGGGCTGCTTTTCTGAAACCACAGGCTCCCAGACTCCACAAGCTGAGAAATGGCTCAAATTGCAACAAGAGAACTCTCTACCAAGGAATAACCTGGGAACTGAGCACATTCACAGACCTGGCTCCGGAGAAAGGGAAGTCAGTACCCAGTTCCTCGCAATGGCTTAACCTCAGAACTAAGACTCCAAACAAAGAGAACTGCCTGCTACAGAAAGAGCGGAACTCCCAGGGGAGGAGATGCCATTCAATGAGCCAAAGAAGTCCAGACGATAACCAAATATCAAGCCAGTCAATTTTCAAATCTTGTATCTCCACTCAGCTCTTTCTCTCTATATATCCATACTGTTTCCAACACCTATTGTCATCTTATCAGGCCATCTTGGTGCCCAGCTCTACTCTGACCGTCCAATGCTTCCTTTGTGTGTCTGTGTGAGTGTGTGTTTATACTTTGCTTTGTATGTGTTATTCAGCTTTCTTTCTTCCTTTTTCTCTCCCTCTACATTTTCCTCTCCCAAAGAACACAGTCTGCTCTGATTTGCAGGAACTCCGAGCCTCAACCTCCTGAGAGACAGACCTATTCCATGTTAGCCACTAGCCCACTTTTACCTCTATCTTATCAGTCTCTCTTTAGGCAACATCCTCTCATCCTTCCTCAGTGTTTTTCTCTTTTCCTGCTATAGCCCTACTTTCTACTCATGTCCCCTGCTTTGTTTTCTCAACATCAATCCAATACTAACTGCTGGTTCTGTGGAGTTTTTCCATCTTTATCTTTTCTCCCCACACAAACCCAAACAGCTAATACATTGGTACAGGCAATACTGTCAATGCTTCCTTACTACCCAAAGTGATTAACATTTAAGAGATGACTATTTCACAACAGATATCATTATTTCTGTAGTCGATCTATCCCAAGATAGTGACTGTTGTTACAAGCAGCGCTCTACTCAAACTGGAGGATTGAGAGGAGTACCCAGTTTTCTGAATACCAGCTGTACAAAAGATGGCACTTCAACCCTACTATAAGCCAGTTCCTCCTAAATATAGCAAGCACCTCCACTGAAAGTAGGAAGGTGATCTAAGTTAAAAAAAAAAAATCAACCAGCAGTCACCTCTAATGCGAAGGTCCCAGTGCAAGAAAAACAAAAAGGAAAAAGAAAATATGAAAAGTCAAGACAAAATCTCCCTTCCAAAATCTACTAAACCCAGAGTGATGGCCCTTAATAACCGTCAATTCCAGACAAAGAATTTAAAAGACTGATAATAAGTATATGCTAAGAAATTAAAGAGTTCCAACATAATACAAATAATCAGCTGAATTAAACAGGAAAGTCAAAAGAAGAGATGGTGGGCTGGAGAGATGTCTTAGTGGTTAAGCGCTTGCCTGTGAAGTCTAAGGACCCCGGTTCGAGGCTTGATTCCCCAGGACCCACGTTATCCAGATGCACAAGGGGGCGCACACATCTGGAGTTCGTTTGCAGTGGCTGGAGGCTCTGGCGTGTCCATTCTCTCTCTCTGCCTCTTTCTCTATCTGTGTTCTCAAATAAATAAATAAAAATAAATTTAAAAAAGGAGAGATGGAAATCTAATAAAAAGAGATAGAAATATTGAAGAAAAACAAACAAGTCATGTTTGAATTGAAAACTATGTTAACTGACATTAAACGCTCAGTGGGAAAATGTCACCAACATAGCATGAAGATCATGGGGAGAACAAAATATGAGGGCTTCAAGACAAAGGAGAGAAATGTATTTGTTTAGTCAAAGAATATGCTAAACTTACAAAAATCTGCAGACAAAGCCTTTGACATCTCCGGACACTATGAAAATGCCACATCTACGAATTGTGGGCATAGAAGGAGAAGGCTGCTGTGCCAAAAGAATAGAGAATATTTTCAATACAAAACTTCCCAAATGTAGGGAAATAGCTGTGAATCTGGATTCAAGGAGCACATAGAACACCAAATAAGACAGAAAAGAAACTCCACACCTCATATCACCGCTAAAGCACTACATGTGCAGAACAAAGAAAGAATATTGAGAACTGCAAGAGAGAAACTCCAGGCATGTCGCCTATAAAGGCAAACCCATCAAAATAACAGCTGACTTTTCAATGGAAACTTTAAAAACCAGAAGTGTTTAGAATGATGTTTTTAAATCTTGAAAGACCACAGTTGCCAACCCAGACTAGTATATCCTGTGAAGCTATCAGTCATAATTGAAGGAGAATGATAAACTTTCCATGTTGAAAGTGGGGTAGAGGAACCACCAAGTTTGCTCTACAGAGGATTCTGGAAGGAATGCTTCAGAGAGAAGAGAAGGACAAACATATCTAAGAAACTACAAGGGAAAAAGAAAAAGAATAAATGATGCCAGGATAGTTGTTAAGCAGTTGAGAACTAATAAAACACAGAGCACTACAAAATGACAGTCAGTATACAAGTTTTCAACATAGCCCTGAATACACAGGCTAGCAGATTGAATTAGAAAACAGGATTCGTGTCTTTTCTGTCTCAGAGAAACCCCCTTCACAGTGAAAGACACACCACCTTAGGTAAGAGGATGGAAAATGATATTCCAGGCAAAGGGAGCCAGGGAACAAATAGACGCTGCTATTCTAACATCTGGAAAAAATAGACTTCAAAGTAAAATTAATCAGAAGAGATAAAGGAGGCCACTTCAAACTGACAAGGGAACAACCCATGAACTGATGTAACAGTTCTAAAAATGTATGCACCAAACACAAGTGCACATAATTTTATAAAGCAAATGCTATTAGAGGTAAAGTCATAGATTAATCCCCAACTAAAATAGTGGGTGAATTCAATACCACACTCTTATCAATAGACAGGTCATCTCAACAACAACAACAACAAGTAAATGGAAAAATTTCAGAGTTGAGTGATGGCACATCAAGTGGACCCAACAGAACATTTGACCCAAACACAACAAAGTCCACATTCTTCTCAGGAGCCCATGAAACTTTCCTCCCAAACAGATCACATATTAGGACACAGAGCAAATCTCAATAAATAAAAAAAAATTTTATTTGACCACAATGAAATAAAGCTAGAAATAAATAACAAAAGAAAGTATAGAAAACACATAAACTTAGGAAACTAAACAACACACTTTTGAATGATGAATTGAAAAAAAAAAAAACAAGAATGAAATAAAAAAGTTCATAGAGCTGAATGAAAATGAGAACACAGCATAAAAAAATCTATGGGATACAATGATGGCAGTCCTAAGAGGGAAGTATATAGCTCTAAGTGCTTACATAAAAAAATCAGAAAGGGGCTGGAGATATGGCTTAGCAGTTAAGGTGCTTGCCTGAAAAGCCTAAGGACCTAGGTTCAACTCCCCAGGACCCAAGTAAGCCAGATGCACAAGGTGGCACATGTGTCTGGAGTTTGTTTGCAGGGGCTGGAGGCCCTGGTGAATTCTCTAACAAATAAAAATAAAATATCTTTAAAAAAGTTAAAAAATCAGGAAGATCTCAAATAAATAACTAAATGACACAAGAATACACCAAACCCCAAAACAGCGCATGAAAAGAAATATTTAATATAAAGGCAGAAGTTGATGACATAGAACTGACAACAAATACAAAAAGAAATCAATGAAACAAGAAATTCATTCTTTGAACAAATAAACAAGGTTCACAAACTCTCAGCTAATCTAGCTGAGAGAGAAGACTCAAATTATTAAAATTAGAGATGAAAGTAGAGAACAACAGATACCAACAAAATTCTGAAAATTACAAGGATAAACATTTAAAAAGTCTATATTCCACTAAATTAGATAATCCAAAATATATGGATGAATTTCTAGATGCACAAACTGTCTCTATGAAGCCAATATTACTCTGATAATTATGCAAGGAAAATAGAAAATCATATACCAATCTCCTTGATGAACATTGTCACCAAAATTCTCAAGAAAATGCTTACAAACTAAGTTTAATAGCCTACCAAGAAGATCATACACAATGATCAAATCAGATGCAGAGATGGTTCAACATATGTGAATCAATTCTCAAAATATGAAGTACAAGTGGCTAGTAAGTATTTTTAAACATGTTCAACATCCTTGACTATCAAGGTTATGCAAAAAAAAAAAAAAAAAAAAAAAAAAAAACAACAACTTTGAGATTCCATGTCACTCTGGTCATAATGGCTATCCTTAAAAGAACATATGACAACAAATGCTGGTGAAAATAGAGGGTGAGTTAACTGGAGGATGAGGGGTAGAAGCAGGTGATAGAGGAATCAAAACTTAAATATATGTAAATAAGCTATTACTTGGTAAGCAATTAAATATATTCTTTCTAAAAAATAAGTGTGAACCCTGTGTATTCCACTACTGACCTGCTAGGCAAGATATGCCCACTGGTGCAAAAGTGGCATAAATGTTATTGAAGTAACTAACCACTTTCTGATTGGATTTGAAGACTGCTCCTGAAGAGGGATTTCAGTCTTGGTACCATAAACCTGCCAAATGTCTACGGCTAGGGACATAAGTCTTAGGGGGAGTCTACTACTATGGTTATGTCAAACAGATAGCATGTTAAACTGCCTTTTAAATATCTATATTTCTTCTCATAGATTAGCACTGCTTGATCACAGAAGTTTCTTACTACAATGGGTGGTGATTAATGCTCAGTCTCAAACAGGACATCTCCAAGGCACAGGGAAAGAATATAAGAGCAAGACAAAGGGGAGAAAAGCTGAGAATTTCTGTCTTCTTAATATGACATGACTCTTACACTCATGAACACACAGAGGCTCTGGTTTTCCTGCCCAAGATTGAACCTGGAAATACTTCACTATTGATGAGGGAAGAATACATGAGACCCAGACCCCTGGAGTAGCTAATGTCAGCTAATGATTGCTAAGAGAGAGAAGGCAGGTTCATCAGTGGCAGCACCATTGGTAAGTTTCCCATTCACAGTAGATGGCCCTCCATCCACGATCATGTATGCAACCCTAATTTAACTCAATGAGTCGAAAAAGGCACGTAAGTACATGGGGATTAAGAGGGAAGAAGAAGAATGTTAATTGGAAGGACGTAAGAGAGGATTGTTGTGGGGAATATAATCAAACTACAGTATTTACATGCATGAAAAAGTTAGAAATGAAAAAAATAATTTAAAAAATATGTCATTAAGTGTTACAGTTCTCATTGTTGGGATAAAGCACCCAACCCAAAATGGCTGATGGGAGGAAAGGATTTATTTTGGCTCATAATCTCGAGGGGAAGCTTCACATTGGCATTAACATGAGCCTGGACATCATCTCTGCAACAGCAGGTAGAAAATAGCAGCAGGAGAGCGAGCTTTGGCAAAAAGGGAAGCTGGCTATAACACCCCTAAACCTGCCCCTGCAAAACTCACCTCCTCCTGCCAGGCCTCACCTCCCAGACTGCCCCCAGCTAGAGACCAAACATTGAAATCACATGAGTTTCGGAGGGGGGGACTTCTGATTCGAACAACCACATTAGACTAGGTACAATGGTGCTGTGGTCTTAGCACTCAGGAGGTAGAGGTGGAAAGACCATGGCTGACATAATGAGACACTGAGAAAGAACTCTCTTCCACAGCACAAGTGAAAGCTAAACTCAAGTAACCTAGACATGTAAATCAGAATATCAGGTATCTGGGTAGATGATACTCCCCCCCCCTCCCATATTGTTGTGACAAACACTCAACAACAAGCAACTAAGAAGGGAAAGCTCTATTTTGGCTCACAGTTTCAGAGGATGCAGCCTGTCATGGTGGTAGATAGCACAGTAGGCAAAAGCATGGTGGCTGGAATAGGAGACAGGGGTCCACACTGTGCTCACAGTCAGGAAGCAGAGAGAGATGAATATTACTTCTCAGTTTGTTTCTCCTTTTTATTCCATCTGTAGCCTCAGTCTGTGGGATGGTAGTGCTCATAGAATAGGTCTTCTCACCTCAACTGACCTTAATCTAGAAGCATCCTCCCAGACATACTCAGAGGGTTGTCTCCTAGGTGACTCTAGATCTCATCAAGTTGACAGTATTAACCATCACACTAAGAATCAACTTTCTGCTATGTGTTTTGCATTGCTATTTCACACTGTCAAGTCATAGAATGGGCAAAACAAGCAGGCACCAAAAACTAAGTTCTGAGTTTGGCCCAGGGCAAAGACCATGTCACCCAGATGGGCATATAATACATATGATATCAGCAGCAGCAGAAGGCCCGTTAACATATTTTATTTATCTGCCATCTCTGGAAATCATCATTTATGCCAATAAACTGACTTAACTTACTTAAAACTGCAATGGAAAACACAGAGACGATAGAGCGAATCCCAGGCTTGTGTTGTCCATTAGCAGCAGGGCCACAGGCACAAAGAGCAGGAGAAATTTAGCCAGAAATAGGTCTTCACTCTGAGCAAGATTAAGATGAGAAGGCTTATGACATCACCCTGTGGAACTCATCACTTTACTGCCTGAAAGGAGGGGTTGTTCTGGACATAATAATATATTTTTTCCCATTTGTTATAAATAATTTAATTGATGACTCTCCTGTGATTTTCTTTGGGAAGATAATCCTTAAAAGTAAGGAGGAGGATGTGGAGGAGGAAGATGAGAGAAAGGAAAGGAAAAGAAAGGAAAGAATAGGAAAGGAAAAAGATACCAGTATTAGGAAGTTTTGTCAGATGACTTTCATTTTTTAAGTTGTTTTTTTTTTTTTTTTTTTTAAATCACATCAATTTGCCCAACGACCCTGAAATTCTTTTCCTCTTTGGGTTCCTCTCCTGGGACACTTCTGAGTTATTCCTCATCCTCTCAGTTTTCCAGGGACTGGCCAGGACTCCTCTTCCTTTTCTGACATGTGAGCAGAGAGATGCTCTGGGAGGATTTGCCACGCCTATGACTTCATCAATGGCTGTGAATCTCCTCTGGTTTTCACTTAGCTCGTAAAGGGTCCCACATTCTGTGAACCAATGATACATTGCAGTTGCATTTCCCCAAAGGAACATTTACAAAAGCAGCACAGTTTCCTTGCATATTTGGATCTATTCCTGCAACGATTTGAAGCCACGGGCCCCGCAAAGGGGTTAGACAACGCCACAGTCTGCGAGGTGTGCAAACACTGCAAGCTGTTTGCTGCATAGGAAAGACCTTGGGAACACCTTTCACAGGACGTTTCACAGGACGTCCATGGAAGTGTAATTTCAGTCTTCCGTGTTCATTACCCTCTCCCTGCCCTCCCTGCAAAAAGGATTAGCAAGGGCAGCTGCTTGCAGGGCCACAGCTGTTTCTAATTGTTTACTTTAGCTTTGCACTGGTCCCCTGTGGGAAAATCTGCTGTGTCTGCACCCTGCAATGGACTTACAGGTGCCTGAGGAATGTTTTCTTTCCTATATGATACTCGGTAACAGGAAAGCTATTAGGACTTACCAGGTCAGGAGACCTCCACCCTCCCTTTACCCATTTCTCTCAAATATAGACCTGCTAAAAATCTGCCAGGCTGGAGAGATGCCTTAGTGGTTAAGGCATTTGCCTGTGAAGCCAAAGGACCCAGGTTTGATCCCCCAGGACCCACATTAGCCAGATGCATAAGGTGGCACATGCATCTGGAGTTTGATTACAATGGCTGGAGGTCCTGGTGCACCCATTCTCTCTCTCTCTCTCTCTCAAATAAATAAAATAAAAAGAAGATCCATCCCTTCTCAAGCTCATAGAGTGTATATGACCCAGCTCCTTGCAAATGGACTGGCTGCACCAATGAAAAATGAATATCAGGTTCATTTACTTTGTGAACCTGTTCAAAGTAGATCCACATTAAAATGGGTTCAAAGTTACCATGTTAAAAACATAAGTATCTGAGAAATATTTGCTTTTCAAAAAAAAAAAAATCAAAAACTGCTTGAGTAAAAGAAATGACACCTGGCTTTATTTAGCTACTTAGATTTTGATTTGTTTTGTTTCCTGTATTCATTATTTTTTCTGTACACTGAAAAAAATACCTGACGGGAGACACCTAAGGGAAGAGAGGTTTATTTTAGCTCTTAGTTTCAGAGGATACGGTATGTCATGGTGGAGAAGGCACGGTGTGTGGTGGGGGAGGCATGATGGCTGGGGACGGCTCTGTCCTTACTGGCAGGAATGTGAGGTGGCAGGCAGTCCCTTACATCTTGGTGCAACAGGAAGCGGAGTGTGGAACCAGATTCAGGGCTCAGCTATAACCCTCAAAGCCACTTCCCAAAGGGTCTATTTCCATTAGCCAGGCACCATGTCCATAGCAACCTACAACTTCTCACAATACCACTGCCACTGGGGACCAAGTGCTTGAAACGTGAACCTTTCACATTTTCTAAGAATGAAACTGCTGCGATTTGGGTCTCCATTAAGACTGGGCATGCTTTTGCCTTTGTTCTGTTGATGTAATGATGTTTTTTTTTTTTTTAAATACATTTTTATTTATTTATTCGTGACAGAGAAAGACAAGGGGGAGAAAGAGAGAGAGAGAGAGAGAAGGGAGGGAGGGAGGGAGGGAGGGAGGGAATGGGCACGCCGGGGCCTCCAGCCACTGCAAATGAACTCCAGATGCTTGTGCGCCCTTGTGCATCTGGCTTACGTGGGTCCTGGAGAATAGAACTGGGATCCTTTAGTTCTGCAGGCAAAGGCCTTAACCACTAAGCCATCTCTCCAGCCCCAATGATGGTTTTTGTTAAGTGGCTGTAGTTGTCACCTTGCAGACAGACAGTGAATACATTAATTTGGGTAGATTGACATTAGCACAATGGCCTCCTTACATTTTAGGCAACCGAGGATCCTTCTGTGGATCCCATGTCTGTACCGGCCCAGTTCTGACTGTCCCTCACAGTCCCTCTCAAATCCACCTGCAGACTCTGCTCTGAGGACAGTCGCAGCTAAACTGTCCTTGTCCTGGGTCTACTGGATGTACCCACAGCTGAGTCTGAGGGAGGTGGGGGGGAGAGGAGAAGGAGCAGGCGTGCTTCCTCGGCTCTGCGCGCAGGACGCCGCTGCTCCTCCACGTGCGGAGAAGAGAAGGGGCAGCTCAGACTTGGCCTCCAGCTTCTTGGGCCGAGCCTACCCTAGCATGCTACTCACTGCCCGCTAGTACAGCACTTCCAAAAGGGCAGCTGGCCATGAGTTGTAGTAGGAAAAACAAACTCACTTCGTTATAGAGCCTAATGGCAGGTACACAGGAAATTGATCTTGATGGAAGTAGGAAATGAATGTGACCCCATTAGTTTCCCTCTTCTGTGACGTGAGCAGGCTGTACGTTCGTGCTGTCAGCCTCAGTGTTGGTGAGTCACTGGTACTTGATTACAGCACTTCCAGAAGGGGCACTGGCCACAGCACACACTGAGCAGTATTTCAAAACCCATTTTTTTAAAAAATTATTTATTTATTTATTTGAGAGTGACAGACACAGAGAGAAAGACAGATAGTGGGAGAGAGAGAGAATGGGTGCGCCAGGGCTTCCAGCCTCTGCAAACGAACTCCAGACGCGTGCGCCCCCTTGTGCATCTGGCTAACGTGGGACCTGGGGAACCGAGCCTCGAACCGGGGTCCTTAGGCTTCACAGGCAAGCCCTTAACCACTAAGCCATCTCTCCAGCCCCATTTTTCTTTTTTTTAAAAATATATTTTTAAAATTTCTTTAATTATTTATTTGAGAGCGACAGACACAGAGAGAAAGACAGATAGAGGGAGAGAGAGAGAATGGGCGCGCCAGGGCTTCCAGCCTTTGCAAACGAACTCCAGACGTGTGCGCCCCCTTGTGCATCTGGCTAACGTGGGTCCTGGGGAACCGAGCCTCGAATCGGGGTCCTTAGGCTTCACAGGCAAGGGCTTAACCACTAAGCCATCTCTCCAGCCCTCAAAACCCATTTTTCTAAGTTAAGGTCTTGAGGGTTGTTCAGGCTTCCTGCTATGGTAACCAGCATAACCAACGCTCTGAATTCCATTAGGCTAATCAGACACCTGGACTAGCCAATCAAGTAAGTGGCTTCACAAATGGATTAAAGTGCTTGGTACGTATTTGCTCTACTGTAAAAACCAACCCACTGTCTGGATGAGTTTAGTGTACTAGTTTATCCAGTAGCCAGAAAAAGAGCTGGCCTAAGCCACTTGGTATGTCAATGGTACGGAAGGACAACACTGGTTAGGAGCTCTGGCAGTTTGTCATAATGTCATAAAGTGGAGCTCGCTTTTCCATAAAGTGTGTCCAAAGATGCATGAGTGTCCTCACATCACATAGGCTGGACTCGTATGCTGTAACTAGCCCATGTCACTCAGCATTCATGGTGCCTTCAGTCTGATCGTTTGTCATTGTCCCTTCGATCCTTGGTTCAGTGGCCTCAGCCTCACGAGGCACAATGATGGCTGGTTGGTTCTTTCCAACAGTGCGTATTCTGCCTGTGATTGGGAGTGAGTGACTATGTGAGGAGTGACTCAGTCAGAAGACGGGCTGGCTCTGACAAAGGTCTCCAATGGCAGCCCAAAGTAATTCATGGCATGGCAGCCACTGCTATTTCTCTTTCCCAGCTTCTAACTTCCTTGTCCTAATTATTCCCTATTGAGAAAACTCTAATTCTCATATTATTTTCTTCTGTTCTCTTCCTAAATGGCCTTAATTCTCAATGGTTTTCAAAGTTGAGACTCGACCCACCCGTGGTGGTTAAATAATGACGGGGTCAGAGCGAGCAGTAAAGAACGAGATCCCACGACAGAAAAGCAAATGCTGGAGCACATCCTCGGCGCCAGGGAAATACTATTTTTGTAAAATAGTTTCAGCTGAGCATGCGCTGGAGCGTGCTGAACAGTGTAGAAAGCTTTCTTTACAGCGGTTGTGATGAGAGGCACTGGAAAAGGACTAGCAGGCAAGTTGTTTGAAGCATGATTTTAGGCACCAAGAAAGCTTAGGGGGGCAGAAATTGTGCCTGCCTTTCTCCCCTCTATGCTGGCAGCCAGCCTTCGACTTCGCCTTGTCTTTACGGCCACACCTATCAGTGCCACTCCTTCCTCTTTCCCACGTAGACAGCCCTCACAAAATTAAAACATTATGCGTCAAGTAATGCTTCCTAGCTTGTAAGGTTCATGTTCTTTCTCCCAATTGTGGATTCCTGGAGCAAGGTGCTGGGTTCATCAAGTGCAGCGGCCATTTCCAACTCCCTGCTTCTGATACTTCCAACCCCATATGGTGCCTAGCTCGTTTTTGTGATTCAGAGTCTATGTGACCACTGCCCATAAAGGATACAATTAGCTGAAGTCATATACTGTATGTGATTACCATTCAGTTTAGGTTACTGTTACTTGCCTAGGCATGTATGGTATGATGTAAGGTATGATGGCCTTATGACACCTCAGAATCCCTAAGTTAATATTAGAGAGGGGAAAAATAAGCAAGTGTTCATGGATCTCAAGAATTATAGTAAAAGTGCATGGGAGAGTATGGCTTCATGCTGCTGAGCAGCTCAGTAGTGGGAAGGCCAGCCAGCCTCCTATTACCTAGCAGCTCACACAGGACACCACTGAGAATCACAGACAAGCTGCTGCTGATGGAAATGCTGTGTTTTGCAGTGCTATTGTACCATTATATTCTATGGACCCCAATATTGTTGTTCTGGGAACCTGCTGGCATTAACTAAATTCCATTTATTTCAGTTGCTACTTATTAAAACTTTCCTAGCACAGTTCCTCTAAACATTTATCAACACAGGGTAGAACTCTTAGAAGAAAATGCAGGGGCTTACCTCTTGAGTGTTTGGGTAGTGAAACCATTTTGTTTATTTTCAGGATTTTTCCATCAAATGACACAGGCTGGTGCCAACGAGAGGGGGGGGGGATCGTAGCTCCCTGTACTCACCAAAGAAATGCCTCAGAGAAATCTGAAACCCAGAAGGAGTTAAACTGTGTGTCTGCATGGTGCGGCTGTGTCCTGGCAGCGTCCCATCGGTTTAGGTCATTTCTGATGACTTCACTCTCCTGGTGACATCAGCTTCTAATCTCCTGAAGGTGAATTCATGTGCGCTTTCTTCAGAACGGTCAGCCCCAGAGCTCCAAGCGATTCCCGTTGATGTATGGACAGAGCTTGTCTTTCCGAGGCCGCAGTCTGGTCTGCGCGGTGCATTTGTGCTGACCGTATCGTATTACCATGAGGACATTATGTCACCAACTGGCACGGCTTGGCTCAAAAATGAAATGTGCTTGTTGCAAGCAGAAAACCAAAAGCTAACATCAGATCTGCTCACGCTGCTCCCCAGGCACAAAATAAAGGAGCTAGATGGATTGCAGAGCTTGGTCTTGGTTTGATATGTTTCTACACGTTCCCTCCCTCCCTCTCCACCTTCCTCCCTTGGCCTGAATGTTGATAACCACGCTGTCATCATTCTCAGGCCATCTTAAGCACTAACTCTTCTTGGCAGCGTTTGGTTGCGGATGGCACACATTAAGACCAAGATCTTCAAATAATTTGGTTTAGCCTCGTTCTAAAATCGCAAGCCTGTGAACTCAAGTAACCTGCTTCTCTTCTGAGATTGTTTCTTGTCCTTTGCTTTTCAAGTGCCAGGAAAGACTAGAGTGGATATGAAAGCAGCCTGGCTTATTGGGTGGGCGCCAGGCACCCGCTTGGAGAAAGGTGGGGCTGTTTTGGACTTGTCCACCGCTAGCTGGGCTGCGCGTGTCTCTGGAAACGGAGGGGTAGGGACCTGAGGTGCCCGCATCATTTATCTGGGATAAGTTCATTTTACGTCCTATGCTGCCTTGCTTACTGACTATCGGTTATGCTACCTGATTCCGAAAGCCACAGTCCTTTGCCCCTCTGACCCCAAGTGTCCTCCTGCGCTCTCCATGTTGGGGTTGGTCCTCTGCTGGAATGTGGGACAAAATTGGGCACAAGAAGCAAGCCTGTTTGCAGGAAGCAGAGTCCCTTCACTGCCTCTTCAATCCCGAGGATACCTTTCTTCTGATTAATGGATCTTGGCAGCAAGGAGAAGCTTCTGGTATGCAGAAGTACCTGGGTGCAAACAGGGTAAAAATCACGTCAGGAACATTTCATATTCACAGTATTGTTAAGAGGAGAAACAGTGCTTAAGTAAGCCAATGAAGTGGTACTCTTCCTGTGTGGTATCATGTTGAAGGAGAGAAAGAAATGAATAGAGCTATTCACTGTGGCAGATGCAACAGCGCAGTTATCAGTCATGGGCACCCGTCCTCAGTTTGGGGGTCAGTGCACAGACTAAAAAGATTCTCTGGAAAGATATTCTCCTATTCCTTTTCACAAAAATGAACATGGAGGCCCTCATTTTCCTGAGGAAGGAAGTAAGTTGCCTGGATGACTTGCAAATATGCTTTGTTTAATTTGTTTTATCCACACCAGATTTACTTTTAATCAACCCTCCTCCTCTCACTTGTTTCTCCTCCACCCTCTCCCCTGCTTTTTAAAAAAAAATTATTTATTTGGGTTGGCGAGATGGCTTAGTGGTAAAGGGCTTGCCTGTGAAGCCTAAGGACCCTGGTTCAAGGCTCGATTCCCCAGGACCCATGTTAGCCAGATGTACAAGGGGGCGCGCGCGTCTGGAGTTTGTTTGCAGTGGCTGGAGGTCCTGGTGCACCCATTCTCCCTCTCTTTATCTCTTTGCCTTTTTCTCTGTTGCTCTCAAATAAATAAAGATGAACAAAAATATTAAAAAAATATTTATTTTTTTTTCCTCCCCTGCTTTTATTCATACTATTGGGTTCTTTGGCAAATTTGTCCTTCCCTCAGTTTGCAGAGTTCTTATCCTCAGGGAGGGACTGGCAAGCCATCTACAAGGCATGGGTTTCCCTCCTCCCCAACTTGGGATCAAAACTTGATATCAAGGTGTCTTCTATCTCACCAAGTCTCTCCACCTACCAGCAAAGTCCAAGGGCAGCACAGTCTTGAGGGCATGACCTGGGAGGAACGGCTCCCTCTCTGCTTCCCTGCCGGCATCTCCTGCACGCATTGACTTGGCTCATGCCAACCTTAGGGCTGGCACTGCCGTCGCACTCCGCACAGTCTGTGTAGGTGCTGGCGACTGGAGTGGGAAGGAGGCAGCCCCCAAACGGCTGATGTGCTCTCATACGGAATGACAAGATGGCAGCATTCTCCTGTCAGCAGATCTTTCATGCCAGCTCTGCCACCTGCTGCCATTGACTGGGCACGAAACATAAGCCCATGCAAGATGACTGTCATGTGTTCCGAGACACTAGCTCTGCAGGTGCTTTTGCCACCAGCCCCTGTTGACACTGAGATGATAAGTACTGAGGTACTTGGTACTTAATAAATATTGGCTTATGGGCTGGAGAGATGGCTTAGTGGTTAAGCGCTTGCCTGTGAAGCCTAAGGACCCCGGTTCGAGGCTCGATTCCCCAGGACCCACGTTAGCCAGATGCACAAGGGGGCGCACGCATCTGGAATTCTTCTGCAGTGGCTGGAAGCCCTGGCACGCCCATTTCTCTCTCTCTCTCTCTCTCTCTCTCTCTCTCTCTCTTTACCTCTTTCTCTGTCTGTCGCTTTCAAATAAATAAAAAATAAACCAAAAAAAAATTAAAAAAAATAATATTGGCTTAATTAATGAATCAATGTGCCCGAACTTTTTTTTTTTTTTTTTTTTTTTGAGCAGCTTATCCTGTCTGAAAGGCTAGCTGAGGGACCCCTGATATGTATGCACAGGCCTGTGAATTGCATCATCTAATCAGGTTCTTTTGAATGTGTGACCTAGACTGAGGTTAGGGATATCCTATGATGGGACATTCCCATCCAGAGATTGCCATCACGAAAGGAGCTCGCGTCAGCCCCCATGGGCAGCCAAGACTCGTAGGTTCCTTGAGTACTAGGAACCATGATGTATGAGTACTTCTTATGTGCTGCGGGCTGTCACTGTTTTGAGCTATGTTTTGGGACGTAATTGAGTGTTTAGACACTGTTTGACCCTTTTAAATCTTACTGTTAATATTTGGCACGCAGGCCTAACTCATCAGTTAGTCTAGGGCTATTTTTTCCCCACTGATGAGGCAAGTACATTCTTGATTCCATGTAAATTCTGAGATTCTCTAATCTGGTTATTGGGGATGGTCATTTTTCCTCTCCTTGTTCTTGCATGAGCTCTAGGCACTATTCTTTGTAATTATTTTTTTTAATATTTATTTATTTACTTATTATACAGACAGAAGCGAAAGACAGAGGAGTGAGAGAATGAAAATGGGTGTGCCAGGGGCTCCTGCTACTAACTGCAAACGAACTCCAGGCACATGTGCCACGTTGTGTATCTAGCTTTACATGGGTCCTGGGGAATTGAACCTAAGTCATCAGGCTTTGTAAGCGAGCACCTTTAACTACTAGGCCATCTCTCCAGTCTCTCTTCTTTGTTTTATTTTTTTTAATTTTTTTTGGTCTTTTTTATTTATTTATTTGAGAGCAACAGACACAGAAAGACAGATAGAGGGAGAAAGAGAGAGAATGGGCGCGCCAGGGCTTCCAGACTCTGCAAACGAACTCCAGACGCGTGCGCCCCCTTGTGCATCTGGCTAACGTGGGACCTGGGGAACTGAGCCTCAAACCAGGGTCCTTAGGCTTCACAGGTGAGTGCTTAACCGCTAAGCCATCTCTCCAGCCCAGTCTCTCTTCTTTGTAATTCTTGAGGCTGGAACTTCCCTAGACTCTGTTGGATTATCTTTTTAAAATATTTTAATTTATTTATTAGAGACAGACAGAGAGAGAGAGAGAGGGAGAGAGAAAGAGAGAGAATGGGCACACCAGGGCCACTGCAAATGAACTCTGGACACATATGCCACCATGCGAATCTGGCTCATGTGGGATCCGAAGAAGTGAACCTGGGTCCTTAGGGTTTGCAGGCCAGCGTCTTAACCACCAAGTCATCTCTCTGGCCCAACGTGTAGCCCAGGCTGGCCTCAAACTCCGGATCCTCCTGCCTCCGCCTGTTCAGCAATATCGTACCAGCAAGTGCCACCATGCCTGGCTTTGTTGGATTCTTCACCAATATATACTGCCTAATGTTCTAATACTCAAGGGGACCTTCTATAAGTACCAGGTCTCCCTTCTTCCCTTCTTCTCCCCCTCCCTCTTTCCCTCCCTCCCTTTCTCCCTCCCTCTCTCCAGCTTTAGTCATCATTGTCTTTCCAAAGTCTTATCTCCATTTCTTCATCACAGGAAGCCTATAGGCAGTGTCTGAGATCTCCTCCTGAGCCATACCTGTGACTGTTCAATGGTGGAAAGTTGAGGCTGTTGAAAGGCTCTTTCCAGTCTTTTCCTATCCATGGTCTCCTGCTGGGTCCTGTTTTGATAACTATTCATTATCATGTATAAATTTTGTTCCTTAAATTTTTTTCTATTAAATATTTTACTCAGCTTTAAAGTTTTTTCTTGTGTAGGAGTTTACTTAGTAATCACCTCATCTGTACTTCCTGGAAGAAGCTCCGAGTCTTTCACTTTCAGGTAAGCTACCTTTCTGCTCCTGAACAGTGAGCGGTCATTTCAGGTCTGCTGGGGTCTTCTGGCAGAGCCTGATCTCGAAAGGCCTATGGGAGGCACAAGGGGAGAGGCCAGACAAGAAGTGGGTGGCTGTTATCAGCAGAGGAGAGGGGCTGAGGATCCTGCCAGTCACTTACACTTGTTTACTGTTCGGCTCCCACTAGCTCCATGAAGAGTTGCACTGAGGGGGAGTATGCTATCTCTTGAAAGTGTATGCAGACTTTTTCAAAAGTTCTGTAAAATAGGGATCCAGAGGCCCCTGTTAGCAGGTGAGATCAAGAGGCAGTGCAATGTGAATTATTGCTGTTCATGTGACTATGGAAGTACACCCGGGCTGGTGAGGCCTGGGGATAATCAGGCTACACAGGGACCAAGTTAGCTTGGACTCAGCCCAGTCCCTACAGAGCTTCATTAATAGAATGGGTTCTTGACACAAACCCATTGCTGGCCAAAAAAACAGACCTAAATTCAGAAGCTCATTTTACCTTGATCCCAGAATGTCTATCAAATGGTGAGGTATGGATTCATGGCACTGATATACATCCATCCACATATATATATATATATATATATATATATATATATATATGTTTTTTTTTTTCCCCCTGGGCTGAAACTCAGAGAGATTGAATTAAGGGTCCTTATAATTGTGCATTAAGTCATATATAGGACCAAGTTTGCTGAAACTGCAGGGCTGAGATGCTTTGGGGTGGGTAATTTTTTAATAACCCTAAGGCATTTGAGAAGATATAAAAAGGTTGACATAGTACATAAAATGAAAGACAAGTAGTGAGAGCAAAGAGTGGGGGAACTGGTCCCAGTGACAGCTGTAGCTCAGAAGATGAAATCTATGTCACATTAGGCACAAGGTACAAATCTGTATTGCATTAACTTGGTGAGTCGAACCAAAACAAAGACAGGATGGTAAATATTTAAACAGTGATTAAAACACTGCCCAGGCAATAGGAAATGTCTACTCTTGCCAACTGTTTGCTTGGATGAAATAAAGTAAACGAGGGGCACGCTAACCATGTCTTCCTGGTTATTCTCGGGGACCCTTCTCTGGTGCAGAAGCAGCTCCCTCAATTATGAACTTGAGTCCTGTGGACCTCACTGGAAATAGCCCGGTGAGAAAGATCTCTGGGAACTATGAACATCTATGAGGATGGGACATAGGTTTTTATTTTTACGTTTTTACATACATGAATGGTAGGTACAATCAGAGCTGAATTCTCTATTGGCGGGGGTGGGGGATGAGTGCTTAATTTGAAACAAACCCACATTTGATTTGCTGGTTTACCTTTCTTTGACTCCTCTAATTTGGCTCTTTGCCAACTACTAGTCTGAACGTAGAGGTGACAGTCTGAGATGTTATAGCATTCTAGGGCAACTTGAAGGAAATGCTGTGATTACTTACCATAGAGATGCTGTGATTAAAAGCATCTTTGTCCTTTGAAAGCCTTAAGATGGTAGGGTGGCACAGAAGCACCAGAGAAGCCCCCCAAACCCCCTTTCTATCCCTTCGTCTCCCCTTCCTTCCTTTCCATTACATTTCCTTTTCTCTTCTCTCCTCTTCCCTCCATTTCACTCCAATTTATTCCATTTTATCCAAGATGGTGCTAAAGTTGGACAATGTATTAGATGCTGAATTATTCTCATTCAAGGTTTTAGCCCAAAAGTGTGATTGAACCCCACACTGTGTCTTCTCTATTCATCTTGGAATTGCAGTTGTTTGGTATGTTGGTCCACGTTAATTAAGGTTTTTCTGTGTTCTTTTTATAGGCAGAGATGTGGCCATGTAACTTAATTCCACATGGGTAAATAGCATTTTATGTCATAGTCATAACATTGGACTAAGTGTGGGGAATTTGTCCCCACTTCTCCCACCAAAGACACGTTGAAGTCTAAGTCTCCAGTTCTTCAGAATGTGATCTTATTTGGGGTAGGTTTACTGAAGATGTAACTGGTTTAGTGAATTAGATGGAGGGAGGGCGGGCCCCAAACCAGCATGGCTGGCTGCTTTGTAGAAAGGGCATTTGCGTGAACATGTGTATAGATGAAGACTGTCATGTAAATAAGCAGGCAAGTATTGGGGTGATTCATCTTTGCTCTAAGGAGCCAGAGATTGACAGTAAACCATCACCAGCTACGAGAGAGGGCCTGGAAGATTCTTCCTGACAGATCCATGCTGCAGCCTGCTCAGGCTGCTTTAACAAAATACCATAAACCTGGTGGCATATAAACAGCAAATTATTTTGCACGCTTCTTAATGTTGGGAAATACAAGGTCAAGGTGCCAGAAGACTCATTTAATGGTGGGAATCATGTCCTGGTTTAGGGTAGTGCCTTCTTGCTGGGTCCCCACATGATGGACGGGGCAAACAACATCTACAGGGTCTCTTTTATAGGGGGAATGAATGAGTTTTTGAAACCTCCTCCCTAATGACCTGACCAACTTTCAAAGGCTTCACTCCTTATGCTGTTACCTTGGAGATTAGGATTTCAGCATGGGAATCTCAGGGGATATAAACATTTGTTTATGACAATAGAGGCATGGCAGTGTCTAACCCAATAGGAGTTTTCTTTATAAGAAGGTGGCCACGTAGAGCTTCATAGGGAGACTGGCCCAGGACACTAATGAAATTAATGAAGTTAAAGTCAAAATGACAAGCAAACCACCAGCAGTAGGAAATAAGCCAAGACAGATTCTCACCTGCAGGCTTAGAGGGAGTTTGGTCATTCAGGCACCTTGGTTTTGTACTTACAGCTTCCAAAACTGTGGAAGAATAAATTTCTGAGTTAGAGTGTGGCTCAGTGGTAGAATGCTTGCCTAGTGTATGTGAGGTCCTGGGTTTGAGCTGTGGAACTGGAAGAAGAGGGAGGAGGAGGAGGCATCTTTGTTTTAAATCACTCCAATTGTGCTACTATTACAGGTGCTATAGGAAACTGGCATGGTTGGGAATGTCTGTTGTCTTTTTAAGAAACATGGCCCTGGGCTGGAGAGATGGCTTAGCGGTTAAGCACTTGTCTGTGAAGCCTAAGGACCCTGGTTCAAGGCTCAATTCCCCAGGACCCACGTTAGCCAGATGCACAAGGGGGCACGCATGTCTGGAGTCCGTTTGCAGTGGCTGGAAGCCCTGGCGCACCCATTCTCTCCTCTCTGTCTCTCTGCCTCTTTCTCTCTCTGTCTGTTGCTCTCAAATAAATAAATAAAAATAAACCAAAAATTCAAAACATGGCCCCAACAGTGGAAATGTCACATGCATAGTCCACGGTGAGACAGAACCATGAACTATGGAATTACGGGAAAGACCAGTGGAGACAAAGTTCTTAGAGGATGATGGAGTTTCAGCTGGTTTCAAAGGGTCATGACGGGAGTTCTTCAAAGACATATGAAACATGTTCCCCTCTGTGAAGTCCCAACCCAAGAGAAAGAGCTCTGTAATCTGGTCTGGATGGCCTATCTTTCTGCTCTTACCACACAGAATACAGTCGTTCCAATAATAATGTGAACTTGCCTCAGCTTAGCAGACTCCCTTTTTATTACTAGTCAGTCACCAAAAGTATAGGCTAGGTTAGTTATGTAGATGAAAAGGAATTTGAAATGTGGATGTCAAAGCCAAGGGTCCAATGGCTATTTATTCTATGTCCGGCATAACTATCTTAACCCAAGTGGCCATTCTAAAACCCAAATGACTAGGACTGCATAAAACTTTTTTAAGGTGCTAGAATAGATCTGGACTCTCATAATTTTTCTGGTTTACTGCAAATTTGAATCCAATGCATAGTTCC
This sequence comes from Jaculus jaculus, assembly GCF_020740685.1. Lineage (NCBI taxonomy): Eukaryota > Metazoa > Chordata > Mammalia > Rodentia > Dipodidae > Jaculus > Jaculus jaculus. Next base: position 24,284,797 of record NC_059108.1, on the reverse strand, counting down.
TGGCCTAGCAGCCTGCATAGCATGAAGCAGCACTCCGGATTCCATTGGCCTTGGTTGGGGTTGCCAGGAAGCTTTGGGGTTCTCAGCTGGCTTCTTGCCATCGCAGGACCCCACCCATCTTTTGAAATGAACACTTCATCATGTCACTCTTTGACTGTAACCTCTTGATGGCTCTATCTTCCTGGGGAATAGAGTTGAGGCATGGTATTTGACCAAGCCTCCACGATCCATCGCCGTCTGAACCCCTCTCCTGCTACACACTGCATATACATATATATATATATATATATACACACACACACACATATATATGTCTACTGCACAGTGACCTGTCTGCACAGCCTGTCCTTGTGTTCTTCTCCTGTGACTTTAACATGATGTCATGTTTTCCTACCAGGAATGTTTGAGCTAAGCTTCACAACTTTGTTGAGGACACTTTCCTATATAGAAAGCCTTCCTTGATCACAGCTTTCAACAAGAGTTAGTACTTTTGTGTGTATTTTCTCATGTGTGTGGTGTACTGTGGATGTGGTCTGTGCATGTATACACATGTGGGCAGAGGCTCAGGCCCTGAATGCTCATGTGCAAAGGCCAGAGGAGTGCTGAGTGTCCCTTTTCTTGCTCTTCTGCCTTTACTGTTTCCCTGAGACAAAGTGTCTCACTGAACTTGAAATTGCCACTCTTTAAAGTCAGCCTGATTAACCAGTGAGCCCCAGTAATTCTCCAGCTCCCAGCCCACCCCCCATAGAACTAGGTTTATAGCTGTGTGTGTGTGGCCATGCCCAGCTCTTTCATGTGGGTGCTGGGAATCAAACCCAAGACAGTCTCAGGCCCTTATTCTTGAGCCGCAGATGCTGAGCCATTTCTGCAGCCCCCCTGTGTGATTTCTCACATACTCCTTCACTGTGCATTTTATGTTATATTTAATGATTTGTTTGTATGAATCATCTTATAATTAAACTGTGATATCCTTGAAGGCATGAGCTATGCTTTATTTATATTGGATGCTCAATAATATGCATAGTGCCTATACCAGTGGCTACTTACAGGAGCCTTTTCACTCAGCAAACACTTTGTGAAGCTTTTAACGTGCAGGCATTGTTCTGGACTTTGTAGATACGGTGGTGATCCAGACAGATGAGGACCTTGCCTACATAGGACTCATGTTCTGGCAGAGAAGATGGATCAACAAATCAAAAGTAGATAAGGCATATATGCTCTCAAGTAGTGATATGTGCTGTGAAGAATAGAAGGGCATCATGAGGTTGTTGGGTGATGGGGGGCTCGGAGATTCACAAGTGCAGAGATATTTGAATGAAGCTCACCAAGAGACTTGCCTTTGATTATTATTGATTACTGATATCCCTCCTACCCAAGTTAGTTGAATGTGTTGTTTGAGAGGCAGGAAGGGAGCATGCAGGAGACATCCAAATGTCAGGCATACTGGGCCAGGATTTTTTAATATATCACCTTACTGGGTATTCATAATATCTGTTGAAATAGGTACTATTACAGATGCATAATAACCTGAATGCCAGCAGAGCCAAATAAAATTTTTACAGTGTAGTGTCTGAGTGTGTGAGAGAGGGAAGAGTCAAATCCAGGAAGTCCACTTGGTCAAAACCAGATCTACAGCTAAATTCAATAAGTACTTATCAAGTGCTGACCTCATGCCAATCTCTGTTTTGTGTGGTTGGAACATACCAACAAACAGAATAGCCAAAAATACTTGCCCTTGCAGCAAGTAGCAAGTGTTGATAAGGATGTGGGCAACCATGTGTAGGGACTGGAAAGTGGTGTAAACACTATGGAAAAACAGTATGTCAGATCCTCAGAAATTTCAAAATATAAATATATGACCCATTAGTTCCATTCTGGGTATGTATCCTAAATGAATGAAAGAAGAACTTTTGAGAGGTTGATGTTTATAGCTGCAGTAGCCCAAGGCTGGAAATAATGTGTGCAAATGAATGGATGGTCAGAATATAGTATGTAGCAGTCCCCTTTTATCTGTTTTTTCTTTCTTTACTATCAGTTTTATTTGGGGGGGCTGGACATGGTGGCACATGCCTTTATGGGAGAGAGAACAGGGAGAGGAAAGAGAGAGAGAATTGGCTCGCCAGGGCCTCAGCCACTGCAATCGAATTACAGGTGTGTGCCCCGCCTTGTGTGCATATATGGCCTTGTACATTAGCGTTACCTGGTGTGTCTGACTTAAATCGGGCCTGGAGAGTCAAACCTGGGTCCTCAGGCTTCGCAGGCAAGTGCCTTAACCATTAAGCCATCTCTCCAGCCCTAGTATCAGTTTCTTATGGCCAAGTCTAGTATGAAAATGTTAAATGGAGAACTCCAGAAGTATTCAATTGTGCACTGTTCTGAGTACCATGATACAAATCTTGTGACATCCTACTCTATCCTGCCCAGAAAAGAATCATCTCTTTATCTAGTATACCCATACAGTATACAATATCTATGCACTAGTCACTTCACAGATGCCTCAGGCAGTGGTCAGCTATTACAGAATGCAGAATGGCTGTGTTTGGGCACAAACAAGTTTTTTTTTTTTTTTTTAATTTAATTGACTCCCAAATGCACAGGAGAGTGGTGCTGGGGAAAATGCTATATAGCACTGCCTTTAAAGGTGAAAGTTCTTGGCTTACTAAGGAAACAACAGCAACAACAAAAAAGGCTATGTTTGAGATTTCTAAGATAAGAAAAATCTTGCTTCTGTGATGTGAGAAAGGAAAAATAGAAATTACAGCCAGAGTGCATGACAAAGTGCTTTGTCTAGATGGAGAAGGAAGAAGACATGAACAGAAAATGTGCTCCAATTGACAGGAATGTTCCAGTGAAAGGGTCTAGCCTATGCAAAGACTTCTGCAAGGAACCTTCTGAAATAAGTGACACTAAACCAACTACTGCTATTGAGAGATGTTTATATGGATTCTGATTCACAAATTAAACTTTGTCATAGAAGCCAGGCTACATAGCAAGACTCTACACACCACTGATAACAGCCTAGGTGCCTGTCAACAGACTAGCAGATAGATAAAGAAAGATGGGCTGGAGAGATGGCTTAGCGGTTAAGCGCTTGCCTGTGAAGTTTACGGAACCTGGTTCGAGGCTCGGTTCCAGGTCCCACGTTAGCCAGATGCACAAGGGGGTGCACGAGTCTGGAGTTCATTTGCAGAGGCTGGAAGCCCTGGCGCGCCCATTCTCTCTCCCTCTATCTGTCTTTCTCTCTGTGTCTGTTGCTCTCAAATAAAAAAAAAATTAAGAAAGATATATTGCCACAATGGAGTTATGAAAAGCAGTGAAATCAGGCTGGAGAGATGGCTCTGCAGTTAAAGCACTTGGCTTCAGAGCCTCAGGACCCAAGTTCAATTCCCCAGTACCCACATGGTGCCAGATGGTACAAGCATCTGGAGTACGTTTTTAGGGGCTTGAGGCTCTGGAGCACACATACCGTCTTTGTGCTTGCAAATAAAAAATGTCTTAGCGGTTAAGGCGCGTGTCTGCCAAGCCTAAGGACCCAGGTTCAAATTTTCAGGTCCCACATAAGCCAGATGCACGTGGTGGTGTATGCTTCTGCATTCATTTGCAGTGGCTCGAGATCCTGGCACACCCACTCTCACTCTCTCTTCCCTCCCTTTCTGCCTCAAATAAATAAATAAAAGTCAATCTTAAAAAAATAAGAATGAAATTTTACCACTTTCAAGAAAATGGATGCTACTGGAGACCATCATGATAAATGAAATAAGTGTGATTCAGAAAGATAAATACAGATTTTCTCTTATTTGTGGATTCTAGATTTCTATAAAGATACATAAAATCTTATATGTCTACAGGATATGAAAGTAGAAGTGAGATTGTCTTGGGAAATGAATTGGAATAACATGAGTGGGGAGGGGAGGAAAACGGGATGAGGTGAATATTGTCAAAACACATGATATACTTGTATCAAAATGTCTTGACAGCTGGGCTTGGTGGCGCACACCTTTAATCCCAGCACTCGGGAGGCAGAGGTAGGAGGATCACCGTGAATTCGAGGCCACCCTGAGACTCCATAGTGAATTCTAGGTCAGCCTGGGCTAGACTGAGACCCTATCTTGACAAAACCAAGAACCAAAACAAAACAAAAAATGTCTTGACACATTTGCTGTTTTGTGCAATGAATATTCCCCAATAAAAAATGTCCTAGCCAGGCATGGCGACATACATCTTTAATCCCGGCACTTGGGAGACAGAGGTAGGAGGATCACCATGAGTTTGAGGCTGCTCTTAGACTACACAGTGAATTCTAGGTCAGCCCAGACTAGAGTGAGACCCTACCTTGAAAACAAAAATTCCCTAAACCTCAAAACTTTGTCATAGAAAGATCTGTGTAGGGGCTGGGGAGATGTCTCAGTGGATACAGCTATATCAGCATGAGTACTTGAATTTGGATGGACAGAACCCAAATAAAAGCAGTAGTTGTGGTAGTATGTAATCCCAGTGTGCTTAAGGTACAACAGGAGGTGGAGACAGGAGAATTTCTTGGAAGGTCAAACAGTGGTAAGGGGAATGAGAAACTCTGCCTCAAAAGAAGTGGAAGGCAAAGACTGACCTGAAGCTATCCTCTGACCTCCCCAAACAACTATGGCCTGTGAGCCTATACACACACACACACACACACACACACACACACACACATGCACACACATACACCCCCCCCAAAAAGAACAAGTAAGATATATGTGGTGAGAAAAACCATATTATCTATACGATTTGGTATGATCCATGACTTTAGGCATCCACTGTGGGCTTTGGAATATATTCTCTGAAGAAAAAGAATACTATACATGCATTTACCACTCATGAAATTCAGTCTTAGAAGGACATTATTATATGTGACACCACATGGGTGAATCTTGAAGACACATGTTAAGTGATGTAAGCAGTCCTCAAGAGACAAGCACTGTGATTCCCCTTAGGTGAGGTAGCTAGAGTTAGAAACTTCACAGGGACAGAATCTAGAATGGCGATTGCCTGGTGGATGTGGAAGTGATTTGGGGGAGTAGGAGCTGCTGTCTCATCTGTGTAGATTCAGCTCTGCCAGAGAACATGTTCTACCCACAGGTAGTGGCAGTGGCAGTGCAAATGTGAATGTACTTAACTGCCACTGAATTGTAAGAGTGGTTAACAGTGTGAGTTTTGTGTTATGTATGTTTTCTCACTGTCAAAGCTAATGATCTAATTGGCCCTTCAAAGCAGTGATTCATGAACCGAGCCGCAGCATTCCATTCCTGTCGAGCTGCGCGAAGGAGGCTTTATTGGGAAAGACCTGGAGAAGCAGGAATAGAGAAGACCAGTTTTTCCACAGTAACCTCTGCTGCAGGTTCAAAGCCGAGGGGACGTCCTTGTCACGCCAGCTCCAATCGACTCAGACCCTTTGGAGTGGTTTCTATAAAATCTCTGGCTTCTGCCAAACCTGGTGGCTTGTTTCAAAGTTCCGTTTGATTTTGTGGCCCTCAAAACCAGTGTCTCCAGTCTGGTCTGGGCTGGTCCCTTGGGCTTTGTGCCAGTGGCATTCCACATAAACCTTGTGTTGTAGCTTCACAATTTAAATGAAAGTCCTGCTCTTGTCGAGCTGACAATTCTAGCTGAGCAATGAATTGATGAAATATACGAAGTATTAGCTCTTTGAGGAGATAAATGACGTAGAAAAGAATAGAGCAGGCTGAAGAACAGTGGGAGGGCTGGGGGCAGGGCTGAGCACAATTCAGAGCTTCGGGGTGCCTCCTAAGTGCAGTATGCTGTGCATCAGCCTCATGCATTCAGGGTTTGTGTGCGTGTCTGCCATGGTGTGCAGTGTGAATACACATTTGGATGTGTGCGGGTGCAACTGCATGTGCATGTGGAGGCCAGCGTTACCTGCCAAGTACCTTCCTCAGTCACCCACTACCTTATGGATTGAAGCAAGGTCTCTCGCTGAATGCATAGCTGGCTAGTTTGGTAACTGCAGCTAGCCATGCATGTCCAGGAGCCCTGAGTGCTGGGATTACGAGGGCAGGTCCTCATGCTCAGCATTTATGTGGGTGCTGAGGGTCCCAGTACAGGTCCCCACATCTGTGCAGCGAGCACTTTACTGACTGAGCCTCCTCCCTACCCCACTTCCTATTTTTCAGTTTTAAATTGAGTGCTTTGGTCTCTTTCATCTAAAGTTAAAAAGCACGTTGTCACTAACTCATGTCAGCCCTCACGGAACTGTGACGTTTTCCTTGGCATCCATGTTTTGCTCAGAAATATTTGGCTTTTTGGAGTCCTGAGTGGAAGTTTAAAGTCTTCCAGAAGTAATGTTCAATTATGGGGAGCAGTGGTGTTGGGAAGGGAAGGCCATTTGGCACCATCCAGAGGGGCTTATTTTCAAGTTTGGGAAAGAGGCGTCTGGGAAGGAGGCACATTAAGGATAATAACCAGTGAGAGAGGGAGGGAGGGAGGAATGGAGTGAAGCAGCTTGGAAGGCTAAGGTCAGGCAAGGTGTGTTCGTTTGGATTGTGACCAACTCAGAGACCTATATGTTCAAGGCTTATTGCTCAGGATGACACTATTGGGAAAGCTTTAAGAAGTGGGACTAATCGGAGGTCTTTAGGTCTTTGGGGGAAGGAGCTCTGGAAGGGGACGTGGCGCTTCAGACCCTGCTTTTCCTGTCTTGCTTCCTGATTGTGAAGTGAGTGGTTTGCTCCACTAAGTGCTCCCACCATGATGAGCTGCCTCATCACAGGTCCCAAAGCCGGGTTGGACTGCCCAGACTATGAACCAGATACACATTTTCTTTTGTTTTTATTTTTCCAGGTAGGGTCTCACTTCTAGCCCAGGCTGACCTGGAATTCACTATGTAGTCTCAGGGTGGACTTGAACTCACGGTGATCCTCCTACCTCTGCCTCCCAAGTGCTGGGATTAAAGGCGTGTGCCACCACGCCCGGCACCTTTTCTTCATTTTATGTGTTTATTATCTCAGGTATTTGGTTATGGTGACAGCTGGCTTAGTATGTAAGCACTGGGCTTAATTTTTTATTGTCAATCATTTATTTACTTCATCCAATGATGCCACCTGCCAGTGTCGTTGGGGCCAGCTCTGCAAATGTCTGGAGTCACTCTGAAAGTTAGGGTTTAAGGGCTGCTTCCGCCAGATATTGCTTTGTAATCTAGAAGCAAAGTCTAAATAAGGCATAAGGCACCCCGAGACTAAACAGCAAAATCACCTGGTTTATATTCAGATGCGCAGTTGCTACTGTTTGGATCTCCAACATACCCCGAGGTGCCCTGTGCTAAGGGCTTGGCTTTTAGCCTATGGTGCTTTGGGAGATGGTAAAACTTTTAGGAGGTGGAGCCTAGTAGAAGGAAGTTAGGCCATTGGAGCTGTGCCATTGAAAGGGATAGTGGGACTCTGGTCCCTTCCTCTCTATTTTTGCTTTCTGGCTCCATGAGGTGAGCGGGGCTCCTCTGCCATGCACTGTCACTGTGACGTGATGTGCCGCCACAGGCCCAAAGCAACAGGGCCAAATGACCATGGATTGAAACTTATGAAGCTAGGAGACAAAATAAATCTCTCTCCCTTTTAAGTTGTTAACCTCAGGCAGTTTGTCACAGTAACAGAAAGCTGATTATCATACTGATGAAGACAACAGTTGTTACAGCTAAGGATGTCATTCAAAATATATGATAACTGATACTGCAAAGGCTTCAGATTGGATTATAGTGGATGCCAATTCTGCTGGAAAACACTCGAGTGAACAGTCTGTACCTCATGACAAGGACTTTGAAGTGCAAAGCCTCATGGGAAGTGGGACCACTTGGGTCAGTTCAGAGAGGTGAGTGGATGTGGACTGAACCTGAAGATATGGGGAGGGAGAGGGGAACAGGAGGAATTGAATTAGCTGTTGGATATAAGTGGCATTCCTGGAAGATTCATAGCTGTGCATGGGACAGAGTAGAGAAGGTAGAATGAAGGAGAAAAGTGGTGAAGAGGCTTGTGCAGGAACTGAAGTAAGAGGTGAGGAGGTGGAGACTTCATGCTGGCAAGAAAACTAATCTATGAGAGAAGATAGGGTACTCATGTCGTACCGACAAGGGTCACAGCATTTCTTTCTTAGCTGAAATATTCAGATGTGACTATGGAGAGTAATAAAAGCATAATAAGGTGTGACTTAAACTGCTGACACCCTTCTGTCTCCCCTGAAGTTCTTCTCTTAGGACCTAACAAGGGAGTTGGAAAATACTACTGTGAAGATGGACCCCTCACAGGAGCAGCTCTGTGAACCTCAGCCTCGGGCTTGGGCTTGAGAGAATATTACAAATTCATGGAAGGCCCCAAGCCCTACAAGTTCTATTTCTGGGAAGCCTCCCCTGAGGAGTGATGTCACGGGAAAGTCCCCAACCTTTACTGGTCCAGCGAAGCGCGAGCCTTCCTCTGGACTCCAGCACTGCTCATTAGTTCTCCGTGCAGTCGAACTTTAGAAGGAGCTCAGGAGGCTCAGCGAGGGCTTCCCTTCTGCAGGTTCCACCTGAGCATAGGTGAAAAGCTCTTGAGGCAGGCGATGGGTGTCTTTGGATGAAGAGGAAGGTGCATGCTTAGATACTTTTCACTTCCACAAGCACCAAGTGAGGAGAAGGAGGAGGGAGGGGAGAGGGAAATAGTAGGTGATGGGCTGGCAGTCAGTAGGCTTAGCTTATCTTAGAAATAATGAGATGTTTGATATAAACACATCCAGAGAATCAAATAGCTACACCCTTACTTTACTTTGTGTCCCCCAAATGCATCAATCACTAAACATAAGACAATTGAAACCATGTCTGTACATGGTGGAACTTAAGAAATAGAAGTTACCACAGGAATGCAATTTTAAACCTGTACAAAGCTCTGAAGCTGTAAGAGAGAAAATTATGAACAATATGAAAATAATATCCGTTCTTAAAAATTGGAGAAATGAGCAAGGGTGCTGCTTTCTTAGTTAAGCTGATATTGGCACAAGGGTGATGGAGAAAGTCACTGAGGACACTCAACGCCTACCAACCCAGAGATCCAGAGGCTCCTAAGTGCCCATCACTGAAGTAGGCTAAAGTAGCAGGGTGCAGGGAATTTTGCAGAAGAGGGGGCAGAAAGATTGTTCGAGCCACAAGTTGGGACATTTTGCACAGAGACATTGTGTCCCCCCCATAACTGATTACTGCACCCATAATTCATGACCCACAGCCCCCATAGGGTTAATGCATCCCCAACGAGGAAGGCCTCTTCAGAAAAGGGCCAGGGAGGAGGGAAATGATGGTACAAACATGTAATGTTTATATGCAAAATAGGTCCATATCTAATAATAAAAATAAATAAATTGAAAAAGAAACAATATTTCTCAAATTGATAGATTTTTTTGAATTTTTGAACTTTCTATTTATTTTTTAATTATTTGGCATATAGGAATTTAGGTATATCCCCAGACCATTAACATTTTTACTGACAAGTTTCAATAATTGTTGTAATGTGTTTTTTTAATCATTTAATGAAGTGTCCTGAAGGACGCATCCCTCTTTAAACTTAGCACTTAGCGCCCACCTCTCTAGCAGTTTTCTATGATGCATCAAATAAGGATATGTGTGAACTACCTAAATAAATACATTGTAAAGAAAAAAAGATGTCATAAGCCAAGTTAGAAGACAGTTACTAGACAAGTTTGCAACATGTAACGCAGGTAAACTATTGTTTCGACACTCGATCGACATGCTTAAACTTTTAACTTTGAGACGCATATTCACATGGAGTTGTAGAAAATAATACAGACAGATTGCATGCAAGGCTTTCCCAGGTCCCACCATAAGATTTAGGACAATATTGTCAATGACAGTGCCTCCTTGTGATGTGTGTACTTAGCTCCATGGAACAGCACCGTAAGTGTAGATTCATGTGGTCGCTGTCACAGTCAGAACACAAGGCCACTCCTTGTCTCCACCAGGCTTTCCTGCCTCCTGCCCTTCACCTTTACCTCTGACTTCTGCCAGTCACTAACCTCTCCCATCTGCAATGTTTAGTTATTTATTTTAGTTTTTTGAGATTGGGTCTCGCTCTAGCCCAGGCTGCCCTGGAATTCAATATGTAGTCTCAGGCTGGCCTTGAACTCATAGCAATCCTTCTACCTCTACCTCCAAGTCCTGGAATTAAAGGTGTGTGCCACCATGTCTGATTCCACCTCTGTAACTTTGTCATCTTAAAAATCTTACATAGGGCTGGAGAGATGGCTCAGCATTTAAGGCACTTGCCTGGGAAGCCTAAGAACTCCTGTTTGAATCTCCAGGTCCCATGTAAGCCAGACACACAGTGTCACAAGCACAAAATGTTGCACATGTGCACGAGGGGGTGAACATGTCTGGAGTTCATTTGTAGCAGCTAAAGGCACTGGCATACCCATTTTCCCTCTTTCTTTCTCTCTGCCTGAAAAATAAAAACATAAAAAAACTTACATATATGGGATAATATCAAACCTTTTGAGAATCACTTTCTCTCACCTCACATAATTCTCTGCAGATTTTTCCTGTTATATATATATATATATTGTCAGTAATTTGTTTCTTTGGGGGACATGTTTCTGTGATTTGTGTAAAAGATCACTTACGAAGCACTGCAGAAAATTGTAAACAAATGAAATGTTCTTCAAAAGAGGACTTTCAAGTCCTTATGGCAACCCACTCCAGAAAACACTAAGCAGCTGTTACAAGTAATTAGGTGGGCTTTTGTGAACTAAATGGAATGAATTTCAAGCTAAATGATTATGTAGAATATGCAAGACCAAAATAGTGTCAATAGCATGATATCATTTTAAATAAATGCTCCATTTGTTTCAATAAATAAGGTTACATACACATGCTTGCACATATATGCTTACAAAGGAGGGGCATAAAGTTATAAAGCCATCTCCATGGTGACATAATTGTGTGCATTGTCATTATAAGGCAAGGAGGAGCGTCGTCGCTGAGGGTGATCTTGCCTCCCGGGGACACTGGCAGAGTCTGCACGGATCTTTTGTTACTATGACTGGTTAAGAGGCAGCTACTGCGCTCAGTGGGTGGCCACGGATGCCGCTGAGCATCCCACAGGGCACAGGATACACTTTGTTGCAAAGAATTGTCTTCTGCTGTTGCCAGGAGCGACGAGGTCGCGAGACTCTGGCCGATGGGGCTGTGGAGGTGGCTCAGTGGATACAGCCTTCATCACTCAAGCCTAAGTATCCGAGTCCAGCCCCCAGACCCCACATAGAAAGCTGAAAGCTGTGGCGGGCGCCTGTAATCCCAGCATGCTGATGGCAAGTTGGGAGGGTGGAGACAGGAGAATTTCCTGGGAGCTCACAGCAGGCAGGGCCAAAACCAACAACAGCAGGAGTGGAATCCAGAGGGAGAAACCATGTCTCAGACAAGGTGCAAAAAGCAAGGAGGGACCCAAAAGTTATCCTCTGACCTCTGCACACGTGCTGTGGTACGAGCCTTCCCACACGTGCACACACACATACCCAGGCTATTAAAATAAAATAAAAATCCATAAAGATTCTGGCTTACAAGGTCTTGATTAAAAGCTCTTGATTGGTCTGCTCCGAACTGGTGGCACATAGAAGCATATCTCTCTTTATAGCAACATTGTTTTCTTGGTAGCACATGAGCCAGCTGCCCAGGGAAGATTCATCAAGCAAGAAATTCACATCAGCTTCTTTTGACCAAATCTGCAAGTCTGCTGGTTAGAAAATACTGGCTATCTCTTAGCAAAAGCCCCGTCTGTATTGGAATGCATGTTTTGGTTATAGCACAACGTGTGCTTTAACAAACGGAAAAAGTATCCTAAATGGCAACAGATGTAGCTTAGTGCTGACTTCAGAAGGTGGCCAGGACTCCTATAGGACAAGCAATGTGACACACTTTCCACTTCGAGCCTTCTGACCAAACGTTTGCAAATTAGAAAGTGATGACCATTGCTGTGCCTGCTACGATAAACCAGAAAAACAGGCCTCGGCTTATTGCATCTATTATTGAGCCCTAATTAGCTGTGGTATTTGGACATTCTAAGGTCTATGGTAAGATAAATAATATTTATGGTTTAAGTCATTGTTTATAAAATGCAGTGCCGTCTGAAATACTGTCCTCCCTTCTCTCACAGTGTAGACCACAGAGTGACCGGCACTCCTTCTGGGGTGGTGATGGGCACGCTGGAGGCTGACTTGGGCAATCTTCGTGTGCCCTCTCTCACCACGGATGTCAAAGCGCTTAGCAATGTCTCGGGCCTCTGCAGATGCCTCACTGGGTTCCTAACCAATGCTTCTAACACGGCTGTGTGAGCCTTGGGTGGAATCGAGGAAGGGTAGCATTAAACACACTGAGTAATCTGAAAATGAAGGGTACGGGAATGAAAAGCGAGTTCACTTGAGTTCAAGGAAAATTTCTGAGGATGTCAGCATTTTCCATTTGGGAGAGAGAAAAAAAAAAGTTGTCTTTTCCAAATTTTTCCCTAAGAGAACTTGTTAAGCTCTCATCAATGTGGAAATGAACTGAAATAATTCGGAGAGAGAGAGAGAAAAAAAAAAAAAAAACACCAACAGACTGAGTGATACGGCTATGTCAGTGAGGAGAGAGAGAGCTGGCCTCAGTTTCTTTATATGAGCGATAGGGAGAACTTCTTTCTCCTAAGCTCGGACCAAAATGAATTCAGAATTCAGGACTCTCAGCATGTGTGAAAGGTGAAGGAGGGAATATCTGTCACATAGAGACACCCATACCAAACCCAGAAAACACTGAGTCCACCAGGCTTGGCTGCAGGTGAATTTGTTTCAGACTTGGGAAAAACAAATTCTCATTTTTCAGAGTTTTTGAATTTCTAGATTGCAGATGAAGGATCATATACCTGTAGCTATCTCAGGGAACTTGTAGTGACAAGAAAATGTGAATGGAACTGTCATGTAGTATGTAAGCAGTAACAGAAACCATTATTATTATCACTGTAAGTTTTTAATAGCTGGAAAAATCTGATATTATAACTCCAGCATTGTTATAAGTATTAGACTCCTTTTGGACCATTGCCTGTGTTCCATTTCACCTCTTTCCTTTCTTCTTTTTCCCTCTATGTTATGTAAGGGTTTTGACCTAAAAAAAAAAACCCAAAAAACTCTTGCTCATGAAAAGTGATGAATGCTCATCTACAACCTGGTTTGGTTGCTGGACAAGCTCTTTAAGTTTCATCTTTTGTGTAGAAGGCCAAAACTAACCCCCCAAAACCCGAAGTCAAGTGGCCTGCATTTTATTTGTCTTCCATTTCTGTATTCTTCTTCCTAGCAGACCCATTGTTCTAAGTGCAGTGATTCTGATGACCAGGAGTCCACGGCTGACTCACAGGGGTTCAGTTAGATTTGCATAGAGTTGGGGCCAAAGTCATGGTGAACTGGTATGAAGGGAACAAATACCACTGAACAAAACCAAATGGCTTGGGGGTTAAGGCATTTGCCTGTGAAGCCTAAGGATGCCGATTCCATTCCCCAGGACCCACGTATGCCAGATACACAAGGGGGCACTGGTGTCTGCAGTTTGTATGCAGCGACTAGAGGCCCTGGTGTGCCCATTCTCTCTGTTTGTCTCTTTCTCTCTCATAAATAAATAAATTAAATATTTTTAAAGGGCTGGAGAGATGGCTTAGCAGTTAAGCACTTGCCTGTGAAGCCTAGGGACCCTAGTTTGAGGCTTGATTCCCCAGGGCCCACGTTATCCAGATACATAAGGGGGCGCATGCATCTGGAGTTTGTTTGCAGTGGCTGAAGGCCCTGGCATGCCCATTCTCTCTCTCTGCCTCTTTCTCTCTGTCTGTCACTCTCAAATAAATAAATAAAAATAAACAAAAAAATAAAATAAAATCATAGTCACACAAAGCAGACAATGAGCTACATCAGCATCATAGCCAAGCCATCTTCTACGTACAGTCATCACCTGAGTCCTGTTTCTCTCTTTCCTTTTTTCTTTTCTCCCTTCCTTCCTTCCTTCCTTCCTTCCTTCCTTCCTTCCTTCCTTCCTTCCTTCCTTCCTTTCTTTTTTCTTTTTTTTCTTGATGTAGGGTCTCCCTCTAGTCCAGACCTGGAATTCACTATGTAATCTCAGATTGGCCTTGAACTCACCATGATCCTCCTACCTCTGCCTCCCAAATGCTGGGATTAAAGGCATAGGCCATCATGTCCAGCTCTGATGTAAATTTTTTAAAATTTTAATAGTTTCATTTATTTTCAAGGGGAGATAGAGTATGAGAGGATGAGGGGAGAGAGATACTAGGGAAGAATGGAGAGAGAGAGAGAACACAAGCAAGGGTGCCAGTGTCTTTTGTCACTGTAAACAAACTCCAAATGCATGTACCACTTTGTGCATCTGGCTTTATGTAGGTACTGAGAAATTGAACCCCAGGCCATCTGCTGCAAATGTGTTTTTAAAAAATTATTTATTTATTTTATTTGAGAGAGAAAGAGTAGATAGAGAGAGAGAAAGAGAGAGAGAGAGGGAAAGAGAATGGGTGTACAGGGCCTTCAGCCACTGTAAACAAAGTCAGGATGCATGTGCCACTTTGTGGATCTGGCTTACATGGATCCTAGGGAATCAAACCTGGGCTTTTTGGCTTTGCAGGCAAATGCCTTAACCACAGACCCATCTCTCCAGACCTCTTTTTTATTTTTATCTTTTGAGGTAGGGTTTCACTCTAGCCTAGGCTGACCCTGAATTCACTATGTAGTCTCAGGGTGGCATTGAACTCATGGTGATCCTCCTATCTCTGCCTCCCAAGTGCTGGGATTAAAGGCATGTAACACCACACCCAGATTTCTCTGATTATTTACTAAGTTCTGATTCCTTGGACACCTTCATATAATTCCAGATCTCTCTGTTTTTTTTTTTTTTTTCTTTTTTAAGTTTCTAAGTTTTTTTCTCCAAGTTTTCCCACCCCAACACAGTAAACCACCCACACAGGGTGGAAAGACAACAAGTTCATGAGCTATATTCTGTCTCCAAGTTCATTTCCTAGTCTGTTCATTTCTTACTTAACAAGTTCTACTATGCCAACGGTCTTTTGTATTCATAACCTGCTTTTATTTTACTAAGACATTTAATGATACATGATTCTGTGTCAAGAAGAAAGCTTGTCACAAAGTCATGGTGAATTCTCTAATGAAGGTGGAAGATCTCAACTGACAAAAACATTTATGCTGAGCATACGAGAGTGGGAAAAGGAAGCATGGATGGGATATAGCTAAGTTATAAAGCACTTGCCTGTCATGCATGGGGTACTGGGTTTGATTCCCAGTACTGAAAGAAAATTAAGCCAGATATGTTGGTACATGGTTTAATCCTAGCACTTGGGAGGCTAAGGAAGGAGGATGGTGTGAGTTTGAGTATGGCCTGGGCTACATCCCGAGACCTGTTTCAAGTAACAACAACAACAAATAACAACCAGGGGCTAGGAAAATGGCTCAGTTGGTAAAGTGCTTGCTGTTCAAATATTAGGTCTTTAGTACCAATTCTTAACACCCATCTAAAAAGCCAGGGATGGTGGCACACATCTGTGATCCCAATACTGAGGAGGCAAAGACAGGAGGATTCCCAAGTCTTGCTGGCTAGCAGCGAGAACTGAGAGCAACCAAAAATCTGTCAACAAAATAAGAAAAGATAGCTGACTCCCTGGCAGGAGAAGAACCACCCCTTGCACAGCAGCTAGGGCCGAAGTGAAACCACAGAGGAATTGGCGAGATGAGCAAGAGCGCTGCTGCCATGGCGAGCCTGACAACCTGCTTCAGGGTGATGGAGGGGGGTTTAGTGAGAGATCTGTCTCAGAAAATGAGATGGATAGCAGTTGAAGGCATATATATGTGTGTGTGTGTGTCTGTGTGTCTGTGTGTGTGAATATGTGCCTGAACACACACATGTGCCCACATCCATATCAGCACACGTGTATGATGCACACCACACATACACAGGCAAAATAATAAGCAAACATAAAGAAAAACAGAGAAAAGAAACAAATATTGTTGTTTGTTCCTTCTCTCTGTGACGACAATGCGCTCTGTAACAGCCATCCTTAAATTGGGTCCCATAGTCAACTGGCATTCATAGGTGTTTGGGGGACAAAAAAGGATTTGACCAAAAGATACAACCCTCAATAGGAGTATGGGAGAGGGAGTGTCTGGTAAGAAGGGCCCTGGAGAGGGTGGAATGAAGCCTAACCCTCAAATGTTTGGCTCTGGCTTATAACCCCCAGGACCAGAAATCAGTTACAAACCACATTGAGCTGTTGATCAGAGAGACCTATGAGGTCCCCAAGACAAGACAGGCTTCTGTCAAAGCACCTGATTACCTTCCTGAGGTAAAAGGTAAGACCCTATTACTGATGACACCACATGCTGCCAGCACAGAACAAGATGTACATACCTGTGCAATAGTGGCACCCAGCCTAGGTGGGTAACCAATGGCTTTGTGATTGGCTAAGAGATCCACTGAGTGGAAAGGAACCTATAGCTGTAACTGAAATCAAGTCAGAATCCTACGGTGACCAACATTATGGACTCCAGTGAGACGCTCGCACCAGTTTTTGGCCAAAAGAGAGGCCACACCCATCAAAAATCTCTCTAAATTAATAATGCTTATCCCTTCTAACCTGAGCTGATCTCACACTCTCTGATTTTCTTTTTCAGAAGGCAATGAGAACCGAGGACTGATCAAAATTTATCAGCAAGACAGGAAAGGATAGCTGACTCCCTGGCAGGAGAATCACACCTTGCACAGAAGCTTGAGGCCAGGTAAGACCACAGAGGAATTGGCAAGATGAGCAAGTATGCTGCTTCCACAGTGAGCCTGACAACCTGCTCCACGGAGAAGGAGACAGACACTGAGGAGACTCAGAACATAGCAAAGCAGAAATCCAGAAGCTGCTGAGAGCTCAAAATTAAAGTAGACTTAAAATATACATGTCATGGCTCAGGAAATTTTGTGGAAGAGGGAGCAGAAAGATTGTAAGAGCCACAGGGTGGGAGGGAATATCCAGAGGCATTGACCCCCTCCATCAATGACTGACTGCTGCCCTTACAACTCATAATCCATAGCTCCATGGTGAATATCATAGCAGTCCCCCTGAGGAGGGCCTTCAGTGTAATGGGGGCAGGGAGGAGGGAAATGCTGTTACCGCCACATGTCTATACAAAATTCCTACTAACTAAAAAGAAAATCCAAAACACAAAGGCTTTAGTGCTCAAACAAGCCTGAGAAACATTGCTTTGAACAAAATCAAGTAAACTTCATTAATTAGAATCCCTCATAGCTTTTAATATACTAATTGAATTATGAATCTCCAATGGTATCTGAATTTATGAAACTCCCAAGATTATTTGAACATGGAAATATTCCTTTTGTCAACAAATATATTATTTCTTGGGAATACCAGTGTTTGAAATATTGGTCCTGGTCAACTAAAAGGTCAACTGTCTTGAAACAAATTTCTTTTAAGGTAGGAAATCTCTTCAGTTAATAAGCTCAAGGGCAAGAATAACTTGACCTTCTTCCTCTTTGTTGGCTGCTAAGAGAAGTGGGCACCTGATTACAGCATGGTGAAGGTCATAAACTGACCAGAACCAAGATGCATAGACAAGACAAGCAATTAACAAACATGCAGGAGGACCTCCTCCCTGAGGATCCAGGTCTTTGAGCTGTGGCAGAGGTGATGTCCAGCCTCTGCTCATGCCATGCTTTCCCCAGCTACCATCAAACTTTCCCTTGGGACTTTAAGCCCAAACAAAAACTTTCCTCTTATCCAGCTGCTATTGGTTGGGTGTTGTATCCCAACCACTGGAAGGTATCTACAACAGGGGACCTGAAACCACCTGAGTTCGATTCCCTAGCATCCACATAAACAATTGGGATGGCCAAACATGTCTGTAGTCCCAGTTCTATGGGGATCAGAGACTGGAGAATTGCTGGGGCTTGTGAAAATGGCAAGCTCTGACATCAGTGAACAACTCTGTCTTAAGAAAACAGTGGACAAGTGATGTAGGGGCCACTGACATGCTCCACTAGCCTTCACAATCATACACTGGCCAGCATGCATTTGCAAAAACATGTGTGTACACATACCACCACTAACACATGCTACACACAAGTAAAAAAAAAAAAAAACAACAAACTTCTTACTGGAAAATCAACACATAGAAAAATCAAAAGTCCAGTTGAGTGTAAAGCAGATAATAAAAGTCCCACCAATGCCTGTCCCCACTCAGATAATCACTGGTTTTGGTATGTGTCTCTATGGCTATGTCCTCCATCCCTGTTTAATTACAGGTGTGAACATGTCTATAGGGTGTCTTATGTTTTTCCTTCTAGTTATTGTAGAGAGCCTTTTCTTTTTATTACAAAATGCTTAGTGATTATATCACTTTCCATGTATTTCTATAGCAATTAGTTTTCAATACTGGACCTTTTGGTTATTTGTTTTTTGCTACCATTGTACAAATCAATTCTATGACAATAACCTTGAGGCATTTTTTTCTGCATCTATCTGTGAGAATCTCTCAGGATAAAGTACTCTTAGGATCAAAGCATGCTTACAGTTTTAAGGATTTCATTATTTGTAGAAAATTTCCTTCAAAATGTCTGAATTAATTTATATATCAACCCAACAGTCTATGATAGACATGTTTTCTTTATATGGATTTTCTCTAGGTCTTTCCTCCCTTTTTCCTAGATCCTTCTGGATCTTTAAAATTGATTTCACTGGTTTGATTTCAGAGCATTAGTCCTCTCTCCCAGTCTATTAATTCTGTGGTGACATGACCAGACCTACACTTTTCAGTGCTGTTTACCTCCGAAAACTATACCTTTTCTGTTACTAATCTACTTCTACTGAGCAGTCCAGGAGGAGAGAGGTAAGTCCAGTTTTATTTTCAACCCATCCTGTTTTAGGATGTAGTAGTAGCAGCAGCCTATAAAACAGGAGCCCCCAGATTTGCTTCCATGGGGAAATGAAAGATCCACAGAGTTCAAGGGGTCAATTCATGGCAAAGAAATTAAGAACATAAGCCCGCAGAATATCCGTGGCTTTGCAGCTTGGTATTTCGTGGTTGCGTATGATTTGGGTAATCTCTCAGTGCTGACCTGCATTTAAAGACGATGACAACTTGGATTACATTCCTAGTGGACTAGCTATGGCCAGCCACCTGTGGCCTGTGTCAGCACCAAAGATAGTTGCTGCAGATGCGATGCAGCACAATAGTAGCTGAGAGTAAATACCTTAGTTTTGTTTTACTGTGTAACTTTCTGCCTTCCATGTTTAGAGGAGCAAGGCATGAGTTTCCTGGCCTCAAGCCTCTTTTTTGTCCTTGTTGGCCAGAAGGGAATTTGGTGTGTTTTTGCTGTGAGCTGGCAGCTCTAGTGTCCCTAGTAAAGGCAGACTTGGGCCAGTAATAGTTACTTCCTGTTTGCCTCTTTGGTCAAAACTTTTGAGAGAAGTTTGTCTCTATCTCTTAAAATACAGAGATTTGGCTTCTGTAAATTACCTATTTATTCATGCTCTACCTGGAGGAATAAATGTTTTTCATACATTTATTTTTTCACTTACTTTCCCCCTGCTCAAAGATATCAATCAAATATCTATTGTGGGGTTGGAGAGATGGCTCAGTGGTAAAGGCACTTGCTTGCAAAGCCTGATGGCCTGGGTTCATGTCCCAGTACCCAAGTAAAGCCAGATGCACAAAGTGGCACATGCATCTGTAGTTTGTTTTCAGTGGCAGGAGGTTCTAGTGTGCCCATACACACTCTCTGTGTGAATCTCTCTCTCTCAAATAAACAAACAAATAAATATTTAAAAAATAGTTATTATGCTCCAAGTTTTTCATGTTTAAAAATATTTGTTTGTATTTTATTTAAGAGTTAAAGGTTCACCACAAGCAGTGGATCCTTCTAGCTACAAAATAAGAATCAACTATCCAGGCCAGATGTACCCTTACCGGTACAATAGTGACACATGGACTATGTGGGTAATCAATTGCTCTGTGATTGGACATGAGGCCCACTCTGTGGGAAGGAATTCATTCCTGGCAACGAGAACTAAGTCAGAAGCCTAAGGCTTGGATGGCCATAGACCCTATGTTCATCCTCTTTGATTCTTGCCCCTCTCACTTTTGGTTACAGAATCTTTTAAGAGATGATAGCAAATGCGGAATACTGGAGGTACTCAAGACCGTCACTATGATAAGAAAAGAAAGCCTGCTGCCTAGCATGAGATAGTCATCTCTTCACATCTGTCAGGGCCCAGGAGACACTACAGAGGGCATGGTGGATGAAACATGACTGTGTTGCTCTCACTGCTACTTTTAGAATCTCCTCCAGGGGGATGGAAGCAGACACTGAGGAGACTCAGAGCTCATCAACAGAAAATTAGAGACTACTGAGAGCTAAACACTAAAGGAGACTTCTAACATGCCCTCCAAGGCTTAGGGGAGACTGCAGAAGAGGGCATGCAAAGAGTATAAAAGCCACAGGGTGGGAAGGTGCACTCTGAGGCACCATGCCCCTGACAGGGACTGACTGGTGCATTTATGACCCTACAGTGAATACTAATAACCCTAATGAGGATGGTCCTCAGGGGGATGGGGACTGGAGAGAGGGAACATAAATTTGTAACCCAATGGGAATAGGACCAATATATAATATGTTCACACATAAATAATAAATAAAGTTCTCAATAAAAATTCTTTAAAACATTTATGATTTACCAAAAATGAGAATTTTAGTTTTCAATGATATGCATGTTGGGTTTTATTATAACTTAATAGTTCATATCATAGCTTCTCAGTCCTCCTGGCTTATTTAGGGTATAGCGGAAAGATGGGGGACTGTTATTTAGTTAGGTATGAGCTTCACTCAGAATTATGGCAAAGAAACATGCTACTAGTATTTCTTTTTTTTTTAAATTTATTTATTTATTTATTTGAGAGCGACAGACACAGAGAGAAAGACAGATAGAGGGAGAGAGAGAGAATGGGCGTGCCAGGGCTTCCAGCCACTGCAAATGAACTCCAGACGCGTTCGCCCCCTTGTGCATCTGGCTAACGTGGGACCTGGGGAACCGAGCCTCGAACCAGGGTCCTTAGGCTTCACAGGCAAACGCTTAACTGCTAAGCCATCTCTCCAGCCCAGTATTTCTTTTTTAGAAATAATTTTAATTAATAAATTTACTTATTTTACAAAGGCTATAGTCTTATATCCCCTCTCCCCTTAACCTAATGTCCCTGAGGGTTCTCAGTGGGATTATTGGTATTCATTGTGAGATAATTGAGGCCTCAGTCAATCTCTGGAGGGCTGTGTTGAAGGAAATTTCTACCCACCCTATGGCTCTCATAATCTTCCCACTCCCTCTTCTTCAGTGTTCCCTGGGCATTGGTGAGTCTGTTAGCAGTCTGGTTTTGAGCTAAGATCTTTGCAGCCTCTGGATTTTTGGCTTCAATGTGTTTTGATTAACCACTGTGTCTGTTGCTGTTTCCCTGGAGTGGGTTGTCAAGGTAGCAGTAGGAGCAATACTCTTGTCACTGCTTCCTCTGAAACTTTCTCCTGGGCCCCAGCAGTTGTGGCATGTCTCCTGAAAGGTAGTAGAGTATCTTTACTTGTCATATGGATGGATCTCCCATTACTCTCTGCTATCCATAAGATAAGACACAATCTCCGACCAAGGGTAAGCGCAGCTTTGATTTAGGGGAAAATGCATAGCGATTTGAGGGACTTCTTGATGTGTATTCTCACTTCACTTATGCAGAGAGTCCTGGGGGCTTCTCTCTGGGGCTTATGAGATTCCTGGACATGGTGCTCTGACTTGGTTCCTAGTATTAGGTATGGGTTCTCTCTCACTGAATGGGTCTCATATTCAATCAGAGAGCCGTTGGTTACCACTGTGGGCTGGTTAAGGTGCTTTCCTGCAAGGCCTAAGAACCCAGGTTTGATTTTTCAGTACCCATATAAAGTCAGATGCACAGGTGGCTCATGCATGTAGAGTTCCTTTGCTAGTGGCTTGCTCCAAGGATCCCCATCTCTGTCTCTGTATGCGGACCACCATATTTCCTGGCATTTGTGAGGATGCTTGGTACCTGCATGCCAACTGCTCTACCTACTGAACAATCTCCCCAGATCCCTAATTTATTTATTTACTTGAGAGAGAAGAGGGAGAGAGAGAGAGAGAGAGAGAGAGAGAGAGAGAGAGAGAGAGAGAGAATGGGCACACCAGGGCTTCTAGCCACTGGAAACGAACTCCAGACACATGTTTTACTTTGTGCATCTGGCTTTATGTGGGTCCTGGGTAATTGAACCCGTGTCCTTTGGCTTTTCAGGCAAGTGCCTTAACCACTAAACCATCTCTCTGGACCCTCCCCCTTAGTTTTTAAACAATAGTTCTTCACAAATTACCATTATATGTGCTTAAACATTAAGTCTGAGAGAGCTATTATGGGGTCTCCTCCCAAACAAACTTTAGTAAAAAGTTTAGTAAATGAACAAAAACGCAGGTTCTGTCTAGTTTATCCTATTATCTGATTGCTGGAAGGGTCCTTGAAGGTAGAAAAATGTAGAATCAGGAAAACACCACAGAGAAGTTGAGGTTAAATAGACAGAGCCATTCAAAACCTCTTATCAGATCCTCTGGCTTAATTCACAGAGCACTAAAGAGCTTTTCCAGCAAAGGCAACCTGTGCTTCTCCTCACAACTTTTGTGAAGAATTCTGTTTCAGTGAGCTCCATGTTGCTGAGATGAACATCCAACCAGACAAAGTTTATGGGAGGAATGGGTTTATTTCAGGCTCACAGATCCAAGAAAAGTTCCATCAATGGCAAAAGAAGCTGGATCCCTTTCATAGATCCAAGTGGAGAGAAACCACAAAACACGTAGCCCCACAAACAAGCAGAACTAGAGCTAAAACTGCTCCTTTGGGCTGGAATTAGGTCCACCCCCAGTGGCTTATCCCCGCTGTAGCAGGAATCTGCCTACTAGGGGCTGAAGTTGTAAACTCAATTTTAATAAAATACCTGAGTCTATGGGTGATGTGATACATTTACATTATCACATTCGAACTACCACACCTTCTTTCCTCTACTGCTGCCAGCAATTTCTTTGAGGCTGTTATCATTTCAGCTGGATCACTTTCTTCCTCCAGAAAGTTTTGTGATCAGGTAACCAACATGTCTGGACAAAAGCATTTGGAGAAACTTGAAGACAGGACACATTCACTTAAAATTATTGTCTTTAAACAAGTCATTGGCCTTGCAAGTTGTATGTTTGGTTCCCAAAAATCTTACTCTGTGGTGGTTCTTACTTAACAGGTTAGCAATGGGTAAGAAAAGAGATAAAGGGCATATTCTAGGGAGTAAGAGCTATAGGGGTATTGATAACTTAAATGGTCTTCAACACCCATCTAATAATGTCCATGAATAATTACATTCTGTTTTCTTTTAACCAATGACTGTTCAGATCAGATTTTAATACTTCATGCAATGTAAATGCTATGAAAAGAGTTGTCAGATGGTATTGTTTAGAAAAGAATAACAAGAAAAAGTCTACTTGTTTAGCATATATGGGTAGGTTTGGCTAAATGTTTTATATGGAGAAGGCTTTTGTGATCCAGTATTAAATATATGTGTATGTACTACATAAAATATATATACAAGATAGTGTGGAATTGTAGCTTATATAAAGAGTTTCCAAGGGATATGTTTTGTAAGGAAATAGTATATATATTTATATATATATATATATATATATATATATATATATATATATTATAAGGATAGCATCTCATTCTTTTTAGATAGTAACCTCATGGCTTATATATAGAGTTTCCAAGGGATATGTTTTGTAAGGAAATATTATATATATTTATATATAATATATATATATTATAAGGATAGCATCTCGTTCTTTTTTAGATAGTAACCTCATGGCCACTTGTTATGGAGTGAATTAGGTCCCCTGTACCCAGGACCTCAGATCTGACTACACTTGGACATGGGAAGGCTCTTCCAAAATGACTGGTCTGCTTGTAAGAGGGAGAGACTAGGACACAGGTAGACACAGAGGAAAGATTATGTGAGGACACGGGGAAATGGCCATGCACAAGTCAGGGGAACCCCAGAACAAATTAATTCTGACACCTCGATCTCAGAAGTCCAGCCTCTGCAATTATGCTAAAATGCATTTCTGTTGGTTAAGCCATCTAGCCCATGGTACGTGGTCATGAAGATGACAACAAACCAGCATTCCACGAAAACTTGCCTTGCTAAGTGTGCTACTCTGCTAGCTGTACCTGCTTTCGTCATAGTTCCTATGTTCTCACTTACTGACTTTTGATTTTCTTTCTTTCTTTTTTTTTTTTGCTTTTTCAAGGTAGGGTCTCCCTCTAGCCCAGGCTGACCTGGAATTTACTATGTAGTCTCAGGATGGCCTTGAGTGCTGGGATTAAAGGTGTGCACCACCACGTCCAGCTGACTTTTGGTTTTCTTGATCAAAAGTTGAAGTGATAGAGCTGGACATGGGGAGTTAGGAACTAATGCCTTAAGGTTAGGCTTGTGGGTGTATGAAAAGGGAACAACAGAATGTGACATCAGAAAGGTGCATTCTCCACTGGCAGGCATTTAAGTCCGTGTTCCAGCTCCCAAGAACAAGTTTGTTTCTGGACTGTTAAGCAGTTGCAACCCTTGCTACCGGTCACCACATTGCAGACCTTGGTCACCATTCCCTTTATTTATTATAAGAGGCCCCCACACATTTGGTACAGTTCCAAACAATTTGAAAACCTTATTGATTATAGAATGTCTCCATCATGATGATTTTTATTTGGTAGTGGTTCAGATTGAAGACTTTATAGGCGTTTTAAAAAGCACCTGAAGGGCTGGAGAGATGGCTTAGTGGTTAAGCACTTGCCTGTGAAGCCGAAGGACCCCGGTTCAAGGCTTGGCTCCCCAGGACCCACGTTAGCCAGATGCACGAGGGGGCGCCACGCATCTGGAGTTCGTTTGCAGTGGCTGGAGGCCTTGGTGCACCCATCGTCTCTCTCCCTCTCTCTCCCTCTTTCTCTCTCTGTCTGTTGCTCTCAAATAAATAAATAAAAATAAAATATTTAAAAAAAAATAAAAAGCACCTGAATTTTTTGAAGTTATAAAAGTACTGCGTATGTTCATTGTACATTTATTTAGACATTATTTTCCTCCTGTGAATCCTTAGAATTCGAATTCGAATTCTACTCCTTGTGTGACCCCGTCGGACATGTGCTGTGTTCACCCATTCTCCCGGGCCCCTCCCAGCAGCAATATTACCTTCCAGCTACAAGGACTCAAAGGAAGGAGGGTGGGGGCCTCTTTCCCAGAGTATTTGAAGTGGTTACTCACCAGGCCTGTATATACATATTAAAATTCTCCGAGTTGTTATAGCAGCTGTTGCAACTGAAAATTCAGCAAACAGGATCATTTTCTGTGTAGTTTGTGGGCTCCAGAATAGTCCAGCAGCCTTGGAATCGAAGTTACTGTGTTAGCCTGCTGCCCAGCCAGTCTCCACATGTCACAGGCCGTAATTTGATCTATGACTCCCTTGAAGTGAGTTTGCACTGAGCACAGACAGCTTTTTTTTTTTTCTTCCATTTTTGCCAAGCATTAAATGGTCTTTTATGTGTGCCTCTTTTTTTTTTTTTTTTCTCCTTACAAAATCATGATTTGATTTAACAAAAATATTACACACTTTCTTCTGGGAGTCTGTATCCTTTTCTTGGGTTCACAGCTATACATATATCTTAGGCAGCAATTCTCTGGTCCCCCCGGGCAGTGGGCTACCTGCTGTTCTCTTGAGAGCTCCAGACAGGGAGAGACTGGCTTTGAATTTGCTGGGTTTAAGAAAACATAGTCAGCCCAGAGAGAAAACTATCTCCTAATGACCTTTCCTTTCAAGCCTTAGGAGTTCTGCTTCTTCTCACTGCTCTTATCATTGCTGAGAAGTTTGGATTTTTCCTGTCCCCAGCAGCAGTTCATGAGGTGCGCGCAGCAGTGGCTAAAGGAGACTCCTGAATTTAGAAAGCCAGAGTCCCACGGGCTCTGGGGGCCAGGGACAGAGGGCATGTCTCGTGATGGCGACACTGGAAGCTCTGCAGCCGCAGATACCCACGCCATGTGCTGATGCTAAGGTTGTAGAGTGGGGTTGTCACTGCTTGCTTTCCAGCTGCTTTGAAGAATGGCCTGACATCCCGACATCAAGGCCAGAGGCTCATGGGGCCTGACGCAGCACCTCGCAGTGGCTGCCTTCTACTGATAATACCCTAGTCCAGTGGAAATGACTATGATCATCTGGTTCCAGTCATCTGCTGTTCTGAGGAACTGAAAACAAAGTTGTATTTCTCTGAAGACTGTTTGTCAAATACTTCAGGAATATTCTTCTTTTCTCTTTCTTTCTTTCTTTGTTCCTTCCTTCCTTTCTTTCTTTTTTGAGGGGGGGAATAGAGAATTGGTGAGCCAGGGCCTCAGCCACTACAATCAAATTCCAGATGCTTGTGCCACCTGGCGGGCTTGTGTGACCTTGTGCTTGCCTCACCTTTGTGCGTCTGGCTTATGTGGGATCTGGAGAGGCAAACAGGTCCTTAGGTTTTGTAGTCAAGCACCTTAATCGCTAAGCTATCAGCCATCTTTCCAGCCCCACTTCAAGAATTTTTATATAGGGAAAACCAAATTCTGCCTTATCACACCATGATGTTGTAAAGGACTGATATGATAAAATAACCTTTTTTCAGAGTCATTAAGTTCTTGTAGCACTTTTTGTTGTTGTTGTTGTTTTGCTTTGGCTTTTCCTAGGTAGGGCCTCACTATAGACCAGGCTTACCTGGAATTCACTATGTAGTCTCAGGGTGGTCTTGAACTCATGGCGGAGCGCCTATCTCTGCCTCCCAAGTGCTGAGATTGAAGGTATGTGTCACCATGCCCAGCTTGTAGCAATGCGAGGGCAGAGAATTATTATATGGCCCAGATTATACTTGAACTCAAAATTCTCCTGCCTTGATCTCCCAAGTGCTGGGATTACAGCTATGTTCCACGACATTGGACTTCTTGTAACATTTTTAGTTAAAATATAATCCTGTTCAATCACAGTTAAGCTTCTCTGATGCAAGCCCTAGAATGCTTAAAGTTATGGTAATTTAGATTATGCCTGTTTATGACTGATACAGCTTGTCACAAGGGTCTAGAATCTTACATCTGGGGCCTTGCAGTCAGCTGGGAGACCGTTGGCATAAAACCCTAACCATGGTGACTCATTTCTGGTTTTTCAGCACAGAATTTTGTTTTTAAATCAAGGAGTCTATAAGCAAACAATGAGATGTTCAACCGTTATATTCATTTTGTGGCCATTTCTGTGGGAGTGTGAGATGTACCCACTGGCCTCTGAGGTAAGGTAAGGTAAGACTTCGGTTTAGTAACCTAGCTCTGCAGAATTCTGTACCCTCAAGGCCATGTTTGTGCCTGGAGAGCACATTTTCCCAAAGGTCCCCCTGGGCATCTTGGAGGGCAGCTAAGGGACCCTGGCTTTGGCCATGTCCTTACCAGAGGAGGGAAGACTGGAGGTTTCCTCAAAGAATTAATAGAATTTGGGCATAAAATATTTAAAAGATGAAATAGCACTCAAAAGGGAGATCTCTGGTGTCTCCACGGCAGATGACCAACCACTACCAAAATATTCCCATTTCTGGTGAATCAACCAACCCACAGATGTTTATAGAATGCCTTCCATGGTCAAAATTTGGATGAAAAATTGCCTATAGGAGCAATTTCATCTGTGCAAAGAGCTCACGTCAAGCTGTGAGGTCAAACAATTCATGAGGGCAAGCAGCACAGCCCAATTTAGAGCCATGCCCGCTTGCAGCTCACTCAGGGACAAGGAACCCTCTCGCCCTGTCTTTATAGTGAGAAGTTAGGCAATTCAGTGACAATAATAATTTTAGCTATAGTTTAAGGGATGTCTACAGCTTTAAAACAGGAAATGGAAAACAATAAGAACCTATAAAATAAATTGAACACAGAGCTTTTCTGTTATATTTTATACCCAGTGGTAAGGAGAGTATATTTCATGAAATGACAATCATTTAGATGGCCAGCAACTTCTAGAGTCTTTTTTTTTCTCCCCTTTCTATACTAATGACAGGATACAGTGAGTTCTAGGCAAGCGCTTCACCTTTGAGTCATATCTCTATCCCCGAAGTTTCTTTTTCATTTTTTTTTAACTTGAAAGGGAAGTGTGAGTGCTATAGGATACACATAAGGTTTAGTCTTTGCAAATTTCTAGTCAGGAAACTTTATATAAAGGAGTTTTGGAAAAATTAATATTTACATATGAACAATAACCTTTGCTATGAATTTGAATCTGGCTGTGAGTATCAACTACTTTTCATTGGGTGATCATGATGAGTCAGGCTACATACTAAGTAGTTAAAATGTATTTGCCTATTTAATTTACCTGACAGTTTGCTATTACTATTCTTGATCCCCATTGTACAGATGAGGAAACTGAAGAAGTTACCCAGTTTATCTGGGACTCTCTTCCTACCAAGCGTCATGCCAGAAACTCAGGTTTGCCCACAATCTGAGGTTTTAGTCTGCTCTGCCAACTATCATTCTGTCATGAGTTTTACAGAGAAAGCCACTGGGCCTCCTGGGGAGTGGTGGTGTGATGTCTGATGACTATTTCCATGAGCTGTGTGTATAACAACTCCTACTTTTTATTGTGGTTTCTTTTACATAAATGCACTGAATTTACATCTCCAAACTGGCTGGCCGTGTGTTGCCAGGAAGGATTTCTCTAATATCAGGGTTCTAAAAGTGAGTAGTTTGCATGAACACTGCCTTCCCTGAGCCTCAAGGACTTTAAAAATGAAGACAACACTTGTATCAGTAGTTGAACAATAAGAAATCAAGCTGGAACTGAGCTGGAAGCCTCCTCCTACTGATTAGCTGCCTTAGTGCTAGAAAATGTTATGCACGTGCAGGGCTCTGGGTAGGAAAGCTCATCAGGAGGCTAACGCAGCTGCTGAGCAGTCCTGTGTGCTACACAGCTTTCCAGCTAGCCAAGATGTGCCCACCAGTACAATGGTGGCATGCCTGGGATGGGAGTAACCAACTGCACTCTGATTAGATCTGAGACCTGCTCCACAGAAGAGAATCCATGCTTAGCACTGAAAACTTAATCAATAGCCTGTGGTTGGCAAAGGCCATAAACTCTGAGGAAGAAGCCACTACTATTGACTGACTAAAGGGATATGCTGTGCCCATCAAGTTGACCTCTAAATATTTATGTTTATCCCCATTAGTGCTGATTGTACCTGTGATCAGAAGAACTTCTTTTTTGCTGATGGTGGTGACTACCGGACAGACTCAAAATTTGGCAAAGTGCTGAAAACAAGTGAAGGCTAACTACTGAGTATGAAATGAGACATTTCTAGCACTCCCTTCAATGCTCAGGAAACAGTGAGGGAGAGTGGGTGGAAATAATATAAGGACTGGAGGATGGGTAGGGACACTATCTTGTAGACATGAAGTGAGCATTGTGTTATGACTCTATCGTGGCTGTCCCTATCGCCACAAGACCTCCACAAAATTGAGCTCATCAACATTTTGACATTTATGATGGCGGAGTAAAGGAGGGAAAAGTAAAAAATGGCCATCAAAATAGAAGAGTTAGAAAGAAGAAGTTCAGTGAAGGAGTGAAGGGGGAAGACCATGATCAAATTACACTATTTACATGTATAAAATCAATAAAATGTCAACAAAATTTTAAAAATTGGAATCAATAAAATATCAATAAAATTTTTAAAATTGATAAAGATCTCTCTCTCTCTCTCTCTCTCTTTTAAATGTCTGGACTTCCTGAGAACAATGCATCTCAGTGACTTCTCTCTGTCTTTGAAGCGAAGACTTTCCACCCTTACAATAAAAAATGATACCAACACTTGCTCAAACAGAGTGCTGTAAGCATTAGCTCAGACAGTGCATGTGAAGGACATTTGGGGATGGTTAAATTCTCCTCCAGGGCTTCATAGTGGCTGTGCTTTGCTATGTTAGGTTCCGAAGGACCTGCTGTAGCTGTTTTTCTAATGCTTGATCCACGAGGATCCCAGCAGGAAACAGATGGTGCACTCATGATGGAAAGGCTTTAATAAAGAACTGTTTTCAAAGGTGTACACAGTTCAGGAAAAGCAACAAGAGATGGTAGAGCACCCCAATGGGGAGCTATTACCTGGGTTAAGCCAGAAGGGGGAAGGGAGGGGATGTTTTCCAAGAGAATTTAATCAAGTCTTACTTTCCTTCGTCCCTTAGATATCTAACAGGTATTCCACATTAGTTGAATTCAAAAGGGAGCCAGCATTTATGGGAGCCTTGAGACTGAGCATATAGATCAGCCTTTAGGAAAGAGGACAGAGGTCAGGTGGACACTGCACACAGCAGATCTGTGGCAAAAAAAATGTCCAACATAGCCATGTGCCTCTATCATGGTATATTATGCTAATAAGGACCTTTTTGTTTTTGCTAAATTGGTTCAGCGTTAATCCAATGCAAACTTTGGTTATCTTTGGTGAATTCATCTCCTGTCTAGATTTTCACTTCAATCTCTTCTTCCAAGTTTCTTGGGTTCTTTTGCTCCTCTGAATCTTCTCTCTCTCTCTCTCTGACTCTTTTTCTGTCTGTCTGTCACTCTCAAACAAATACATAAAAATAAACAAAAAAATTAAAAGAAAAAAAGGAGAGAGATGGTCGAGGACCAGCATTCCTCTCGCTGCTTTGCTTCCTCGTTGTTAAGCTGAATGTAACCAGCTTCCGCCACCATGCATGATAGACTATAACCTGAAAAGATTAGCTGAAAATAAACCCTTTCTTTCCTTAAGCTGCTTCTGGTCAGGTATTTTGTCCCGGCAATAAGAAAGTAATACAGAGAGGCAAAAAGGGAAGCCCCGAATTCTGTGCACCAAATGTCTGGTTGACTGCTGAACCAAGCAAGCATGAGGCATTCACCATATGCAGCTCAGAGAAGCCCTGATCTGACATCTGAGGTCTGCCCCAAAAGGCAGACTTTGTAGTTTTACTGAAACTGCATCAGATGCTTTGGGAGAAGTATAATAGAATCCAGAAAAGTCACAACAAGGCACCTTCCATGTTCACAATAGAAAGCTGTTTACTTGCTATAGAAAGACCCAGAATGAGATTCCTCACCCAGCCTATCTATGTCATATGAGTGTTTGAAATTATTACAGTGGAACTCCTCTGCAAATTACACCTTCATTAGTCCAAAGGCTGTAACTAATTAAGATAACATGAGTCAACAAAACACAAGAAATGAGAGAAACATGGCTGGTTGTAAGAGATAACCTTTCAATGTAAATAATACATAGAGATCTAAAGTTGATCCTTAAACATTCAAGAAAATTGACCGACCCATAGCTGGACTGATCAAGAAAAACAGGAGGTAAATTACAAGTATCATGAATGACAGCAGGATGTAACTACAGCTCCCACAGACACATGAGCAGAAAATATGTGGTCTACTTTGCCTGCTAAATTTTTTTGGCACCAGGAGTCAAACACTGCTTGCTCACAGTCTCAGCTAATAGTTCAGAGGTTCTTTTGGTGAAATGTACTCTTCTAGGGCCCATTTTACTTTCACCAACAAGCCTCACCCCTGGAAATTTCTAAAATATGGGAGAAATATACAGAACAATTCTCTTGATAGAAGCTGAATCACAGTGTTACTGGAGAAGTTTTGTTACTAGAAATCATTAATGTGATTATAATATACGAATGGCACATGGATAAGCATCCTAATGTCTACCAAGTTCCAATATGTAAATGCCCACCTTATTTCTGGTGATGGGTATTTTTGTATACCCCTATTGGCCTTTGCTGTGTGTGCATCCTATTTCTTGGGGCTTCAAATTGTGGGCATCAGCTCTAGGCTTTCCAAGACCCATAAGACATTGAGTCATTTCTGGCCTCCTCAACTGTATAATTGTGTCCTTGGGTTGTTTTGAAACCTAACACTCACATCTCAGAAACCTATTCAACGGGACTGGTTATTGCCATCTGTTTTTCAACTGCTGCTTTTTTCTTTCTCTCACTCTTTGGGAGGTTTGCCTTTGAATCATTTTACCAACTTCCCCATCTGTGTTATGTCTCCTTTCACTCTGTGTCCTGTGTGTACTACCACAGTTCATGGGCTGAAGATAGCTTTGTGGTTCCTCTCCCACAGCGGGATTGTGACTCCATCATTATTTTTTGCACAGGAGTCTTCCCTTGGTTTCCTGAGGGTGCAAATGTGAGAGAAATAGGAACATTCACCACCTTAGCTTGAGTATCTTCTGTGACAGTCTGGACACTGCATACATTAATGGTTCATTTCTCCCTTTCTTAGTTTTACACTGAAAGAAAATAAAAGGCCTAGCCAGGCATGGTGGCGCACACCTTTAATCCCAGCACTCAGGAAGCAGAGGTAGGAGGATCACCGTGAGTGAGTTCAAGGCCACTCTGAGACTATGTAGTGGATTCTAGGTCAGCCTGGGCTAGAGTGAGACCCTACCTTGAAAAACAAAAACAAACAAACAAAAAAGCCTAGAGTCAGAAGGTTTAGGAGCAAACAGCTAAGGTTGGACAGTGAGCACCTGGTGTTATGGTCATGGAGAAGTGGTGTAGTTCTGATCATCTGGTTCAGAGGACCTGCTAATCATTCATCAAGGCACCTCAGAGACTATCTGAAGGAAGGGAGGAGAATGAGCTCTGCGATCCAGCACTCCTAGTGCACTGAGGAAACAGTTCTAGAGTCAAATCCAGAGCTTCTCCAATGTAATCATTGGATCCAGAGCCACATACTGTTGGTTGGTGGAAATGTGTAGAAAGTGAGAGTAAGTAGCTAGATGTTTTATAGCAATTTTTTCAGAGCAATTTTAAGTTGACTGACAATAATGAAAAATTAATAATAAAAATCTAGACTTTTGTGTTGCATGTTTAAAATATTTATTTTATAAGTTTTCCCCTTTTTATATTTTATTTTCATTTATTTATTTATTTGACAGAGAAAGAGAGAGTGAGAGAGTGAGAGAATGGGGGTGCCAAAGCCTCCTGCCTCTGCAAATGAACTCCAGCTGCTTGCGTACTCTTGTGCATCTGGCTAATGTGGGTCTTGGGGAATTGAACTGAGTTCCTTTGGTTTTGCAAGCAAACACCTTAACCATTTGATCATCCCTCCAGCCCAAGTTTTTCCTTTTTCTAATAACTTTTTTAGGACAAATTTTAGATCCACAGAAATATAGAGAAGATAGTACAGAGTCCTCATGCATGCCACAAGTTCTTCCCATTATTAATATATTATATTACTATAGAATATTTGTTATCATAAGTGAACCAATATTGACCCTTCATTATTAATGCTTTAGTCATAGATCCTCAATTTTAACCTAGGCTCCTTTTTTTCCCCTCCAGAATCCCATCCAGGATGGTATATTGCCTTGAGCTATAATTTCTCACAGGTTCTTGTTTGTGGCAATTTCGCAGACTTTTCTCAGTTTTGATGACTTTGACAGATTTCAGTATCATCAGGCACATGGTTTTGGGATGTTTTTCTATTGGGAGTTGTTTTTCAATGGTTAAATTGGGCTTGTGGGCTTGGGGGTAGGAAGACCAGTGGGGAATATGCTATTTTCATCACATTATAACAAAGCTACATGCTAGCAACATGACTTCTCACTTGATATTGACCTTGATGATCTGGCTTAGGCAGTGTCTGCCAATTTTTTTCCCTACTGTAACGATATCTTCTCTTTCCTCCCTTCCATTCCATAATCTTCTGAAGGAAATTACTATGTGCCACAAGTGGAATTCATGATTTTATTATACTTCAAAACTATTGGTTCATGATAGCTTGAAGATTTAAAGGAGGAGAAAGTCCTCTAACATTGATCATTTGAGAAGCAGCATGAGTTGCATACAGAAGCAGCTCTGGGATTGCACCCAAGACATCCTGGCTTCAATCCCAGCTCCTTTCATTACCCAGAGCCCAATTTGAGCATCCATCGCAACTGTGGAACCAATTTGCCTGGCTCCACGGACACCACTGACCAACCCATGGCTTTCCATGGACCTTTAGGAGTGCTTCTAGTCTTGGTGGATGTTTATGGAACTTAAGTGTACTTCTGCCTTGAAATGCTAGCCTGTCTGGATTCCTGTTTTAGGACAGGTTCAAGAACAAAGATGGTGAGGTGGAGATTTGCACACAGGAGATTCTTTTCTGTTGTTGAGAGGAGGTTGAGCAAAAAGAGAAGCTGGGCAGAGATGTGGTCTAAACAAAATCCCTTACCTATGCTATGGGGAGTGTTGGGTCTGAAATGGCTATTCAGAGTCATTCTAAATTTAGGGAGAGATCAAGCTTTGAACCCCATCCACTTCCAACTAGGTATTTACTTGGAGATTATCCGTCTTTGGGAAGGAGGTGAGCCTTGGAAAAGATGGCTCTCTCCATCCATGCTCATAACCTAGGAAGGGACGCAGCTGAGTCATTAGCCATCAATATACCTGGCTGCTGGGGGAATGAGCCCCAGGACCTGGGGGGAGGTCTGAGCGGCACCCCCACTACACTTGCCTCGGCTAAATTACTGTGGGCAACCCTATTGCTTTTGTGTTGTTTCTAGAGTCCAAGAACCAGGAGGTCATATGCTGTCTTCTCTCACATGTCTGTAGCTTCTCAACGCTCTAATTGTCCTTTGGGTGTGGATGAGGTAATCAAAGAAAGGGATGCTGGGAAGAGAGGCCATGTGAGAGGGTTCCTGTGGGTGGGAGACACAATGCAGCAGATTGGTACTTAGGCCATCTGCCTGCTATGACTCATCAGGATCTGTGCATCCTCATAACCAGCAGGCTGCTGTGAATTAAGTATTGCTCTCTAAAGAAAAATGAAAGGTGGAATTTCAGAAGGGAGGAAGGCATATGTCCCCCAGTGATGAGTGTAAACAAACACAACAGCAGAGAGGGCATGTAGAATAAACCACTAGAAAGATGGCTGTATGTATGTGTGTGTGTGTATATAAATATATATATATATTCCACCAAAGGGGTATAAGTGACAATACTATTATCTATATCTATATCTATCTATCTATCTATCTATCTATCTATCTATCTATCTATCTATCTGTTTTTTAAATGGTTATGTTTTGGTATATGTTTGAGGTGTGTGTGTGTGTGTGTGTGCACGCGCGTGTGTGTGTGTATCTATGTGTGGGTGTGCCAGGGTGCACCGTGGAGGTCAGAGTATAGCTTCATATGTTGGTCCTCACCTTCCAGCTTGTTTGAGGTAGGGTCTCTTGTTCATCACTGTGTTCACCAAGCTAGCTGGTCCACAAGCTTCCAGGGATTCTCTTGTATCCACCAGTGTTTGGGTTTGACGTGGGTCCTGGGGAGCCAAACTAAGGTACTGGGGCTTGAATAGCAAGTGCTTTATATACTGAGCGATCTCCCCAGCCCTTTAACTTATTTTTAAAAAATTCAAATAAGGATATATTATACATTAAGCATTTTCTCCCCCACTCCTCTGCTTTCTCTTTCTCTCCCTCCCTCCTTCCATTAGTCCCTTTTGTCTTTTTAGACAATTTCACCCCTACTTTCATGTCCTATCTGTCTGTCTATCTATCTATCTATCTATCTATCTATCTATCTATCTATCTATCTATCTATCAAATCATCATCATCTATCTATGTGTGTATCTATATGAAATCTAGAACCTACACCTGTAATATTTGTCATTCTGAGCCTGATTTAGTTTACTTTATGTGATTATCTCTAGTTGCCTCAATATTCTTGTAAATGATATAAGTTCAACTGTGTTTTTTGGCTGAAGATTCCATTGTGGATATAGACCACTTTTCTTTATTTTGTACTATGTTATCTGTTGGACAGCTAAGTTGGTCCCATAATGTAACTATTGTGAATAGTATTGCAATAAACACTGATGTGTGTATGTAGCTCTGTGGAATATTTGTTGACTTGGAGTCCTTGGGGTAAATACCCAGGAGTGTTGTAACAGGGTCACTTGGTAGATCTATTTATCTATTTATTTTATTTATTTATTTGCAAATGGAGAGAGAGAGAGAGAGAGAGAGAGAGAGAGAGAGAGAGAGAGAGAGAGAGAGATATTGAGAATAGGCCCACCAGGGCCTCTAGCCACTGCAAACAAACTCCAGATGCATGCACTGCTTTATGCATCTGGCTGTAAATGGGTACTGGGGAATCAAACCTGAGTCATTAGGCCTTGCAGACAAGTAACTTAATCACTAAGCCATCTTGCCAACCCCATTTTTAGTTTTTTGAGAAACTCTCATACTGACTGGACTAGTATAGTAGTACATAAGAATTTCCTTTCGTCCGCATACTCACCAGCATTTGTGGTTCTTTCTTTTCATACCGACTCCTATTCTGACTGGAGTATGATGAATCTTAATGGAGTCTTGATTTGTGTTTCTCTAATGGCTAGTGAAGTTGAACTTTTTTTTTTTCATACATTTCATTTGTATTTCTTGTTTTAAGAGCTGTCTGTTCATTTTATTGGTTCATTCATTGACTTGGTTGTGATTTTTGTTGTTTAGATTTTTGTAAAAATATTTTTTAGCTAGTAATCCTTCACACAGTTTACAAAGATTTCTCTCATGTTTTAGGCTATATTTTTACTTGACCAACTGTCTCCTTTGCTATAAGAAGCCTTTTATTTTCACAAGGTCCCATCTGTCAGTTGTTGGCATTATTTCCTGAGTGACCGGAGTCCTTATTCAAAAGTCCTTGCCTATGCCTTTATCTTGAAGTATTTTGTCAAATTTTTCCTCTAATGATTTCAAAATTTCAGGTCTTACAGTAAGCTCTTTGATCCATTTGGAGTTGATTTTTGTGCAGGGTGAAAGATAGGGAAACTAATTGATTTCATTTGCCCAACAAAATTTGTTGAAGAGGCTCTTTTCTCCAATGCGTATTTTTGGCACAGTTGTCAAAACTCAGGTGGCTACAGCTCTGCAAGTTGATACCTGGGTCTTCAACCCTGCTGATCTACGTGTATCTCGTTGTGCCAGGGCCATGCTGGGCTGGCGACTCTGGCTCTGTAAGAGAAGTGGAAGCAGGCATGGCACCGCGCCCGGCAATGTTCTTACTGCTCAGGGTTGCTTTGGCTCTCCAGGGTCTTGTGCTTCCGTATGAATTAAGTATAGTGTGTCTATTTCTGTGAACAGTGACCTTGGACTTTTTATGGAACTTGCACTGGATCTGTAGATTCCTTTTGGTAAGAGGACCATTTTCATAACACTAATTCTTCCAATCCAGATGCATGGGAAGCCTTAATTACTTTTTTTTTTTTTTTGGCTACTTTTGTCTGGCTTCTATCTCTTTTGCTGCTCTTTAAAATGTCCATTATTGAAAGTACAGTGCAGATTTTTGAGCTCCCTGTCTGCTGCTGTGGGTCCTGCGATCTGTAATGGCACTGCCTCTCCCTGGCAGGGGATACCTCCCCAAATTGGGCCCATCTCCCACTGAACACTGAACACTGGACTTTGTCTCCTGCCCTGGAAAGTTCTCTGACTTTGTTATTAGACTGAGATACATGGACATCACCTACCTCCTCTAATGGCTGCTATCTATCTTTCTCTCATTTATTTGCTGAAGTCTCCAGCAAAATTATTTTAACTGATCAAGAATTTGACTTTTGGACCTGAGAGATGACTCAGCAGTTAAAGCTGCTTGCTTGCAAAGCCTGACAGCCTGGGGTTTGATTCCCTCGTACTCATGTTATGCCAGATGCACACAGTGGCATATATATCTGGAGTTAATGTGCAGTGGTAAGAGACCCTGTGTGCCCATTCTCTCTCTCTCTCTCCTTGCAAATAAATCAATAAAAACATTTAAAGAAAAGATTTTATCTTTTCTCTTTGTCTTATAGGATCATATTTTATTTGTCCACCTATTTTAATTGAGAATGAAAACAAGGGAATTTTATATAAAATGAAAAAGATGGAATTTGAGAGGAAAGTAAAAAAGTAAATTCTTATATGCAAATGCATGGCATCTCATTTCCCTAATTGTGTCAGGTATCCATCATTTTGCTCATTGCTATTTGAATTAGGACATAGGTCTTTCTTTTCATCCCCCCCCCATATAATAGGATACTTGGCATAAATCAGGTTATACTTATTGATAGGACAATTTTATCCTTAGGCAAGGGAACTCAAAAGAAATGAAGACATTCCTCTCCCACAAACCTCTTTCACCAGCTACTTTAGGACTAGGTGTCCACCAATCCCATTATGATGTAGCGCTGGGCAGGACAGTGTTAAAGGGTTTATAAGGCATCAGATCTTGTTTTTGTTTCCCTTTGGAGAGTGGAAATGTTGGAATGTGAACCAGCATTTTTCCTTTGCATGATAACCACAGTGCATTCTAATAGCTCAGGCAGTGGAGCTCATTCTAAGCACTGGGCTCTGTGCTAGGCACATGATAGGAACCAACTCATCTGATGGTCACGATGACTCACTGATGAGAATACTATTACAACCCCCCAAAGCAGAGGCTGAAATGGAGACTTGGAGAGGCGAGGCAAGTTGCTTAAGATGTACTGGAACTAACTTCTTGCTGCTGGAACAAACACCCAACCAAAAGCAGCTGATGAGAGGGAAGTTTTTTATTTTGGCTTATAGTCTTGAGGGGAAGCTCCATGATGGCAAGGGGGAATCATGGAATGAGCAGGGCTGGACATCACCTCTGCCACAGCAGGGAGAAATAGCAAAAGGAGAGTGAGCCAAATTAACACTGGCAAGCTAGGGGCCAATAAACCTCAAGGTCCTCCCCCATCAACACACCTCCTCCAGCAAGGCTCCACCTTCCAAATTGCCACCAGCTTGGAACCAAACATTCAGAACACATGAGTATGTGGAGGGCACTTAGTTGAAATCACCACAAGAGGAGAGGGGTAGGTGCTAGGATTCAGACCTAGTTGCTAAGGCCTTTGCACATTCCCCTTTAAGTCTGTGTGGGTTGGATTGGGAGAGGAGGGTGGTCAGAATAGGAAAACAAGGAATTGTTTTTTTTTCTCAAGCTACCTTCTTGGAGAAAAGGCCTTTTGAATCACATCTTACTTTAGGCACCCTCTTATAGCTTATGCCATTTTTTTTTTAGTTCTAAAAGGAGAAGCTAAAGGAGCTCCTGATATTAGGACTTTCAATGAGGGTCATGAGACTGAATTTGGCAACTCTGGCATTGACTTGGGAGTCTAAGAAAAGGGGTGCTGCTGGCTGAGGCTATAGGTATGGATATAAGTTTTTTTTTTTTTTTTAAATATTCTGTTTGCTTATGAGAGAGAAAGAGATGAAGGAGAGAGAAAGAGAGAATGAGAATGTGCATGCCAGGGCCTCTAACCACTGCAAACATACCTGCTAGAACTCATAGCTTCCCAACCCAGTTTGCTGACTCTCTCTTATTCCATGTCCGGGAGTTTTATTTTGTTATTTTTTTAAAAAAATCTTTATTCATTTGAAAGAGAGAATAAATAGGTGTGCCAGGGCCTCCAGCTACTGTGCCACCATATGCTTACGTGGGTACTGGGGAATCAAATCTGGGTCTTTAGGATTTGCCTTAACTGCTCAGCCATCTCTCCAGCCCTGGAGATGAGCTTTTTAAGAAGAAAAGCTTGAAAAGAAGTTCAAAGGCCTGAAATTTAAACTAGGAATGTGCAGAAGGGATCACAGTTCTTTCTGTGATCCCAGAAGGGGGCCAGGTGCTGTCATTCAGGGCAGAAAGACATAGAGCCATCCATTAGGTGGCATTTGTTGTCTTAAAGAGGGGGATATAAGGAAGATGAGAAGAAAAGCAGACACAGTAGGAAGGAGAGCGGAGGCAAGGTTGAGGAAAGCCATCCCTGGGCCCATATATTCTTAAAGAGTGATAGATTATGCTTCGGTTTTCTTTCTAAACGTATCCTACTAGTGGGCGCCCTTGGGTGCCACTCAGTCAGGAGTGCCTCATCTGAAGACCTTGTCCACATTATGAAGGTGCAACAGAGACAAACATATCTGAGGAACTCAATCGTCCTAGTGACCGCGGTGGGGCACGCCCAGCTTTCACATAGACCTGTTGGCTAGGTCTTCACCCCCTGACGGCTTTCAAACTTTCACACAGAACCAGCAGGGGTGCTTTTGCCTTTTGTGTATTGCTTTGGAAAAAGCCCATTTCTTCCACAAGAAAATGGATGGATCTGGAAAAAAATTATACTAAGTGAGGTTGAGGTAACTCAGGCTCCAAAAGGACAAACGCTGCATGTTCTCTTTCAGGTGTGGCCCCTAGCTTCGAATATTTAGATTCATTAGTAAGCTGTATTACTGGTCAGGAAGCTAGGCTGAGGCTTGGAGGGAGGAGAACCAGGAGGAACTGGGGAGAAAATAGTAGACAGGCAAGTAGAGGGGCAGGCCATAGGGGTAGAAAGTCCCAGTGGGGGCGGGGAAATGGAAGGAGGGGAGAAGGAGGAGAGGCATACAAAGACAAAAGAACCCATGTCTATATTTCATCCAAGCTTCGGATCAAGTATTTTCTGGCTGCCATGGTATGGCGGCCTGTGGGTACTCTACCCATTCCTTTTTTCTGGGTACTTTAGGCTGAGGCCAACTCTGGGGAGAGCTAGCAGGTGTGTGGCACATCAGACCACTGTGAGAGAATCTAGGTTTTTGCTCTCTGCAGCTTGCACCTCCAGGGGTCCTCCACTTCATTGCTCTGGCACTTGCCAGAACTCATGCCTGGCAAACTCAGTTTCCTGATTCTATCCTGTTTCCTTTCTATTCCCTGGAGTTTTATTTTTTTTTTTATTTGTTTTTAAAGAATCACCAAGGTAGTTCTTTTTAAAAAATATTTTTATTTATTTATTTGAGAGAGAGATTGAGAAAGAAAGAAAGAAGGAAAGAAAGAGAGAGAAGGAGAGAGAGAGCAGAGATAGGGCAAGGAAGGGGAGAGAATGGGCCCACCAGGGCATCCAGCCACTGCAAACAAACTCCAGACACATGTGCCACCTTGTGCATCTGGCTTATGTGGGTCCTGGGGAATCAAACCTGGGTTTTGCAGGCAAATGCCTTAACTGCTAATCCATCTCTCCAGTCCTTACTTTTACTTTTAAAATATTTATTTATTTGAAGGAGAGAGTGAATGGGTGTGCCAGGCTCTCCAGCCACTGCAAACAAACTCCAGGCACATGTGTCACTTTGTGCATCTGGTTTAACATGGGTACTGGGGAATTGAACACCAACCATTGGGCTTTGAAAGCAAGCACATTTAACTGCTGAGACATCTTTATAGGCTCCTGGAGTTTCAAAATTAGTAAACAAAATTCTTCATTCTACAGCTAAATGTATCCCATAGGATAATAATACTGGAGATATTTGAGTTAAAATGGAATGAAATTATAAAATATTGATGTAGGATTTCCTGAAAGGTGGGAAGAGATGAGGTGCTTTGCATACTCTATTAAGTTTATAACAACACTGGGCATGGGTCCATTTTATTACACAGGAAACTGGATCAAAAGGAAGCTAAGTAATTAAGCCAGGTCCCCTAGGCTAATTATATTAATTAAGTGTCAGCACTACATTCCATCTTGATTTCTTTGGCACCAATGTCTGTGCTCTTCCTACAGCCCAGTGGTTCCCTAACTTGATTTTCAAAATTACTGAAATGATTGTTTAAAATAAGTCTATTAAATCCAGAAGTTGTAGGACCCAAAGTTTTTATATTAAAAAAAAAAATTACCCTCTGTGGTTTTGGTGTATGACATGTTAGGAAACCCTGGATAGGAAGGGTGGAGTGGGGGAAGGGCAATGAGTAAAGATGCAGATGCCTCCCTTTGGTGCATCTCTGTGAAACAAGGCGAGCCACTTCCATGGCCTCATAGGTTCAGTAGACCTGGCTTTGTGTCATCTAACTCTAAAGGCAAGATTCCACACAAGCTCCGTTGGGAGAGCTTATGCTAATACAATGCTCCCAGGCATGGAAATCCAGACACACCAGAAGTTTTTGCATGTGGTTCCCTGTTTTCCTCCAAGGGAAGAGCCAGCTCCAGCCACAAGTCCCCATGTCTGTCTTCCTAGTGTTTAGTACGGTGCCTGCTCGGCATAGGTGCTCAGGGTTCCTGAGAGGTTGTGACATGTGGTAGGCATACTGGGTGTTTGGTCATCTGAATTTGTGAGCCCAAACAAATCCTTCTTTTCTTAAGTTGTTTCTGTCAGGTGTTCTGCCACAATGAAAATAAACTAACGCATACATTTCCGTTTTATACATTGAGCCTCATTTGTGCTTTTTTTTCCCATGTACCCTCTGTCATTGTTTTCTTTTCTTCAGCATTCAGGTTGCTCCCACACAACCCAAGCAACATTGAATGCCATTTGCTTACCTTCTAGCATGTCGCCTCGATCATTAGTATAAGATGATTAATCAGGAGATCCCAAGAGCCTGAAGCCTTATCAAAGAACTAGGTCTTCTTGTCCAGAGAGAAATTCATGTGTCCCATGACTGATTTCCCAGGCTACAAACCTGGCGAGCTCAAATATGTGATTCCGTGTTCCATAGCATTTCCTTGCTCCCTGCTCCTTAGAAAACTGGAAGTGGTCCAAGCACAATGAGTGAGAGGCAAACACAAGGCAAGGGGTAGTCTGATGGCCACAGTGGCCTGGCATGGATGTGCTCTCCCCAAAGGTGGAGGCTCCTCGTGTTCAGAAACAGTCTGTGCCAGGTGACAACCTACCCGAGGAGAGGGATAACCAAACTTCTTCTCTTTAGGAGACTATGAATTGTTGAAAATAGTGTTAAGGACTGCCCCACATGAGTGCCCCCCTGCTTCCCAATTCATGTCAATGCTCTGATCCCCATGAGATGTTTGGAGACAGAATCTTTGGAAGGTGATTGGGATTGGATTAGGTCGTGAGCAGGAGGCCCTGGTCATAGGATTCATGGCCTTCCAAGGACAGGAAGAGAATCATATCCTTCACTCTTATTGCATGCCTGTGTCCAAACCAGAGCATGTAAGGATTTTGTGAGAAAACAGACATTTGCCACCCAAGGGCCCAGCCCAGGAACTAAATGAGCCTTTACATCCATCTTGGGTTTCTCCAGCCTCTAGAATTTAGAGGAAAGAAGTATCTGTTGTTAAAGCCATGGGGGTCTGTGTGGTTTGCTATGGCAGCCAGAGCAGACTAATCCAGTTGGCAGCACCCGCTAGGCGGAAGCCATATCTATGCGTCAGATGACTACAGACAGTTTGCCTCCTGTTCTGTAAAAGCAGCACTGGTGGGATGATGTGAGGAATGGATGAATGAATGCAAAAAGGAGTAAGAACTAGTTAGTTTTGAGATGTCAGGTGGTAGACGGGGTTGACTACTTGGCTATTCTCTGGGCAACTTGGTGGTAATATCTCTGTAAGATGGGGCTCCAAGGAAGCTCTAATTGTTCCTTCTTTCCTTCCTCCCCTCCTTCCTTATCAACTTTCTTTCCTTCTACACACAAATGAGTACTTGAGTATTAATCTCCCCTACCCTAGCAAACTCTCCCTTCCCCTCCCCACTGCAAGAAGTCCCTGAGAACACAAGGAAGCAGATGGCTTGGTCTTTGTCTTCCAAGGGCTTTGGCCCAGTTTGAGCTCGTGATCTGTGGAAGCATGGTTGCGAATGACATGAAAGTTCTCTGCACCACTGTTTCTGTATCTTTGGTCCCCAAAAGTTTACACAGTCCTGGTGTCTGTTCTGACACCAAGAGCATAGATGTGGACTTCAACCATTTTTGGTTTAAATGGGTTTACTGTTTACTAGGCTACTCTG
This sequence comes from Jaculus jaculus, assembly GCF_020740685.1. Taxonomy (NCBI): domain Eukaryota; kingdom Metazoa; phylum Chordata; class Mammalia; order Rodentia; family Dipodidae; genus Jaculus; species Jaculus jaculus. Next base: position 24,240,852 of record NC_059108.1, on the reverse strand, counting down.
AGAAATGTTATCAATTTTACTATTGTCTTTTTAAATGTTTTATTTATTTATTAGAGAGAGAGACAGAGAGAGAATGTACATGCCAGGGCCTCTAGCCACTGCAAACAAACTCCAGACACATGCACCACCTTGTGCATCTGGCTTACATGGGTACTGGGGGATCGAACCTGGGTCCTTAAACTTTGCAGGCAAGTACCTTAACTACTAAGCCATTTCTCCAGCCCCAGTTTTACTGTTTCCTACAGAGTAAAAATTTTCCATTTCCCATATCAATCAACTAAATGGCCTGTTGAATGACAACTAATTGTTTTATGTTGGAGCTATCTATGTAGTGGTTTCTCTGTAGTTGTGTATAAACATGTTTTTATGGTGAGTTATTAGAGTCAAATGAATTAATGTGCAAAATAAAATACGGCTTTATGACATAATAAAGTACTTTGAAAAGTAGAAAAAAGGAGGTCCCTGAGTATCATTTTCTTATATCAATGCCAGTGCCCTCCATGCCTTCCCTTATCTCACTGCTTCCTAATTTAGCTCAGAATCAATGACTCTAGTTTATGGGAGAGCAGCAAAGGGGAGTGAGATATAGAGGTCTTATTCCAGTATGAAGGTCTTGGTGTCACAAAGACTTTGTCTCCTAGCAGGTTAGAAAGAACAGCTTATGGCACACAGCCTTGGTGGGTAACCAATGGCATCTGCCAGTGGAAAAGAACCCATTTCTGGAACTGGGAACCAGGCCTGAATCCTATGGAGACAAAGACTATGCTCTCCAATGTCAAACTCCCACTAGTCTTCTGCTAAAATAGGGGCTACATCCATCAAAATCTCCCTAAATTATTAGCATTTATCCAATTTAACCTATACGGACTTTGCTCTCTGTTAGAGAATCTGTTTTTCTTCTTCAGAAGGTAGCAAGACCTGAGGAGATGAACCACCCCTTGCATTTCAGCCAAGGTCCAAGTGAAATTACAGAGGAAGTAGGGAAATGAGCAAGAGTGCTGCTTCCATGGAGAGCCTGACCGTCAGTGCCAGGGTGAAGGAGACAGATGCTGAGGATACTCAACACTTACCAAAGCAGAGATCCAGAGGCTCCTAAAAGCTCATCACTGAAGTAGATTTAAAACACATTCACCAAGTCTCAGGGCATTTTGCAGAAGAGGGGGCAGAAAGATTATAAGAGCCCATAGGTTGGGATGTCATGCCCAGAGACATTGCCTCACCCCCCAAAACTGGCTGCTGCTCCCACAACACATAACCCATAATTCCATGGGGAACACCAGCAACCCCACTGAAGAGGAGCCCTTTTGGAATGGAGGCCGGGAGGTGGGAAAAGAAAAAACAAAAACTATAACTTCTCTAAAAGGTAAAATATAGGATAAGCTCTCTCTCCCATGAAAGAAAGAACACCTTATAAACAATAACAGCAGCAAAAGAGAAAAACAAACAAGGTTCTCCAAAGCCATTGGTAAAGCAGATGATCCCCACCTTTATTCTATGATTTTCCAAAGTTCAGTTAAAAATGCATTATTTGGGGATAGAAAAAAAAATAGGTGATTTGTTGCTCAACTCTGGGTACCACAAAAGCAGAGTATGGATTCTGTTTTCATCTGCCAATGCAACTGTGTTTCCATTGGGTTGAGACCAAGCATGGACAATTTCAGCCTGAAATGATTACCTTCTGGAAATTTTCAGTGAGTGGAAACAGCCATGTAGATCTGTGGATCTTGCTACCTGGATCAATAACTTTTGCTAGTTAAGATTCTTGCCAAGTAAAGGCTAGGAAGATCAAGTTTCATAGACCTAAAGAACCACTGGAAACGGCTTGCACCCGTGTGTGCAAGGATCACTTTTTATGATTTATAAAAGCCAAAGCACTCATTGGAATAAGAATAATGGCTAACATTTATTTATAATTTGTTACGTTGGCCACTGTGCCAAGTAATATACAGTGACTCATTTAATCCTTACAACAACCCATGGGCAGGTACTATTATTTTTCCTTCTTTATAGATGATATTAAAAATGCTAAATTATAGATCCATGTGCTGCTCACTTAGAAAATGAGTCAAGTTCCATATGTGGGGACGAATGGGAATATTTCCTCTTTCTTGCTTTGTTTTCTTTCTCCAGATTGGTATGTGGGACCTATGTTCACAGGATATTGCTAACGTCTTAGTCCTTTGTAGAAACAGTCACATTTGAATGCAGAAGAAAGTTTTGAAACCTATACGATAAAAGAAAATTTACTTTCATAAATAGGACACTGATAGCTGGGAAAATTCCACTGCTTTGGAGCATTGTAACAAAATAAAACATTAAAAAGCACAACATAACAAAAGATCACATTATTTCTTGATGGGTTAACCTTACCTTTTAATGATATACATATGGTATATATACATATATATATATACATATGTATGAATATATATATATATATATATATATATATATATATATGGCATATATATACACACACATACACACACACACACACACACACACACACACACACACACGAGAATGGCCTTAGCCATTGCCATTGAACTCCAGACACGTGCACCACTTTGTGCATATATATGACCTTGGTTGCATGTGTCACCTTTTGTGTCTGGCTTCCATGGGTTCTGGGGAGTCGAACCTGGGTTCCTAGGCTTCCTAGGCAAGCAACTTAACTGCTAAGTCATCTCTGCAGCCCCCTAACCTTACCTTTTTATCTTCCTGACATTCCCCATTTGGACAAAGGGTAATAACATGCAACTGATGGACTTATTTTTCTGAATGACACATTTATCCTACTGCCTAAGTTTACACCTTTTGCAATTCTCTGCTACTTAGGTCATATTAAATGCATTACCTTCTTCCAAAAATATTTAACTTTATACAACATAGCTTCCCACTATTCATTCCTGACCATGTGGTGGTGTCACCTGTTTCCTGTTTGGAGAGTGGTTTGGGGCTGTTCTTTGAACACAATATTCACTTCTCCCTTTGAGTCTCCAAACCTTGCTCAAGGGCTCCTCTTTTCAGATGACTCCAGAACTGAGCTGTTACTCACTCTGTGATACTCTATCACCTTGGCCACAGGTATTTCAGTCAGATTGTTCTCAGAGCTGGCCTTGCAGGAGAGCCTGTGATGCTTGTGGGACCAGACCACAGAGTCCTGGTGACTTGTGCAACTTCTCTGGGCCTCAAAGAAAGCACTTCATCAATTGTAAAGAAATTGCTGATGGTCAAAGAGGGTTTCAAGGTTTGCATTCCGCTCTTACCAGTGACTGATTTCATTGTGATTGCCAACTCTCATATAGCCTTTTTCCCTAGAAAGGCTTTTCAGAGACATGCCCCTTAACACTCTTGGACTTCAAAGAAGGTGCCAGAAACTGGTGTTCAACATCAGTGGGTGGACAAGTGTCAGTGGAGGAGACTGCTGGAAGTGATCAGTATGTTACATTGCACTTTAAACACCTCACCTTTAAATGAAGCCAAGTTAGAAGAGAGAACCGAATTGGTTTGCTATTGGCCACGGTATCAAGAAGTGGAGTCAACGGGAGGAGAATATGGTGTGTGTTAAAAGCTGTCAGCATCTGCCAGACCGTGTCTTTTAAAATATATATACATACATTGCACAAAGAGTCTGGCATTATAAAAAGGATCTTTTAAGTACCCTAGTCTTTTATCCAGAACATTATTAAGGATTTTTTTGTTAAAAATTAAGATGCCTTAGAAACCATATAAAAATTTAACAGGCTCTACCTTTCCACTTTGCCTTTTGCAGGGCACCTCAGGAGAGATGATAGAATTCACAAATAGTTGGAGAGAGTGCTGCATGGAACAATCCATACTTTGCCAATTTGCTCCCCGTATTGGCCCAGGGAAGCCATTTCCCACCTTGTTTTTGGTTATTTCAGCTGCTGTTAGGCGTTCTCCTCCAAACACACCTGCGCTGGTTTATGGACCCTGCCCCGGCAGACAGGATGAGAAGTGCTTATGGCTGCGGGTTCTACAATCCCAGCCTGTGCTCCTTGGTCTGAACTCCCCAGCTGTCCAGATGTCTCTGTTTTTCATCTCAATTCTCTTCTGGACTCTAAACTTTATCCCCAAATTAACCTTGTACTTATTCATCAGGGCAGTTCTTTGTTTGGCTCAAATGAACACAACATAGACTCCATTCTGTGGGCTTCTATCTACCTCTTCTCGTTTCCTGTTTTGTTTTTTCTTGTCTACTAGTATAGAGTCTTAAAAATTTTCCAGAATGTACCTCTTTTTATAAGAGTCACTCTGCTATTCTAGGGTATAGGAATTTGTCTAATTAATCTTCCCTTTACCTCCCTACTCACTGGTTGTTTCCTTGAAATTTTGTGGTTGCTTTAGAGTTATTTTTTTTTAAAAATATATTTGTTTACTTGAGAGAGAGAGAGAGAGAGGAGAGAGAGCATGAGTGTACCAGGACCTCTAGCTGTTACAAACGAACTCCAGACGCATGCACCACCTTGTCCATCTGGCTTTCATGAGCACCGGGGAATCGTTCCTTAGGCTTTATAGGCAAGCACCTTAACCATTAATCTACCACTCCTCAGCTCTGGTTTTTGAAATAGTCTCACCATCTAGTCCACGCTGGCCCAGAACTCACTATGCACTTAAGGCTGGCCTGAAACTCATGATCCTTCTCCCTTAATCACCTGAGTACTGGTATCAGGGGCATGTACTACTTTTCTCTCTTTAATCTTGACCTTCAGCTTTTATTTTTGGAGTGGGGAGTGCTAACCATCTACTGTTTGTTTTGATCCCTTAACTTTCTTTCTTAGCCCTCTCCTACTCTTTTATATGCTTATCTAATCCCAGTAGCAAGGCCTCTGGCCCAGGTTGTAAACATGTCTCTCTTCCTCCCTCATTTTCTGACAATCAGTTGGACTGTCACCTTCCACAGTAGGTTTAGATCTTAATAAGTATACAGCCCAAGCAAACACAACCCAGGCATACAGGAGTGAAGGAAGATGGAGGACCTGCAGCAAGCAATGTGAGCACTGGAGTTACTTTAAAGCAATGAATGCCCTCCCCAAACAAAGGGAAGGGGAGGATTATATTGGGGGAACCTATACAAACCTATCAGGTATGGGTGCAGATTTCCTCATTTTAAGGTAGTGTCTTGCTCTAGCCCAGGCTATCCTGGAATGCACCATGTAGTTAGCCTCAGGCTGGCCTCAAAGTCACAGCGACCCTCCTACCTCTGCATCCCAAGTGTTGGAATTAAAGGTGTGAACCACCACTCCCGGCCAAGGGTGCTAATTCTTAACCATCAGCTGTAATTCATTGGAAGACATGAAGTCAAACTGGTCCTTTCCTGAGTTGTTCTACCTTGCTTGTGAGGAACCTGGTGGGCACAGTTGGGAATTCTCTGGTCTGCTGGGATTGTTCTTTTTTTTTTTTTTTTTTTTTCGAGGTAGGGTCTCACTCTGGCCCAGGCTGACCTGGAATTCACTATGTAGTCTCAGGGTGGCCTCGAACTCACAGTGATCCTCCTACCTCTGCCTCCCAAGTGCTGGGATTAAAGGCATGCGCCACCACGCCCGGCCGGGATTGTTCTTTTATTCATTAAGCACTTCCCGTGCCTTTGTTTATAAATGACAGCACACTGGTGGTTGAGTCTATGAGAAGAGAATGGTGCTCCCTGCCCTGAACTTGCAAGCAGGTGAGGAAAACAGATACAGTGACACACACTTTTCTGCTGCTGTGTAAAGGGTTGGAGGTGGGTCCAGGTATATGGTGTACTCCATACCACACCAGAGAATAAAAGTAGTAACTGACCGGAGCTTTAAAGTATGCTGACGTACTCTTTCAAGGGCAAAACCAGCCAAGACAACACCGATGGAGCGTCAAGAAGACCCCAGAACAACCCGCTGTGTCCGTTCTGTTTGTGAATCGTGGCCAAGGCCCACAGACCTTGCTTTTGTGTGTTTCTTGCCATCCCTGCAGACAGAAAGGGGTTTGAGTGGTTTATCAGGAAAAGACCAAGGCTATAGGGATACTAAGCGAGGATGAGGCTAAAAAGCAGGAGGAAAAGATGAGTCACTTGAGCGTTTTGTGTACTGAGACGTGGCTCTTAAAGGAGTCTTCGGGTTTTTGCAGAGGAGAAAGCGCTTAAGAGCAACATATGCAGCCAACAGTGAGCTGGTAAGTGGTTTCAGTGGGGCTAATGTTGGAACATTCTGGCAACACTCTTTATTGTGTTTGGGACTCACTGGCCATCAGGTACTTTTGTGACTCTTCTTGCAAATAAAAGCATGCAGCTTTGAAGCCTTTTAATATGATTTCAATTGTATCTTAATTTTTAATGAAACTTTTAATAAGGTTCTGCTTGAAGGAGCCATAGGGATCAAAAGATTTCATTTACTAGGGACTCCAGTATTTTAGAGCTTGGAGATACATGGACTTACTAGACCCTGTCTTTCAAGCAAGTGCAATAAATGGTTGTGTTGGAAGGGGAAAAAAGGAAAGGTAACATGCATACACACATATATCTTTTTATTTTTCTGTGAAACCAGTCATTCTGCTCTTTGGAAGTAACAGCTGAGCTTCTGGCATAGTTGACTAATACCCTTCTCATGTGATAGTTACACTGCCCCAAAGACAGCACAGACATCTAAGCCAAACATATTTCTGTTTCATTTGCAAGAAATTGAACTGACAGATATACCTGTCTATTTTGTTTCCAAGAAAATGTCTTGTTAGAAATGTGTGAAAATATATTATATGACAGTCACTGAAAATGTTTCAGATGCGGCAAGAAATTGTGGGGTTTGAAACAGATGTGCACCATGTTTAGAATTTACTGTGCTTTCCCTTGTGTTAGCTTAGTATATAAGGGACTAGAAGGGCTTTGCTTGTCACCAGAACCTCTCATGTGAATGGGTGGGATTTTTTTTTCCATTTCATGATGGGAAATTAAAGGAATCATACAAATTAGAATATTCATTCATCTGGTGAGACTCTAAAGATCTGAGGTAAAGAGGAGGACTTGACCTACAAATGTCCCTGGCTTAACAGAGCAGTATTTTCTCTACTCATATATAGATAAAGAAAAGCATCTTCTATTTGATGGTCCTAGCTCAAATTCTTGCCTTTTAATTCTATGTATTGTAGGACCTAGTGAGATCTTGGATAGTTAAAAGACTGAAGGAAACATCATTTAAAAAAAAATTGAATTTATTTATTTGAGAGAGAGAGAGAATATGTGTGTATGGGCATGCCAGGGCCTCTAGTCTCTGCAAAGAAACTCCAGATGCATGAATCACTTTGTGCCTCTTGCTTAGGTGGGTTCTCAGCAGTTGAACGTGGGTCCTAAGGCTTTGCAGGCAAGCTCCATAACTGCTAAGCCATCTCTCTAGCCCAAGGAAATATCTTTTTATTGCACAACCCTGAAACACTCAAGGAAACCCTTACTAAAGACATTTGTGTGCTTCATAAAGTAGCCCTGGAGAGGCCTATGTGTCATGACTGGTCTGCTTTTGTATGCGGCCTCCTGTTCTGCTACAGTGCTAACAGCACCCTGGTCCTGAATGGTTAAGGTCTGTCTCATTTCCCAGCCAACTAGATTACATTTTCTGTTTTCTGTCAATTCTGGACATTTAAAGAATGGCTTCTGATCACAGAGGTAATATAATAGTCTATGGACTCAGAAGCTGATACAGGACATGGCTATTCCTTTGGAGTAGCAGTAACACAATTCAGGAAGGCCATGAGACCTCATTTAGAGTTCACAGCAACTCTAGATTTAACAAGAGGTGGGTAATTTATTTCAGCACAAATGAAACTGGGTTTCTTGTAGCTCAGGAACGAGGATCCAAAATAAGCAGCTGCTGGAGTGGTGAGCCCATGCCTTCCCCGCAGCTCCCTGCCTGGTTGGCTGGAGAGTTAAGGTCTGACAACGAACACGAGGTTAGATACACTCTGAATGCAGGTTAACAAAGGCACAGGAGCACAGGTGGGAGAATTGCTGTGAGTCTGAGGCCAGCCTGAGATTACATAGTGAATTACAGGTCAGTTTGGGTTAGAGTGAGACCCTACCTCAAAAAAAAAAAAAAAATGCCTATGGGGCTGGAGAGATTGGTTAGTGGTTAAGGCACTTGCCTGCAAAGCCAAAGGAACCTATGTTTGATTCCCCAGGACCCACATAAGCCAGATGCTCAAGGTGGCATATACATCTGGAGATCATTTGCAGCAGCTGGAGGCCCTGGCGTGCTCATTCTCTTTCTCTCAAATAAATAATAAATACATTTAAAAAAAAAAAGCCTTCTGGATTAGAGAAGGGTCACTGGGTATTCTATAGTAAGTAGGGGATTCTTGGAAGTGCCCTGGGTTGTGTATCAAGAACTGGGGATGGAGGCAAAAATGGTGAGCATTGAATACCTACAGGAGGGGTTGTCCTCATTACAAGCTGAGCCGGATTTCCAGGTAGCACTGTAGCGTTGGGTGCAGTGGGAAAGAAGATGTAGGGCAGGATGCATGCAGCCTTATGAGAAGTGCCCCCCCCAACGTGTGTGTGTGTGTGTGTGTGTGTGTGTGTGTGTGTGTGTGTGTGTGTAAGGGTAAGTATGTGGAAGGAAGGTGGAAGTTGTATTTAACTGAACAGCAAAACATTATGGAGGGAGCATTAGGATGTTTTCCCTTTTTAGCCCTAAAAGGCAATATTTTGATATGGAGAATGTCATCCCCTCTCCCTAAACCAGGGAGTCCAACCAACCTTTTTGCTGAGTTGAAAGTATCTGAGAGTTGTTGGCAAAATGAACGAATTTCCTCTGAGTCTCGGTAAAGAGAAACAGGCAAGAGGGAGGGAGGCGGGCAAGGAGAGGGCGAGAGCCAAACCTACCACGGTCCTGTGTTTCTCAGGCTTTCTGGATGCATCTGGAAACAAGGAAGAAAAATGTATAAAAAGCGAGAAAATACAAAGGAAAAGCGTGGTGAGCTCAGGGAGCAGACAGACTTGCTGTTCAGATCTTCGGTAAGACCTGGGATTTGTTGTAGGGTTACCTTTTCCCAGTGGAGTAGAGCTTTTTAAATGTTTCCAGTAAATATGTGCTGTCCCAGGCATTGTAGCATGAAGCATGATTCTCTCACATACTCTCTCTCCTCTTTTTTCCTCTATCTCTTACACATACACATTCTCTTTGCCTCTTTCTCTTGCACACATGCATACATTCTCTCTCCTCTTTTTCTTTTTCATTTTATAGGGAATCAACAATTTCATCCAACTTAAAATCTTCAACTTTGTAAAACTTAAAATCCTATACAATTTTAGTTACTATAGAAATAAATGACATGTGATTTTATAGTTCACCAGAAGAAAAAAAAAACACTGCAGATACTTTTAATGGATGACTTTACGAATCCCCATGTAGTAATCACAGGCGGTTGGTAAATTCCATTCCAAACATGGAATTTAAATTTAGGCTCAAGGAACAGGTCAAATTCTTACCTACATTTTCCTGATGTCTTGAAAGGAAAAAAGAAGGAGTATTTTCCAGGTGTGTGGAATCTTGGCATAAAAATTTCAGTGTACACACTCTCACTTATGTATCAGACAATGTAGTAAATGCTGGGGTACAAAAAAAGGAGCCCCAAGACCTTGCAGTCTGTTGAGGGAGGTAAAGAAACAAGCAAACCAATTTGCTGCTGCTATGGCATGCAGAGGGGCCGGAATGCACAGGTGCGATCATCCTCAGAGACGAGGCAGATCAGGGAAGACACTAAGGAGAGGAGACATTCCAGTGGGTTCTGAAGTATTCAGCGTTCAACTGGAGGTCAGAGAGGTGCGATAACGGAGTAGGTTGAGTGGCCTCATACCTGCAGAGTCACACAAGTACAGACTCAAGCACGGCCACGTGTACCAGCTGCTTGGGGGATCAACCACAGGCCCTGCTCCCATGATCTACCTTACCAGAATCTCGGAAACCAGTATTCCCCAAACCTAAACTAGGGAAGGCCACTGTGGAGCCTAAAGAGTTGCTGAGACTTTTACTAAGGAGGGGTGGAATTTGGGTTGAATTTCAGGAAAGGAACCACTACCAAGTGGAAGTTAGATGGCAAGCCTAGGACGAAGACATAATACAGATGTTACATTAAGTTTGGACCAAAGATGCCTCCATCCTGGGCCCTCATGCAGCAAACTGCCACCTATTTTTGCAAAATAAGGGAAAGCCTTATCTAGAAGTGGACTTTTTTTAAAAACTTTTTTTTTGTTTATTTTTATGCATTTATTTGATAGCGACAGACAGATAGAGAAAAAGGCAGAGAGAGAGAGAGAGAGAATGGGCACGCCAGGGCCTCCAGCCTCTGCAAACGAACTCCAGATGCGTGCGCCCCCTTGTGCATCTGGCTAACGTGGGTCCTGGGGAATCGAGCCTTGAACCGGGGTCCTTAGGCTTCACAGGCAAGTGCTTATCCGCTAAGCCATCTCTCCAGCCCTAGAAGTGGACTTTTGTACTACCAGTTAAGTGTTAACCTATAGCAAGAGCCAAGCTTCAGTCAATTGTAGCCTGCCAGAAAGTTCCATGTTCAACTAGGGTAGTCTATAACCACGGGGCTTTCTCTGTGCCTCATTTCCATAATCTATCAATGTTTCCTGTCCATCCAGCGTAATGCAGTTTCTCTAAACCTGTTCTGATTCTGAGAATTGTCTGATTGATCAATCATTCTTTTCTCAATTAAACTCAGCTAAACTCAATTTGTCTAAAGGTTTTGTTGTTGTTGTTGTTTGTTTCCAAAGCACAGAAAAATGAACCTAATGCTAGTAAGCCTTTTAGTGTAGAACTTATCTTTGCATGTCATCTTCACCTTCCCCATTGGTCTCCTGGTCTTAGTCATGTTTCTATCATGGTGACCATAGCGGGCTCTTGACAAGTCCATGCTGAACACAGGAGAAGGAGCTAAAGAGATCCTGTGGAAGGTATGAGCCCCTGTGGGAAGTTTGAAGAGGCAAGATTCTTTGGTGCTAGAAAGTCAAGAAAAAGCATACAACGAAACCAGTGCATTTGGCTTTTTTTTTTTTTGACACTTAGAGAAAGTACCTGAGAAAATCAATGTAAGTAATATGGCTCATGGTTGCAGCGGTTTTGGTTCGTGGTCACTTGGCTTCATGGGCTCTGGGACTGGGGTAAGGCAGCACATCATGGTGTCAGGATGTGGTGGAGTAGATTTCCCCCCTCAGGGCAGGCAGGAGGAGAGAAGGGAGAGGGAGGAAAGGGAAGAGGGGAGACAGAGAGCAGGGGAGAGAATGAATCTGGATAGACCTTTCAAAGGTATGACCGCAGTGATCTCCTTCTTCAAGGTAGACCCCACTGCCTAGTAGCCCGTTCAATTATGATCTAATCAATTAATGAAACTTGCACCTTTATGATGAAATCACCTCTCAATAGCATCTCTAGCTGGCGGGCAAGCCTTCAACACATGAACCTTTCTGTGGGGACACTTCACACCCAAACTGTAGCAGTTAGAATTTGGCTTTCAGCTTTCTGTTTGACATTAAACTCACTCTGATCAGCAGTATTCTATGCAGTTGTATTTTCTGCAAATTACCAATAAGTTCTTTTGCCCATATTGAACCCGTTTTCTTTACTCTTATGAAAGAAGATATGTGAGGGAAAATACTATTTAAGTTGTTTAGAAACAAATGAGTTGTGGATGAATATGAGTCTTCTGGTGTGGACTGTTACTTTTCTTTTTATGTGAGAGGAAAAGTTTCATTATTGTTTATTACAAGTGTTATAGGAGAATATAAAATGGGGAAGGAGGACAAATCTCATATGTAATTTACTTTGCTCTCACATTTCACAATTTGAGACTTACTCTAAAAGCAAATCATAGTAAAACCTAGGGGAATGGTTCAGAATACATCGCTACCATTGCAACATTTAAGAAGACAGAGTCATAGAGTCATCATTTTAGCTTTTATAAGGTGGAATTAACCCCTTTAGCCCAGCCAACACCATGGAGAGAGAATGGGTGAAGCAAAGCTTTGTAAGATCAAGGGGTCTCAAAGCCAGCAGGTAGAGTAACATTCTGAAGCACTGACTTGAGGATCCTATTGTTTTCTTGGGTCCTTCTAGGCTGCTGCCATTCACTAAACTAATGTAGCCTGTGTTCTTTGCCTTAGGGAGAGGAGACAGGACAAGGAGCCAATCTTTGCTTTTAGAGTTCTGAAAGCCTCGCTCCTCAGGAAGAAGAATTTTTCAGTGATTGTGACCAAGATTGGTACAAAAAGACTATTTACGGGAGGAAGGACTTATTTGAACTCATCCTTTTAGACATTTCAGCCCATCATGGTGAGGACATGGTGATGGGGAGTGGATTTGTCCATGGTGGCACAAGCATGAGGCAGCGGTTATTGCCATCATGGCCCACTAAGGACCAGAGAGAATGGGACTGGAACCAGGGGCTGGTATACTTTCAAAGACCCGCACTAGTAACCTACCTTTGACCGCCAGGCCTCCCTTCCTAAAAGACCCATACATAGTCTTTGTTTTCTCTTTCTCTCTCTCTCTCTCTTTTTTTTTTTTCAAGGTAGGGTCTTGCTCTAGCCCCGGCTGACCTGGAATTCACTATGTAGTCTCAGACTGATCTCAAACTCATGGCAATCCTCCTATCTCGGCCTCCTGACTGCTGAGATTAAAGGCGTGCACCAGCACACACAGCCTAGATCCGTAGTCTTTGGAGTAGTTCTACACTCTAGGTACCGAACATTTAAAACATGAGCCTATGGGGGGCATTTTAAACTCAAACCTTAGCAGTTATGAATAACAGATAAACTACAATAGCAGAGGCCTGAGTACCATCTACCTCAAAGGGGGAAGATTCCTAGGGAGGTGAGAAGAGGCATCAGGGAGCTGAGAGAGCATGCTCAGAAGCATCTCTGTGGATAAAAAGTACTAGTACCCAGCAGACTAGGCCCCACAGAGGTGATTATAGTGCCGTAGTCTGACCTAGGGATGTTGAGTGTACATGGGATTTGAGCCTTGATTTTAAAGGGGTGGCCATATGCGGAGGAGAGGCCTTAAGTAGAATCAATTTTCCATGGCTCATTGAAGTGGGAAGAATGAGTTTCTGAGCTAAGTGGATGATTCTTAACCAGACCCAGCTTGTCACAGCCCACATGATGTGGACTACTGGAGCATTGGTCAGGTTACTAGACTTCTCTAAGTCCAAGTACCTTTAACAATAAACTGGTGATAAAAATTTCTGTATAGATTCTTATGAGCCGGGCATGGTGGTGCACACCTTTAATTACAGCACTCAGGAGGCAGAGGTAGGAGGATTGCCATGAGTTCGAAGCCACCCTGAGACTACATAGTGAATTCCAGGTCAGCCTGGGCTAGAGTGAGACCCTACAATGAAAAACCAATAATAATAATAATAATAATAATAATAATAATAATTAAGATTCTTATGGATATCAAAGGATTCAATGCATTTAGAAAATTAGTCCAGTGTCTCATGCTCCTAAATACTTACTTAGTAAGCCAGTAAATGACAGATGTTATTATTTCTATTGTGTGTGATAATAAACCATATACAGTATACTATATAGTCTTGATATGTTAATGACCCATTATATAAAAGACATGTATTTGAGATATTAGGAGGTTTGTTAGGCACTTACAGTTAAATCAGAATTACAAGTCTGTAGTAAATATTGATACAAATGATAATTAGCCACATTATGATGAAATAAACCTGTATGCATACATGTTTGCATAATCTCTGTTCCTTATTTTATTTAAAGATCTCTGTTTTAATGACTTTTTCCTTTAGTATCTTGACCCTACTGTGACATCTACCAAGATGTGATTTTTTTTTCCCAAGCTACATGTTTCACAAACAAAATATATGTTTATATCTGACTGTACCCAAGCTGCTCATTATGAACATCTCTTTCTATAGCTCACTATTAATCACTCATGTCTTTTGGGTTATATGGAAAACAATTTATGTTACAAAATAAAATCCACCCTTAAAAATGTTTGCCCTGGAAGTGAGGAGGGAGAAAATCACAAACTGTTATTATTTTCCCTTAGACGGATCTAAATATTAACATTCCCTTAGCTTTAAAGATTATTTTTATGCCGCTCCCTTATAAACAATTGAATATAGTAACTCTTCTGTTGTCTCGGGCTCTGTCTACAGCATACCCAAACAACTCAGCTACAAGAGGGAGTGAATCCATGAGACAGGTTATTTGGCATCATATGAAGAAAATAAAGATGTTTAAATAGCTCCAAACATTTGAAAACATAGCATATGGCAAATTGATTTGAATGTTTAAATACAGCTCAAGGACCATCACACAGAAGAAGGAGTTGCTTTCATTGAGCTGTATTGACTCCCCTGTTTGTAGTACAATCCATGGCCCAGCTGCATTGGTAGTAATAGCGATAGTTAGAGGAGGAGGAATGTGAGGAAGGAGGACATGTTTGACAATGACAATAGTTGTAGTTACGATGATGGTAGTCAACATTTTAATAAGTAGACATCATTCTAGATGCCCACACTAAATCTTTATGGTGTCCTTAAGAGATCATGGTATCATGTTTCCATTTTGTAGAAGAAAACCCAACTTTCCATGAGGTGAAGTAACTAGTGATGGAATCAGAATGTGAGGACAGAAATGTCTGCCCTGATGGAATATTCTGTGGTTCTCCTTGATCATTTAAATCACCCCGTTGAATCCATAGCAGCCCAGTAGAAAATCTCAGAGGTCCAAGCTTCTGTTTGTGGACTTGGCTTGGACTGGTTGGTTGAGCACAAGCTGTCTGGAGGAGATAGCTGGGGACTGGCTTTCCCTAACGCTGTCCTCTTGCTATCTTTTTCTGAATGACCCTGACAGATCCCAAGGGTAGGAAGGGATATCAGTACTCACCTCTGGCTTATTTTAGGGGTCGTCAAAAATGTCATCATGAAGAGAAATCCTATTTAATGCAACATTTAAAAATAAACCAATATTGAATATTTAAGATAACATTTTAAAACTACAGTGAATATATAAGAAACACCTGGACAGAAATATAAACATGTTATAAAGACAAAATCTGAATAGTCCCAGGTCATCTGATACCAGACTGCTACATGGAGATGAGGCAGGAGGGAGAAGCTGATGCTGTCCCCCAGCCTCACATGGCCTCTTTGGACACCTGCATGCTCAGGTCTCCCCCATGCATTCCCAGGAAGTGCAAGGAAGCTGGTTGGTGCTTTCTGAAGGCATCACATCCACCAAACAATATTTCTTCATTCATTGCTATTTTGTGAAAATGAGAATAGCATTTTTCAATGACAGATTTTAAAAGCTAAACCTCTTCCCCCGCTTTCACCTTTTCCCTCCAAAACCAAAGGGATGGCTTAACAACAACAACAAAAAGAATGTCTGCTCAGGGGTAAAAACACTTGTTACACAAACACGACACCCTGAGTTCAGATCCCCAGCACCCATACAAACTGTCAGGCCCTGTGCTACACTTCTAATCCCAGTACTGGGGAGGAGACAGATGGAATCCCTGGGGTGTACTGGCTAGCTAGTCCAGCCCTATCAAAGAGCTTTATACTTTTCAGAGAATCTTATATCTCAAAGAATAAGATTGAGCATAACTGAGGAAGACCAACTACATTGACCTTTGGTCTCAGTACACACACACATAAGTGTACACACACCTTCATAGACATACATAAACATGTATACACACATGCACATGCAAAGAAAAAGAGAGAGGGTATCAATACTTTTTAGTTTCTCTTTCCTTATTTACTATTTGGGGGTGCTAACTTAAGAAACCCTGGCTGTCCCCTGGTCAAGGCAGCTGAGACACATGCATCCTGCTGCTCTCTCCCAAAGGCACAGTGACATTGTCCAGTCACAGTGGCCATGGGCGCTAAGAACTCAACCTAGCAGTCTTGGGGCTGAATATAAATATAGCAGCTTCCCACCCCAAAAAGACATTTTATTTATTATTTTAAAAATATTTTCTTTGGGCTCCTTTAATCCTTGGGGACATTTACTTGATGAATAGCAAGTAAATTCCCTGAGCAGACTGTTGTTATAAAGATTCATGGCATTAATTCAAACCATTTGCATTGGAAACTTTTTTTTTTTTTCTGGAGGAAAAGGGGTGGCTGACTTAACCTCAACATTTGGGACATGATTTTTCCTAAAATAACTACAGCATCCATCATTTTTTTTTCCTGCTAGTGTGTCAATTTTTAAATGAGAGGCTGGGTCCTTTCAGTACCTTTGGTCTCCATAGTAACAATTTCATGTGTTTACCCTGGCCTACTGAAATAAGACATTGAGGGAAAGGTCAGTGACTCACTTTTAATTAGGGGTGTCTCTAATTAGAGAGTGATTATTTAAACTTTGATCACCAATATAAAGATACTAAGTGCTTAAAAATAATATCCATGGCCTATATTTAAATGACAAATTGCAAAACATTTAGACAGCTAAGTGTTTTCAAACTATGGCTCTTTCTTTACAGGAGCAGGTGTTGTCGAAATCATTATTGTTTTCTTCCATGTTTAGCAGACCTTGACTTCTTGCCATACTCTCCCTGGTACCAGGATCTGAGTAATACATTAAAGAATGGATTAAGGTGTCTGGAATGACTAATGCAGCCAGAGGCATCTATGTGGACCTATGGAATATGCAGCTGAGACGAGCTGCGGAAACACCAAGAAGTCTTCCTCAGGTGGTCATTGGGCAGCCAGGAAAGGCAAAAACATGACTAGGGTGGCAGCTTTCCTATGTCTTCCATCTGCCCGCTGAGTCTGGATGTGCGGGAAGGCAGGTAGAAGCCTGCGGTGCTCCGTGGTTGAAGCCTTCGCTTGTTATTGTTTACTTTAATCGTTACAGGACTTGCATTTCTTCTCTATGAGGAATGAAACAGCCCAGTCCACATCATAGGATGTGTGTGGGGAACAAAGGACCACGCACACAGAGTGCCCAGAAGAGAGCAGCTCACAGCACTCCCTGCATCGATGCCGGCTGTTATGATTAGTCCTCCGTGTGTGTGTGGGTGGGGGAGTGCACTTGATCGTGTGTGTATATGTGTGTGTGTGTGTGTGTGTGTGTCTGTGTGCATGTGGAGGTCAAGGGACAGACTTGGGTATTATACTCAATCACCATTCACCCTTTTCTAAATTGATTTATTTCTATTTATTATAGACAGAGACAGAGAGGGAGAGAGAGAAAGAGAATGGGCACGCCAGGTCCTCTAGCCACTGCAAACAAATTCCAGACACATGCACCGCTATGTACATCTGGCCTACGTGGCTCCCGGGGAATCGAACCTGGTTCCTTTGGCTTTGCAGACAAGCGCCTTAACCGCTAAGCCATCTCTCCAGCCCTTGTTCACCCTTTTTTGAGACAGTGTCAAGCTAGACCGACTGGCCAACTGGCCATAGAGATCCATCTCCCCAGCATTGTAATTACAAGTGGGACTGATGTGAAATTGATAAAAAGATCGGAAGATTAAGTATGCATTTTCAGGTTAGAAACCTCACTCTGGTCCTGTTTACACTCTTCCTCCCTACTGCATGCTGTGAGTTCAGGGCGATGAGAAGGCCATTGCTGCTCCTCACTGGTCTCATGCTGCTGCGAGAGTGACAAGGGATCTGGCAGAAGAAGCCATCGAGAGAACCGCCATGCTGGGGCTTCCTCTCTGTGCACTGGTGTATAGCTAACACATGACCTAAGGTCTCAAGCCCCCTCCTCACTTGACGTCCTTACTGTCCTCTGTTCCATGCATGTCCTTAGACACTAGTTTGGTGAAATTGACTATCAAAAGGGGGTGGTCCAAACTCAGGGTGCTGGAGATTTTTTTTTTTGATGTAAGCCCATAGCCTGGTCTCTTTTTTTTTTAATGCAAGAGAGAGAGAGAGAGAGAGAGAGAGAGAGAGAGAGAGAGAGAGAATTGGTGTGCCAGGGCCTCCACACACTGCAATTGAACTTCAGATATGTGTGCCCCCTTGTACACATGTGCCCCCTTTCATGATTGCATCACTGTGCATCTGGCTTACATGGGACCTAGAGAGTCGAGCCTGAGTCCTTAGGCTTCGCAGGCAAGTGCCTTAACCTCTAAGCCACCTCTCCAGTCCGGGAGATGTTTTTGAAGCAAAGCTTCCCTCCAGTCCGTGGCCATAATATTAAGAGTGTGAGTTCAGGGCTGGAGAGATGGCTTAGTGGTTAAGCACTTGCCCCTTTTGCCTCTCTCTCTCTCTCTCTCTGTCTCTTTCTCTCTCTGCCACACTCAAAAATAAAAAAAGAGTGTGAGTTCAATCCTGTCTGGGTAGCACTTGGCTTTCTTGCTGAAATTTCTGCAACAGGACAATTATGCCCAGCTTAAAAAATTTTAGGAGGGGGGTGTTCATTTTTATTTATTTATTTGAGAGCAACAGAGAGAGAAAGAGGCAGATAGAGAGAGAGAGAATGGGTGTGCCAGGGCCTCCAGCCACTGTAAATGAACTACAGATGCGTACGCCCCCTTGTGCATCTGGCTAATGTGGGTCCTGGGGAATTGAGCCTCGAACATGGGTCCTTAGGCTTTACAGGTAAGCGCTTAACTTCTAAGCCATCTCTCTAGCCCTACAACTGTTTTTTTTTTTTTTTTTTTACATGAGTTCTGGGTATTGAACTCAGGTCCTTATACCTGAAAGGCAATTTTTTTTTGTTGTTGTTTGTTTCACCAACTAAGCTATATATCCCGGCCCATAATAAGCTCCTGAATGAATCCCAGTAACTTCATTATCTGCTGAGCACTTTGGACCAAGTTCCTTTGAGCTCAAGGGAATTGTTTAAAAGGAAGGTAAAACTTTAGTGAAAAGTAAGTTTTCCACTTTAGATGAGAAATATCTAGTGGCAGAATTGTCTTTCTGGGAGGAGCGCCGTCCTTCCTCCGGGCTCTGCTGTCCTCTGCTCTCTCCGGTAGAAGCTGCTTCCTCCTCCGGAGTACCTCAACTGCTAAGCCATCTCTCCAGTCCTCCTTTCTCTTTTGAAAAATTTAGTTATTTATTTATGAGAAAGAGAGAGAGAGAGAAAAAAAAATGAGTGTGCCAGAGCCTGGTAGTCACTGCAAACAAACTCCAGATGCATGTACTACCTTGTGCATCTGGCTTTATGTGGGCACTGGGGAATCAAACCTGGGTCTTTATGCTTTGCAGGCAAGCATCTTAACCACTGAGCAACATCTACAGCCCTTTCCTCTCTTTTTAATTATTGGAAGGAACATTTAATAAAAATGCTCTAGTTATCCAGTTTCTGCCTTTGATGTCTTCTCACTCCAGTCTTTCCTCCCCACAATTTCTTCTTATGAATTCATGTGTTTACTCATTCATGTTGTTGGTCATAAATCCCGTCCATCAGGGTATTTGTTCGGTAACCTATTATATTATCTTTCTACCAGTGTGACACAATTCCTAAGAGAGCAACTAAAAAGAGGAAAGATTCTTCTTCTTTTTTTTTTTTTTTACAATTTTAGAGTTTTCAGTCTATCTTCAAAGATGCTTACCTCATGGTGACTGGGAAGCAGAGGGACAGAGAGGGGTGGGGGAGAGAAGGGAAAGAGGAATCAGGGCATGTCCCCAGTTTCTTTCTCTAAGCAGGCTCTACCTCCAGTTGAGCTCTGCACTCATGATCCAGTCACTTCTCAGCAGGACCAGCAGTGGGGGACCAAGACATCAATGCAGGAGCCTTTGGGGATATCCTAAATCTGGACTAGAACATTTCAAATTCTAATAAAGCTCTGAGAAGGTAGGTGACATTACATATAAAAGTGGGGATCCTGGGAGGAGAAGTGCTGTTGGAGTTTCACGGAACCAGGGTTTGGATTCCACACAACCCTCTTTTATGTCCTTCTCGTTACTTAGAGGTTTGCTAATGACCTTGTCAATCTTGCCCAGACAACAGCTACGGAAGTTCACTACTGCTCCAGGGAACAAAAGAAGGGAAGAGAGCACCAAGGAAACACCAGACTTTATGAATGAATGAAAGTTGAAAATAACCTTGGACAGTCTAGTGGAGAACAAATGTTTTCAATAATCACAGAATATATGAAGTGAATTTTCTTTTGAACTTGCTGAATTTACATACGGCATAGGAAACATCTGTCCACCTGGTCTAAAGGAATGAATTCAGGCCTCAGAAGAACCTACTCATGGTGATTTTAAGATCAGGGTTTTGGTCAAAGCTTAAAGTACACACAGATCACTAGGGCCTTGTTAAACAAATTCTGATTTTGAGATTGGGGGAAGGGACTGAGCATCTTCAATTCATAGCAAGCTTCTAGTTGATGCCTTTGGCCAAAGGTGCAATGTGCCTGGACCCAAATTGTGTCCCGATATACCCTAGCATAGGTGGCTCTGTCTGAGGCTGCCTGCTGTGGCCATAGGTGAACATACTGAGTTAGGGGTCTTTTTCACTTTCCAGCTTAGAGCAAGGCACTTGTGTGTGTGTGTGTGTGTGTATTGATATACATGTGCTTTGGAGGTCCAAGTTCATCCTCAAGGTATCTGTGCTCTCCTGCATTTCTTGAGATAGGGTGTCTCTTTTGTGGCTTGGCTGCTGTGGATGTACCAGTCTAGCTGGCTCATGAACTTCTGGATTCTTTTGGTTTTGGCTTCTATTACCACAGTTGTGTTGGGATTACAGATGCATGCACCACTTTGCATCTGGCTTTATGTAGGTGCTAGAGAACCCAGCTTGGGTCAGCAAGCTTGCAAGCAAGTGTCTTTAACTGCTGAGCTATGTCCCCTGCCTTCAAGGCACTTAAATTTGGGGGCCTTTTTCCTTCTTTTAGAATGAAGACAATAGAATTCCTATTTCTCAGATGTTAAGAACGTTAAGGTGAGATAATGCTATGTGAAAGAAATTTGTATACTATCAAACATGAGATTCTTATCGGTACGTTCAGCTGACATTGTATAATATCAAGAGAAAGCAATCTTTCCCATGGGACATCTAGTTGATTCTGTAAGCCTGACAACAGAGAACGAGTGAGCTCCAAAATATCGATAGAAGGAAAAGGGGACTGAGTCCGAGTTTTAGGATGGGAAGAGAAGTGGGTATTCCCAAGAGTGTAATAATTCAGAAGCAGACATTCCCATAGACTAGAGACAAGGCTTAATGTGTACTAACTGAGCACATTTTTTTGAGCATGTTTTGAAGTAGGGCTTCAAGCATGTTTTGAAGTGGAGTGGTAATAAGGTAAGTCCATAAACTACCACCACATTATCACTGAAAAACATAAAAAATGCAGTTCTAGCTGGGTGTGGTGGTGCACTCCTTTAATTCCAGCACTCGGGGGGAGGGGGCCAGAAGTAGGAGGGTCGCCGTGAGTTCGAGGCCACCTTGAGACTACATAGTGAATTCCAGGTCAGCCTGGACCAGAGCCAGGCCCTACCTCGAAAAACAAAACAAAAAAAGCAGTTCTATTTCTAGTAACACAGGCAAACCAGATAACCCGGGAAACAAATGTTCCCAGAGCATGTCTGAGCTCTCAAGAAAGGAAGGGAAATGCTTCAAGCATCCAACAAAGAGAGGAAGCTAAAAACTAAGAGTTGTGACAGGTACCCATTGGGTTAGGTACCTTTTCTATATATTTTTTTTCAAACTTGTTTCGGTGGTCATGGATTCTGGGTTTCGTAGCCTCACAGGGTCTCAGAGGAGGTATGGGGCTAGCAGGAGGTGAGTGGTTAGAACTGAGCTACTCTGCCTCTGTCTGGATCCAGTCCCTCCGTGTCTCCTCCCCAGCTTCCTAGCTCCTCTGACTCATTTTCTTCCACTGATTGTGTAGTTGATTCAATGACTGTTGATAAACTAGCTGCCCTGTGGCCATTGACACTTCAGACTCTAGAAGAGCTAATTTTGCCTTTTCCTTCCTTATGCCAGAACTCCATGCCTCCAGAAGCTTTCTGAAGCCTGCAGATTTCTATGCAGACGTGTTATTGGGGAAGAATCTCCTGGATGGCATGCTTATCTGGGGGATTTCTTGGTGAGGTCTTGGAATACTTCCCTTGCCTTTTCTTCCTTCTAGGATATAGTGCAGCCTCCAGGTCCCTAGGAGATGGATGTTTTAAGTTCTCCTGGGTCTGGGCCAGCACCCTCTCACTCTATAGGACTGCTTCTTCAAGAGAGTGCTCACAGCCTGGAGGTCCACCCTGAGGGCTGGAGGGGGCGGGGCTTTCAGAAGAGCTTGGGTCTCAAGCTTCCAGTGACTTCACATCCTCATGGCTTAGCCCCTCTACCAGCTTTGGGGTCGGGTACATAACATGGACAGCCTCCAGAGATGTGAGGTAGGTTCTCAGACCCAGGAATAAAATCATGGGTAGAGGGAAGCCAAGAAACAGCCAAAAGCGAAGGAACCTCACTTAGGAAGTTTAAAGACGGAGGCAGTGAGCACTACGAGCCAAGGCGTTTACACAGCTGACACGGGCCAGGGTTAAGAATCCCTAGGTTAATGCTTTGCAGAAGTGCTCAGTGCTCTGGAGCCTTTCCCCTCCTCTGTGGAATGCCTGGCGAAGCAATCTGAGGCTTACAGTTGTGGGTGCTGTGGGGCCGCTGGCTTGGATCCCAAGTGCCTCTTTGAGACAGAAGGAAACAGGAACTTAGAGGAGCTAATCCTCGAACCTCCCATGGGGTATGGGGTTTCTTCCATACAAGTCTTTCTGTGGGATTCTCAGGCCAGTGAATAGAAAGTCCACTTTGTGAGTAATTGAAGTGGTAATGGGGAGATCACTGGGAGTTTTCTTCCTCCAGTGGAATTATTTAAGAGCACACATTTGTCTGCCACAGAAGTACAAAGGCAGACTACCTCCAGGTCCTGGCTGGGAGAGAAGCCCTGGGCTGCAGTGTGGTTAAAGTGTGTCTTTCTGTAGCCTATGTTTCAAAGCTTGGTTGATAGACTCAGCAGCAGTTTAGGTTGTTAGGTAGCTATTGTCAACAATCGCTACCTTATACAGCCCCGAGAACTGTGTTCAGCTGTTTCTCTACCTCTGCTGTTACCCCTTGGGACATGGATTACTTTAAAAGTCTAGGGCTGGAGAGATGGCTTAGTGGTTAAGGCACTTGCCTGCAAAGCCCAAGGACCCCTGTCCTACTTTCCAGGTCCCACGTAAGCCATATGCACCAAGTGATACAAGTATACAAGGTTGCACATGCGCACAAGGTGGCCATGCATCTGGAGTTCAATGACAGCGGCTGGAGGTCCTGGTGTGCCAATTCTTTCTTTGTCTCTCTCTCTCTTTCTCTTGCATATATATATATAAAAGGCAGAGCTGGGTATGGTGGCACACACCTTTAACCCCAGCACTCGAGAGGCAGAGGTAGGAGGATCACCATGAGTTCAAGGCCACCCTGAGACTACATAATGAATTCCAGGTTAGTCTGAGCTAGAGTAAGACCCTACCTTGAAAAACAAAAACAAAAACAAAAACAAAAAAAAAGTCCATTAAAGACTGGCATCCTCATTTTTTTTTTTTTTTTTTTTTTTTTTCTTTTTGGCATGAGTATGTGTATGTGTGGATATGGTGTGTGCACACTCATGTATGGTATGCATGTTCATAGGGATGTGGATGCATTGTGAGAGTGTGTGCCCATGCATATGTGAGCACATGTATATGAAGGTCTGATATTATTCCTCAATTGCTCTCTACCTTACTTTTATTATTAACATTTTTTATTATTTATGGGCATACTCAGTATGTAAACAGCACATGTTGGTACCATCCTTTCCCTCATCCCTGTCCCCCCCTCCAAAGGGACCCTCCTCATTGGAGATGCAGGTCTTTCCCATGCTTTGTGGGGGCAGCCATCAGTTATGGGGGAGAGGCAATGTCTCTGTGCATAATGTCCCAACTTGTGGCTCGAACAATCTTTCTGCCTCCTCTTGTGCAAAATTCCTTGAGCCATGTTGGGTGCGTTTTAAGTCTCACTTCAGTGATGGGCACTTAGGAGCCTCTGGATCTCTGGTTTGGTAGGAGTTGAGTGTCCTCAGTGTCTTTGTCCTTCACCCTTGAGCTGATATCAGGCTCACAGAGAAAATAGCACTCTTGCTCATTTCTCTATGGTTTCAGCTGGGGCTGGGGTGAAGTGTGATGGGTCATTTCTCTCCTCAGGTCCTGCTTCCATCTGAAAAGAGAAGCAGATTCTCCAGTGGAGGCTGAAGTCAGTACAGGTCAAATGGGATAACAATTATTAATTTAGAGAGAATTTAATGGGTGTAGACCCTCTTGTAGCCCAAGATTAGTTGGAACTTGATATTGGGAAGCAAACTCATTATCTGGATATAATTCTGACTTGTTTTCCAGTTCCAGATATGGGCTCCTTTCCACTGAGCTGATCTGTTAGCCAATCCTAGAGCAGTTGGTTTCCCACCATGGCTGGGTGCCACTGTTGTACTTGTGTGAGCATCATGTCAGGTTGTTTTTCCTTCTGAGTAGCTTAGACTTTGAGTTGCTCAGACAGATGTTGGGCACTTTCCCCCAGTAGCTCATGTAGTGCCTTCTAGCACTAGATGGGCTAATAATCTGGGGACTGGCTCTCTTCCAGATTCCAGCCAGGTCTTTCCATGTACCTTACTTTTTAAGACAAGGTCTGGCACTGAATCTGAAATTTGCTAATTCAGCTAGACTAGCTAGCCAGCAAGTCCAGGGATCTGGACTGGGATTATAGGTACGAGTGCCCACACTCAGCTTTTACATAGGTGCTGGAAATCCAAACTCAGGGCCTCATACTTATGTGGCAAGTAGTTTACCAACTGAGCCATCTCTGTAGCTCCTATGACTGGTATCCCTCACTTTTTAAGAAGGTAGAGTTGATTTTAGCACTAGATAGATGTAGATCTGTAAGCTTAGACATTCTCACTCACAACTTACATGAACTCAAATATGCCCTTTAAATCCCTAGAAATTCATTTTTTTAACCTCAGTGGCAGTATGTGGCCTGTTCCAACAGAAATTAGAGGCACTGATATGTGTTGGCTCTATTCGTGTCATGTGTCTTTTTGGGAAATTATGATGACCGCACAGTATCAGGTTTACCCCGTCCCTTGATCAAGGGTAGGGATAGCTAGGCATAGGCCCTTGAGCCTGAGCCTGGGCCATGGAGCTGGAGAATCTACCTTCAGAGGCCTTTACTTTGAGAAATCCATTCTCAAGACTTAGAGGACACATTGACAGATAAGTGTCTATAGTGTCTAGAAACTAGGAAAGGATGAGAAATAAAATATAACTTTGGGTTGACAGTGTAAAAGTAGTACTAAGTCACTATTCATTCTACAAATCACGAGCTCAACTAATGCTTAATGCAAGCTTGGAGTGAATAAATATTTGCCAATGCAGAGCCAAAGAAAGACTCATTCACTCTTCCCTTACCTTCTTCTCCCCTTCCTCACCCCTTCTTCCCTTTTCCCTCCTTTCCTCTTTCCTCCCTCCTTCCCTGTCTCCTTCCCTTCCTTTCCTCCCTCCTTCTTTCCTTCCTTCCTTCCATCAGATAGTTACTAAGCTACTGTCAGGCGGCATGTGTAGCTCTCAACATTAGAAGTGTTCAAATAAATGTGATGAAGAGCTGCCTCACTGAGTAATTTCAGTCTGGGAGATGGATTAAGAAATAAAAGTATGACTCAATAAGGAATGCAAAGAACTTGGGGGATGAAAGGAGTCAGGGAAAGTGGGTAGACAATCAATTTTCAAGAGATGCTTGTCCAGCGATCTGGATCTTGTAGGCAATGATCTGTGGGAATATCAAGGCTTCCAATAGCTGTAGACCAGGGTTATCACAGGGAACTAAGGCCAAAGGTAATCCTGTAGGCCACAGTGGTACATGTGTATTTATTTTTATTTATTTGAGAGAGGTGGGGTGAGAGAGAGAGAGAGAGAGAGAGAGAGAGAGAGAGAGAGAGAGAGAGGGAGAGGGAGAGAGAGAGAATGGGCATCCCAGGATCTCTTGCTGCTGCAAATAAGCTCCAGATGCATGCAACACTTTGTATATCTATCTGGATGGAAGTGGGTACTTGGGAATTGAACACTGGCTGGCAAGCTTTACAAGCAAGCAACTTTAACCACTGAGCTATCTCTTCAGGTCCCCTCCCTTTTGGATTTTATTCTAAATGTGAGCATGGGCTTTGGGAACATGCTGTGACTTGTGTTTTAGAGAGATCACTCTAGAATGTAGATTCATGGAAGGCCAGAGTAGATGCAAGCAAGTTAGTGATGAGCCTTTGCTGAAGTCCGGCTGGAAATGATGTCTCACTTCACATAGAGCGAGCTTCCCATGTTTTTTTGAGTTCACACAGAAATTATCCCAAATGTTCTGACTCCATGTTCTTCCCTGAAGCAGAACCGGTTACTCTGGACAGGAAAGAGAACCAGAGAACCTTTCCTTCCAGGGATTGTGCGGGGCCATACGGTGATGTGAATGCTTTCTGTAGGCTGTTGCATGTCATTCCTCCTCTGCCTTCCCAAGGTGATGGGAGGAACAGACTCCTCTTCCTGCTCTTCACTGTCACTGAAATCTTTTGTCCCAGAAGTGAATGTCCTCTCCTCTCCTTTCTATCTGTGAATCAAAACTTTCCATTCATTTTCCAACATTATCTTTGCAGCAAGTGCATGTGTAAATGTCCGCATCAGGGACACTGTGTGTTTTGTTGGAGTTGGTCTAAAGGTCATGATGAATGATTTGGGAATTGTTGCTCAGTCGCCTTTGGAAACATTTTATTAGGTACATGGCGGACCTGGGGAAACTTGCTGGGGCTTGCAGATGAGGTACTCTTTAGCTTCATTGCTAGAATGCCTGCGACTTCATCATGATTCATTGCTCTTGAACGTAGGTTTCATGCATCTGGGTGCTTGGCTGTTTTCAGAAACTAGAAGAATAGTTCCATTAATGTATCAACTTTTCCACAATTAGAAGAGAAACCTGAGTGTGCTTTCCTGGAAAATTTGTAGACCCAGTTTCCTCCAACACCTGTTCTCTCAAGTCAAGCACTGTTTGAAAGTAACCACACAGGTTTCTGTGTCTGAGCCCATCTTGAATACCTACTATAGCAATGTAAGACTTTTGCTAGTGTAAGCTCATGTCACATGCACCTACCTCCTCACTTTGCCTGAAGATTCATGCACAGTAAATGCCTGTTGATTTGGGAGAGAATGAGTATTTTGGATTTATAATTAATCAAGTCGATGAGAGAATAGGTTTTAAACAGAATTCCTAATGTTTACATTGTTGTTAATATTATTGTTATTAGGACCTGAGATTCTTTGTGTCTCAACACTCATCCAAATCTTATGCCTTGAAAGGTTTAAAATTTATTCAAAAATTGGGCTGGAGAGATGGCTTAGTGGTTAAGCTCTTGCCTGTGAAGCCTAAGGACCCCGGTTTGAGGCTCGGTTCCCCAGGTCCCACGTTAGCCAGATGCACAAGGGGGCGCATGCGTCTGGAGTTCGTTTGCAGAGGCTGGAAGCCCTGGCGCGCCCATTCTCTCCCTCTCCCTCTATCTGTCTTTCTCTCTGTCTGTCACTCTCAAAATAAATAAAAAATGAACAAAATACTAAAAAAAAAGAAAAAATTTATTCAAAAATTGACTTTCCTGGGAAAATTAGAAATGCAGGTCATTTTTTTTTTAAAGGAAGTAAGTGTCAAAAAAAATCCACCACTCTGAGATGACCAGCATTGACATTTTATGTGCTTCTTTCCAGAAGTTTTCCTTACAAAAATAAAATGACAAATATACTTTCAAGAATAGATTCTACTTTAAAACTCCTTTTGAATCTTTTTAATAATATCTCGTGTTTTGCTAATATCTTTCTAAGTTAGGAGTATAGATCTGCAGTATCCTTTTGAAAACTTGCATTGTATCCATGGTATCATTTTTTTAAAACTTAGCTAACCAGGAGGAAAGTGTCTGTGGTACTGATTCATGCCATCATTAGTTTTGTGTGATTTCCCCACCCTCCCTTACCCCCTCCATACCATTCCACTTGTTGGTTAAATATCTCTTCCTCTCATCCTTCCCTGGGTCCACTCTCTCCTGGTCTCATTCTAGTTCCTTGTAGTGCTACTGATACCTACTAAGACTTTCAAAGAAATCAACTGTTCCATGTTAGGAATTGTTAATGAGAGAAAGAGAGAGAGAGCAAGCATGCAGTGTTTGTTTTTCTGAGCCTATGTGACCTCACTCAGTATGCTTTTTTTTTTCCCCAAGTCTATGCATTTTCTTGTAAATTAAATTACTTCATTTTTCCTTACTGCTGAGTAGAATTCCATTGTGTAAATGTACTAAATCTTCCTTATGCATTTATCATTTGAAGGGCATCTGGGAAGATTCCATTTCCTAGCTATTGTGAATAGAACAGCAACAAACACAGACGAGCAAGTATTTCTATATGAAAGAGTAGATATTTTAGAGCACATGCCCAAGAGTGGTACAATTGGATTAAGTGGTAGATCTTTTTTTCAGATTTTTGAGGAGACTCCATGCTGATTTCCATAGTGCTGTACAAGTTTTCCCTCCTTCCAACAGTGAATAAGTCTTCCTTTTCCCTACATCCTTACCAGCACTGGTTGTCATTTGATTTTTTGATGATAGCCATTTTGACTGACAGGAGATGGAATCTCAAAGTCTTTTTTTTTGGGGGGGGGGTTTGTTTATTTATTTGAAAGTGACAGACAGACAGGGAGAGAAAGGGAAAGAGGGGGGTGGAGAATGGGAGCATCAGGGCCTCCAGCCACTGCAAATGAACTGCAAGCGCTTGACTGCTAAGCCATCTCTCCAGCCCCTCAAAGTCATTTTAATTTGCATTTCCCTAATAGCTAAATATGTTGAACATCTTTTAAGGTATTTATTAGACATTTTGATTTCTTTGAGAACTCTCTCTTGAATTATCTACCTTACTTTTTTGAATGGGTTGCTTAATTTTTTATTGCTTAATTTGTTGAGTTCTTTGTATATTCTAGATATTAAACCTCTGTCAGATGTGTAGCTGGTAAAGCATTTCTCTCATTCTTTAGGTTGTCTGTTGACTCTGTTGATGGTTTGCTAATCTGCACAATAGCTTTTATGATGAATGAGGTCCCAGTGGTTGAGTATTTGTCTAATTCCCTGGGCTACTGCAGTCTTATTCAAAAAGTCCCTATGCCTACATCTTGCAGTGTTCTTATTTTTTTTTTTCTTCTAGTGTTTTAGAGTTTCAAGTCTTAACAAGAGGTTCTTGATCCATTTGGAGTTAGTTCTTGTGCAAGGTAGAAGTGAGTCTAAGTTCATTCTTCTACAAGTGGTCAAGCAATTTATCCAGCTCCATTTGTTGAAGCTGCTGTCTTCAGTGTGCATTTTGGCCTCTTTGTCAGAGATCAGGTAGCTGTAGTCGCTAGAACTTATTTATTTATTTATTTATTTATTTATTTATTTATTTGAGAGCGACAGACACAGAGAGAAAGACAGATAGAGGGAGAGAGAGAGAATGGGTGCACCAGGGCTTCCAGCCTCTGCAAACAAACTCCAGACGCGTGCGCCCCCTTGTGCATCTGGCTAACGTGGGACCTGGGGAACCGAGCCTCGAACCGGGGTCCTTAGGCTTCACAGGCAAGCGCTTAACTGCTAAGCCATCTCTCCAGCCCTTAAATTTTTATCTCTATTCCATTTCATTGATCTATGTTTCTGTTGTTGTGCCAGTATCATGCTGTTTTTATCACTATGGCTTTGTAGTATATCTTTTTTAAAACACACACACACACACACACACACGTATATGTATTATTGACAACTTCTCTACTTACAGACCATGGTATTTCCCTCCCCTTTCCTGCTTTCCCTTTCATAACTCTGCTCTCCATCATATCTCCTCCCTCTCTCTATGAGTCTTTCTTTTAATTTGATGTCATCATCTTTTTCTTCTATTATGAGGGTCTTGTGTAGGTATTGCTAGGCACTGCGAGGTCTTGGATATTGAGGCCAATTTCTGTCTGGACAGTTGTATGTAAGGAGTGGTACCCTTCCTTCAGCTGTGACATTCTTTCTGCCACTTCTTCCACAATGGACCCTGAGTCTTGGAGGGCGTGAGACGTTTTAGTGCTGGACACTCCTCCGTCCCTTCTTCTCAGCACTGTGTTGCCTTTTGAGTCCTCGCAGTGGTCACTGCCATCTGAAAAGAGAAGCTTCTCTAACCGAAGTGAGATTAGCATTAATATATGAATATGAACAATAAGTGTTTTGCTTTCAGGACAATTTGGTGAGAGTAATAATTGCATTTATTCAGACAAGAGCAGGCTTTATACCCCTAAGGATCATGACCTCCTCTGACTTAGGCTTTTGATTAGGTTTTCAGTACCAGGCATGTATTCCCTCCCATAGACTGGGTCTTTAGTCCAGTTAGAAAGCAGTTGGTTTCACCCAGAGCAGACATGCTACTATTGTGCTCGTTCAGTCATTTGGCCTGTCTGGACAAACTTGAGGCCTCCAGTGTCCACTGTTTTCACCACTGATGGCTTCTCTATCCCATAAGGCTGCATACAGTGCAGCCTTTTCCAGCTTTCAGTTGGCTGGGCTACAGGGAGAAGATTTTCTGCTCAGCAACAGCTTGATTTCTCAGTGACTTTGCCACTCAGGCATGTGAAGTCTTCAGCAATAGGGTCTTACCATCTCTTTCTCACAGGAAACCATGGGCCTTGGCAATAGCCTATAATGTTTTAGAGGAACAGGGACATCCCTGGCCAACAACTCACTGGAAGGTATCCCATCCCTGGCGCTGAAACTTTTCTATAACAATGGATAGCTTCTGGATGTGCCATTATTCAAGAAACTAGATTTTCATATCTCATTCAGAATATCTTGAATTTTGATTGACCCTCCCCCCACCCTTCTTTCATACACTCTCTTCCCCTGATCTAGTTTAGGCCTTTCCCTTCCCTGTAATCTGTTCTTCTACTTACATATATACAATACCATTCCCTAAAGTCCTTCCTTCTCCTCCCTCCCTTATAGCCTTTTTCTAGATAATGGGCCTCTGCTACTGATTTTTGGTGACAGCTCACACACAAGTCTATACATTTGTAGTTAGGGTCCACATATGAGAGAGAACATGCGACATTTGGCTTTCTGGGCCTGGATTACCTCACTTATTCAGCTTTGTAGTGTATCTTGAAGTCAGGTATGGTGATACCAACAGTAGTAGTCCTTTTGTTGAGGATATTTTTGGCTATCTGTGTGGCCTTTTGAGCTTCCATATAAATTTCGAGATTATTCTTTCTAACTCTGTGAAGAATATTGCTAGAGTTTTGATTATAATTTCTTGGTTTATATTCTGTTTAGATGATCTGTTGATGGTAGTGGGGTATTAACGTCTTGTACTATTATTGGCTGGGATTTATTTCTGATTTAATGTCTAGTAGATTTTGCTTTATGAAATTTAGTGCAACTGTGGTTGATGCATATGTGTTTATAATTGTAATATCCACTTGCCGAATTGTTCCTTTAATGAGTGTAAGGTGGCCTCTTTATCTGTTTTGATTACTTTTTATTTAAAGTCTATTTTATTAGATATTAGTAAAGTCACACCTGCTCGCTTCCTGTTTCTTTTTCTTGTCTTTTCTTTCTTTTGGTTTTTCAAGGCAGGGTCTCACTCTAGCTCAGGCTGACCTGGAATTCATGATGTCATTTCAGGGTATCCTCGAACTCATGGTGATCCCCCTACCTCTACATCTGGCCATGTCCTCACTGAGTTTATTCCGCTGACCATTGAGTTCAATTTGTTTTGTTAATTCTCACCCACTCCACTCAGCTATCTACTGAGTTCTTTCTGATTCTTTTCTACTTCATTCAGCCAGCTATTGAGTTCTTTTTGTTGATTTTCTTCCATTTCATTCAGCCATCCTTTGAGTTCTTTTTACTCTTTTTGTCATTTCATCAAGGCCTTTCTTTTGTCGATTCATTAAGTTGGTTTCACATGCTTATTGTAATTTCATTTTGGAATTCTATGTCCGGGGTTTTGCTTCAAGTTTTCCTTGGGGGGTTCTTTTATGGGACTAGACATTCTTGGTCATAAAATCTTGCCTTGGTGTCTTTTATTATATGTTTTGCATTGAGGTTTAACCATCTTTAAATAGTCTTTTTTTTTTTTTTTTTTTTTTGAGGTAGGGTTTCACTCTAACCCAGGCTGACCTGAAATTCATTATGTAGTCTCAGGCTGGCCTCAAACTCACAGCAATCCTCCTAACTCAGCCTCTGGAGTTCTGGGTTTAAAGGCATTCACAACACCTGGCTAAATAGTCTTCTTGTCCTGCTAAGACTGCAGCAATAGCAGCTCTTATGAAGCCCGTGTTGAGATGTCTGGTCAGCCTTGATCACGGTTGGTGTGGGATGTCAGTCTATCCACAGGTTTGGACTGGATGCCCTTGAATCTGACTAGGCTCCTTCTTGTGTGTGCCGTCTCCAGGCAGGTCTGGTCTATACTCTGTGTGGCCTGAACTCAATGCCCAAGCTGTGAGGTGTGATCAGCTAGGAAGTCCCTACTCAGGGAGATGCAGGTAGGTAGGCCAGGCCAGGCCAGGGAGTGCTGGGGTGGGGGGGGGGATCCAGGAGAAGCTGCCCTTGGCCCTAGCTGAGGCGCTGGAGTGGGACCAGCTCCAGGATCTGTAACTATGACTGCAGCAGCAGAGATGGGAGTTGGGGAAGGGTTAGCAAGTGCAGTATGGGTGATACCAAGTGCCCACAAGTAGGAGGCTTGGTGCCAGGATGGGGTGAGGGGAGAAGATCAGCAGGACCCTAGTCGTTCATCACTACTCACTGCCTGGGTTTTTGATTGAGATCAAATCCAGAATCCTTACTGATTATGGTGGTGGTTGAGGCTGGGGAAGGGTTAGTGAGTGAGGTGTGGTGATGCCTAGTCCCTGAGAGTGGGGGGACAGGCGCCAGCACGGGGTGAGGAGCTCAGCAGGGCTCCACTCATGCGGTCATGCTCCCTGCCCAGGTGCTGGTACTAAGGTCAGCTCTGGAATCCCCACTAATGGCTGTGTTGGTGGAGGCTGGGGGGAGAGGACAGCCCTTCATCTCTTTCACTTGCCTTACGCTCTGGTTTATAATTCATATTGGACTTATTGGACACCCTTGTCTTGTTCTTACGAATGCTGCCTATAGGTGTGTGGTATGTATAACCTTTATTACGTTGAATCTGATCCATGTATTCAGTTTCATCAGGGTTTTTAGAGTAAAGGGATGTCAAATTTCTTCATGGATTTTTTTTTTTCCATCTTATTGAAATGATCATGGGGTTTTGTGGAAGGCTTTATTGACGTGCTGTATTACATTTGCTGAGGTGCATATGTTTATCTGTCCTTGCACCCCTGGAAGGCAGCCAAACTTGATCGTGTTTTATGATCTTTTTAATGTGTGGTTGAATTTGGTATGCAAACATTTTACTGGGGACTTTTGTACTCACGTTCATTAGGGAATTTGGTGGATCACTTGCTTTTACTGTTGTGCCCTCATCCAGTTTTTGGTATCAGGACAACACTGGATTCATGGAATGAGTTTAGAAGCATCATTTCCTCTGGTACTTTGTGTAATAGTTTCAGGAGCATTGGTGTTCTTTAATGTCTTATAGAATCCAGCAGTAATCCCTACTTTTCTGTGTTGCAATACTTTCCAGTATATCATCAATATTATTGTTTGTTACTGATTTGTTAGGTTTTTCATATCCATTTGTTTAAATTTCAGTAGGTGATCTGTATTTCAAAATTCATCCATTTCTTCTAGATTTTTTTTTTAGTTTCTTGGAATATAAATCTTGATAATATTCCTTCACAGTTATCTGTAGTTCAGTGGTACTTGCAGCAATATTTCCATTTTTATTTCTAATTTTACTAGTATGGTTTTTCTCTCTCTTTATTTTGGCTAGTTTGACTGTTTGTCAGTTTTATTTGTCTTTTCAAATAACAAGCTCTTTTTTTTAGACAAACCCAACAGACTGACCTTTTTTTATGAGAGAGAGAAAGGGAGTGAGAGAGAATTGGCATGGCAGGGCCTCCAACTAGTGCAATTGAACTTCAGATGCCTGTGCCACCTTGTGTGTATGTGTGACCTTGCACACTTGTGTCATTTGGTGTGTCTGGCTTATGTGGGACTTGGAGAGTTGAACATGAGTCCTTAGGCTTTGTGGGCAAGTACCTTAACTGCTAAGCCATCTCTCCAGCCCAAAGCACAAGCTCTTTATCTCACTGGTCCTTTATATTATTCTTTTGGATTCCATCTCATTAATCAGCTCTAATTTTATTATTTGTTTCCTTCTACTAAGTTCAGTTTGACCTATTGTTTTATTTAATATTTTTAATATATTTTATTTATTTATTTGAGAGAAATAGGCAGACAGAAAGACGGGGAGAGAAAGAGAGAGAGACAGAGAGACACACACAGAGAGAGAGACACACACACAGAGAGAATGGGCACGTCAGGGCCTCCAGCCATTGCAAATGAACTCCAGACGCATGTGCCACCTTGTGCATCTGGCTTACATGGGACCTGGAGAGTCAAACTGGGATCCTTTGGCTTTGCAGGCAAATGCCTTAATCACCATCTCTCCATCCTTGACCTATTGTTTTTCTAAAACACTTAAAGTGCATCATTAGGATTTATTTGAGATTTTTTTCTGATTTTTAAATGTGGCCCTCATAGCTATAAATTTTCCTCTTAGAATTGCCTTTGCTATATCTCACAGATTCTGCTAAGTAGTATTTTCATTTTCTTTTGATGCTTTGAATTTCATTCTTTATTTCATTTATTCAGTGGCCCACTAATCACTTTACTGTGCACTGTTAAATCTTTATGTGTTTTTAAATAGTAACTGTAGTTTCTCTTGCACATTGATTTCTAGTTTTATTTTCTTACGATAAGATGCAGGCAATTATTTTGACTTTTTTATTGCTAGTGTTTGCTTCTTGGCTTAAAATATGATCTAATATAAGAAAGTTTCATGGGGGCTGGAGAGATGGCTTAGTGGTTAAGTGCTTGCCTGTGAAGCCTAAGGACTCTGGTTTGAGGCTTGATTCCCCAGGACCCATGTTAGCCAGATGCCCAGGTGGCACATGCGTCTGGAGTTCATTTGCAGTGGCTAGAGGCCCTGGCACGCCCATTTTCAATCTCTCTCTCTCTCTTTCTCTCTCTCTCTCTGTGTGTGTGCCTCTTTCTCTCTCTGTCTGTGGCTCTCAAATAAATAAAAATAACAAAAATATTTTTTTAAAAAAGAAAGTTTCATGGGCTGCTGAAAGGAATGTGTATTCTGAAGCTGTTGGGGAGAATGTTCTATACATTTCTGTGAAATCCACTTGACCCATGGACTTAAGTTTAATTCTCAAATTTGTTTTCTTCTCCTTTCTTAGTCTGGATGTTCTGCCTAATGATTATAATGGAGTATTGAAGCCACTCACTCTTATTTGTGTCTGGGCCTATATTCTTCTGCATGTCCAATAGATTTGCTTTTTTTTCATGAAAATAGGTGTGTATCATTGTTTGGTTCATATATTTTTTGGGACATTGTATCTTCCAGATAGTGTTCTTCTTTATTAGCATGCCCTTGTTTATCTCTTCTAAATTTGGCTTGAAGTCTACTTTGTCAGCTATGACTATTGCCATTTCCATTTGCTTTTGGATTTTCTTTCCTTTTTTTTTTTTTTTTTGAAGTAGGGTTTCACTCTGGCTCAAGCTGACCTAGAATTAACTATGTATTCTCAGGGTGGTGTCAAACTCATGGTGATCCTCCTACCTCTGCCTCCTGAGTGCTGGGATTAAAGGCATGTGCCACCATGCCCATGGATTCTATTTCTTTAGAATATTATTTTCTATCTTTTCATTTTCAGCTTGTCTTTGCTAGTGATGTGAGTTTCTGGCACACAGAAAATAGCTGGAATTAAAAAAAAATGCATTAGCTAGTCTACCTCTTTTCATTGGAGGGCTAACACCTTTTACATTTAGGATGGTTGTTAAAAGACATGTGTTAATTTCTCATTTATGCTAGAGTTTTTCTGGCTAACTGAATTAATAATGTTTCACTGTTTTCTGATCCTCATTTATTCTAATAAGAATTTCTTCTTTGCTCCTTTTCTGGGATTTGGTGATTATGTGCAATTTTGTTCTTTTACTGTATATAGCATTCTTTTAAGTATCTACTGCAATTTTTTTCTTAGTGGTCATTTCTAAAATTTTCTTTCTGTCTTTTTAAAAATGTCTATCTTTGAATTTCTCATCCAAGCCTTGGATTCCCAGCATTAATGCATCTTGCAAGAGGGAGGAGTCGTAGATATTCAGTGATCTTACATATCGTGCCTTAGATGTCTCAGTCTTGCCTGTAGAAAATTACACATAGCAGGAAAGCAGCTCCTGATGCTGAGGACCCTACTGGCTATGGACTGGGGGATTTTTTTCTCTACTGTAACCCACAGGTGATGAGGTGTGGTCCTCACCAAAGGAGGTACAACCACCAGTCACTGAGCTCATCACATCCCAAGCTCCCCACTGTTGAAAGCATATGCTGGGTTGGAATCCAGTGCTTCCTCTCTGTATGACTACTCGTGGTGAGAGTGTCCCACTCTGACATTCTGTCATAATGGTCCAAGGCTTCCTAGCCTGTGACTGTTCTCCATTTTCAGGTTCCCCCGTTGTAGCTCAGTTTCAAACAATGGCTCTCTCTCAGATTGGCACTTACAGCATCCCAAGATATGAGGAATGATAGAAAGAATTTCTTCTCCAATGCTGTCCTACTATACAGGAAGAGCTACTATCATACTAGATACACTATATTTAAAGTTTGCAAAAACTGTGGGTTTCTCCTGGGGCTAGAATTGCTAGTTTGTTCTTAACAGGGCTGCTTCCCTTGTGGTTGAGTCTTACCAACCTATCACCTGGGCGGGGAGGGGGAGGGGGAAGAGGGGGAAGGAGGGCGTGGTAAATCATTTCCTATTTTCCCTGTGTTTGTACTTTATAGGAATGCTGCTGCTGCCTCTTTTCATGATTTCCAATGCTCATCATTTCTTATTCTCCTGTATAGTTTCCCCTTTATTAGACGGACTTCTGTCTACAAGAGTCACACAGCAGAAACTTACGACCTCCCTGATGAAGGCATTTTAGGGAGAGATGTGTGTCCTTTTCTTGTTTCTTTATTGAAATAATTAGACTCTAGGAAATTGGATTCGTTTTCAGGAATCTCATGCTGGAAAACAGAAAATCTGTTAAGGTAACCAGGAGCCACTAGGGCTGCTCAAGGGGCTTAGAACAACACATCCTCTACTATAAATGGAATTTCTTATAGGATTCCTAGAAAATTACAGGTTTATAGCTGGGAAAGGAGAAAGGCCCTAAACAGTTGTTAACTGTATTGGAATTCTTGTTTCACTGCTAGCTTCATCTAGATCCCTGGGCAAGGGATTCTTTTCCTTTTTCATATCACCATGATTTTCCCTGTGTGTGTTTCTATCCTGTCGTAGGTCTAAGTATGAGTATATGTTTTAATTACAATCAATGAGTTTGCATCAAAGGTTAAATCGCTTCCTCTTAGACAAGCAATATCTGAGAGAACATGTTTCATTCTATTCCAGCCAGTAAGAAGTGTTATATATCTATAACTTTTGTCACTCTGGAGGATTTAAAGTGATAATCATTTTGTTACTGTAACTTGCACATCTACGCTTACTACTTGTGAATTTACATGTTTTCATTTATTCTTGGTCACTTATTTATGTGTGAATTGACTTCTCTCAGTATGTTTTTGTGTTACTTGTTTATTTTTAAGAGATATTCACATATAAGTTAAATCTAGTATTTACCTTCTCTGTCGTCTATATTTTGTCCCTTTTCTTCACTTATGAGGTCTGTTGATATACAAAAGGTTTTAGTTCTGGTGTAGTCAAATGCAGCCAGTTTGGGTATCTATGTTTCTAATCCTAGCTAAGAGGTTACAGATACTCTTGGTCGGTGAGCGCTCTGAGATATTTTTTTGCGGCAAGTCCAGCAGACTGCCTTTTTCTTTGTTTTATGTGGGAATGAAAGAGGGAGAGAGAAATGGAGAGAAAGAGAGCGAAAGAAGGTGCATCAGGGCCTCCAGCCACTGCAACCAAACTCCAGACAAGTATGTCCCCTTGTGTGCTTGTGTAAACTTGTGTGCTTGTGTAAACTTGTGTGCTTGTGTAAACTTGTGTGCTTGTGTAAACTTGTGCACTTGTGTCACTGTGCGTTTGGCTTACATGGGACCTTCAGAGTCAAACCTGAGTCCTTAGGCTTTGCAGGCAAGCGCCTTAACCACTAAGCAATCTCTCTAGGCCTGAGAGTTTTTTTTTTTTTTACATGTCCTTAATTTTAAAATCTAAGATTTTAATCTATCAGAAATGTATTTTTGTATTTGATATAGGAAAAAGACATTTTAATTTCTTGCAGATGGCTATCTAGAATATTAGAGGCAATTATGCTTAAATAATTTTTTACCTGTTAAAAATAATTATACTAAGATTTATCTTCAGAGTATCCATTCTGTTTCTTTTCTCCCTTGTTTCTGTTTGAGCATATGACTTTATAATATATCCTGATGTTTCATAAGGATCATTGTCCTATATTTCTAAACTTCTCTTGGGTTTATTTTGGGCTGGGGAGATGGCTCAGTAGTTAAAGGCATACTTGAAAAGCTTATCAGTCTGGATTCAATTCCCCAGTACCCAGCTAAGATCAGATACACAAAGTAGTACATTCCTCTGGAGTTTGTTTGCAACGGCAAGAGGTCCTCATGTGCTCATTTTCTCTCTCTCTCTCTCTCTCTCTCTCGCTCTCAAAAATACATAACTTTAACAAAATCATTACGGGAGAGAGAGTAAGAGCAAGAATATGCCAGGGAAAAAGCAAAAGGTAAGAGAAGGCTAGAGAGAGGGTATAAAGGATTATAGGAAGAGGAGGAGAGAAAATGCCCTGAAGTATCTTAAATTATATACTGAGGTGTGGGCTAGGGGAATTAACAGATCCTCTTCTCAGCTCAGAGGCACCCTCAGTTACCATTACAGGAGGTGGTTTCCAAACCCCAGACCTAGTTTAGACATGGCCAGGTAAAAGGAGAGAGCTCTGAGATTCTTAAAGATACCATATTTACTAAAATAACGAGAACTGCTACACCAACACAATGGACGCTTAATGAAGTTTTGTTTTATTATCTATGTGATTTGTAAAATTGATTTACTTTCAATAGATGGTTCTCTTCCAAATCATGATGCATGGTTTCTAATTATGTAGTTTTCTTTCTTTCTTTCTTTTTTTTTTTTTTAGAAAATCAAACCTATTTTATAGGTATATATTTACTGGTCATTGTAGCATTTTATAAGTTTTATTCTTAAGTATTTTATCCTGGAGTTAATACTATTTTTCATTATTTTAGTGCCTATCAAATCTGTAGTAAGGTCATGTTTCATATTTTTGGTATTGTTAATTTGTTATAGTATGAATCCCATAAATAAACACATGGATTGGCTGTGACCTTTCCAATATGATAATTGCTGCTTTTGATTTAGTGTTAGGTCATTTAGTTTTAATATGATTATTGGTATGATTAGATTATAGTTACCATCCTTATGTTTATTTATATATTTTGTTTATTACTTATCTTGACGTTTTCTCAGCCATTTAGAAGTCCTGTTCATGAAGGAAATGGAACTTTAATTTCATGTTGAATCTAAAACTTTCCCCTTCACTCTGCTTTCCCCATGGCACAAGGAAAGTTCTCCTTTTTCTCCTGGCTCCTCTTTTATTTTGCCTGATTTTTTTTTTTTTTCATGCTTTACTCTTTTCACAGGATCTGGTTCAAAGAAGCTAGATGTGAAAATAAAAGGCTTGAGGTATTCTTTTTTAAAAATCTTATTTACTTATTTATTTGCAAGGAGAAAGGGATGGGTAATGGACACAACAGGACCTCTTGCCACTACGGCAAATGAACTCAGACATATGCGCCACTTTGTGCATCTCACTTTATGTGGATCCTGGGGATTTCAATCTGTGATGCCAGGTTTTGCAAGCAATCCCTTTAAGGGCTGAGACATTGGCTTGAGGTAGCAACATTCTATCTTATTATTTGTTCTTATAGAAGAATTCAACCCCTTGAAAGCGTTAGGTATTGTAAAGCAGACCCCGCTATTGGTCTAGTTGCAGATGCTGCAAGCATGTTGTATTTGCATCCTGGAGAATGAGTGTCAGAGCTTAATGTGCAATTGCTATTTTTACTGGCTCAGTCATTAGAAATATGGAGCTGTCGAGTTGGCTTGGTGGTTAAAGGTGTTTGCTTGCAAAGCCTGATGGCCCAGGTGCAATTCCTTGGAACCCACATAAAGCCAGGAGCACAAAGTGGCATACCCATACTTTCTTTCTCTCTCTCAAATACATAATTATTAAAAAATTACTTATCTACTAACCCTACATTCTGAACTAAGATAATATGTTTACTAAGATAATGACAACTAAGACACTATGTTTATTAAAATAATAAAGCTGCTGTAATAACAATAAAACTTAATAAAGTTTCATGTTATTATTTATGCAATGTCCAAAATTGGATCTTTCTTACTAGCCAGTTCTCTTCTAGGTCACGATTCACGTGGTCTGTAGCTCTGCTCTCTTTGACCTGGCATTTTGAGGCTGCTCTTCCCATTGATAAACTCACGTTGCTTGGGAAGCTTTTCCATTGGTTGGGGCTGGTATCCATCATTTCCACTCACACACTTAGGACTGGGACTCAGTTATACCTGACCGCAATTACAAGGAAAGCTATGGAATGTAGTAGCATCGATGTGTGACAAAGAAGAGCAGAAATGTTTTGGTGGAGAGCTAGGTAATCTGTATGTAGGAGGATTTCCTTGTTGCAGCATTCTGCATATTTGATCTGAAGTTAAAACCCATGTGAGCTTGCTTCTCGTCCGTCTCCTATGGCACATCACATGGCCGTGTCTCTGACCCCTAACTCCACCCACAGTAAGGAGAATTCTTTGTGGGCAGGCTTAGCATAGGTAACTCATCACAGGAGCACCAAAGCTCTCAAAAGTAGCTAAGCAGAGCAGGGCGTGGTGGTGCACGCCTTTAATCCCAGCACTTGGGAGGCAGAGGTAGGAGGATCACCGTGAGTTCGAGGACACCCTGAGACTACATAGTGAATTCCAGGTGAGCCTGGGCTAGATGAGACCCTACCTCGAAAAACCAAAAAAAAAAAAAAAAAAAAAAAAAAAAAAAAAAAAGTAGCTAAGCATGGGCTGGAGAGATGGCTTAGTGGTTAAGTGCTTGCCTGTGAAGCCTAAGGACCCCGGTTCGAGGCTCGGTTCCCCAGGTCCCACGTTAGCCAGATGCACAAGGGAGCGCACGCATCTGGAGTTCGTTTGCAGAGGCTGGAAGCCCTGGCGCGCCCATTCTCTCTCTCCCTCTATCTGTCTTTCTCTTTATGTCTGTTGCTCTCAAAAAAAATAAATAAATAAAAAAAAAAGTAAAATAAATTTTTTTAAAAAGTAGCTAAGCTTGAAACTTTAAGGTTAAAGGACATAATAGCGAATATTTTAAACCAAAATAAGATTAAGAAGGAAGATACTTACTGAACTCAGACAGTAGTGTTTTTATACTTCATGCTGAGATATTTTCTTTCAAAACTAACTCTTGAACATTTTTTTAAAATGTTTTTATTTTTACTTTTTTTTTTCAAGGTAGGGTTTCTCTCTAGCATGGACTGACCTGGAATTCACTATGTAGTCTCAGGGTGGCCCTGAACTCACTATGATACTAGTAGCTCTGCCTCCTGAGTGCTGGGATTAAAGGCATGTGCCACCATGCCTGGCCTTAAAGATAGTTTTAAAATAAATTTAAAGCGAGAAATTAAATTTCTGTCTTTGGAATTTTGGCTTCAGACAAAAGACATCTGCATAAAGAATCTCTCAGAATGTTTAGACACGTCTCTGCAATTTAACAATCTTCTTAAAGATCTCAATCCTCTGGAGTCATGGGGCACTCAGGACCCAGGAACTAAAGTTCATCATTAGTTTAATACTTTTGACCCTGCTCTGAAGTGGATTTGTATAGAGGAGTCATGCCTCGCATGTCTTGGAGTAATTAGTTTGACATGAACTGGTCTGGCTGCTTATGTTGTGTGATTATTGTTTGTAAGTTGAACTATAAAAGGGCCATGTCCACGTGAAGACTTGAAGAATCTATGAGCAAACCACTCATGGAATGATAGCATTTAAGGGCTGGCAGCTCTGTGATGCTATCAAGTAAGATTTAATTTTCTTTTTTTAAATATTTTATTTATTTATTTATTCATGAGAGAGACAGAGGCAGAGGCAAAGAGAAAGAGAGAGAGAGAGAGAGAGAGAGAGAGAGAGAGAGAGAGAGAGAGAGAGAGAAAGAGAGAGAATGAGTGTGCCAGGGCCTCCAGCCATTGCAAA
The DNA here is from genome assembly GCF_020740685.1 of Jaculus jaculus. Classification (NCBI taxonomy): domain Eukaryota; kingdom Metazoa; phylum Chordata; class Mammalia; order Rodentia; family Dipodidae; genus Jaculus; species Jaculus jaculus. The sequence goes on along the minus strand of NC_059108.1, from coordinate 24,198,395 downwards.
TGAACTCCAGATACATGTGCTACCTTGTGCATGTGGCTTATGTGGCTTCTGGAGAATTGAACCACTTAACCTTAACCACTAGGCAATCTCTCCAGCCCAAGGTCTCATTTTCTTTACTCACTTAGTTCCTCAGGGTCCTGATAGAATGAAAGGCATCTTTTTCCAAAAATGGCATTTCCCAGGATGGCTTTGGTGTGGACTCTGTATTTTGAACCAACCATCTCTTCACAATATGTTGTATATAACGCATAATCTTACATCTGTAATCATAAGTATATAATCTTAGAATATAGATTTAGTTTTGAATTTTTCGTATTTTTATTTATTTACAAGGAGAGAGGGGAGGAAGGAAGAGAGAGGAAAAGTGAGAGAGGGAAGGAATGGGCATGCTAGGGCCTCTTGCCATTGCAAATGAACTCCAAATGCATGTGCCACGTTGTGTATCTGGTTTCCATGGGTACTGGGAAATCAAACCAGGGTCATTAGGCTTTGCAAGCAAGAACCTTTAACCACTTAGCAATCTCTCCAGCCATGTCTTTAAATATTTTTACTTAATAACTTCAGGTTCTATGTCTCAGTCCTCAGTTGTGATATCAATTTTAGTTCATAAGCCAGAAACCAAGAGCATTAACTTCATTAATTTGATACTGATTTGTTAAACGTATATGGCATGTGAAGTGTCTGGAATGGAAGATATCTGACAAATGGCTTAATTTTAAAATGATAAAGTGACCATATTTTGGCCTACGTAAAGACTTAAATAAGTAAATTTTGTCATATTTTTTGAAAATGGTAAGTTCCATAAAGAAGAAGAAGCTGAAGGGTGATAGAGTTTCCCACTTCAAATAGTTTTTTTTTTTTTTGTTCATTTTTTATTTATTTATTTGAGAGCTACAGACATAGAGAGAAAGACACATAGAGGGAGAGAGAGAGAATGGGCGCGCCAGGGCTTCCAGCCTCTGCAAACGAACTCCAGACGCGTGCGCCCCCTTGTGCATCTGGCTAACGTGGGACCTGGGGAACCGAGCCTCGAACCGGGGTCCTTAGGCTTCACAGGCAAGTGCTTAACCGCTAAGCCATCTCTCCAGCCCCCCACTTCAAATAGGGTGGGGGTGGAGGAGGGTGCCACTGATTTCGTGACAGGAGCTGAGGGGGCGTGTTCCAGAGCTAGGATGAAGTGTGCTAAGCAGATGGACTTCAGGCTCAGCAGAGGCCAACTTGTAAGGCTAGCAAGGAGAGAAGCACGACAGGACACGAGGTCAGAGAAGTTGGAGAGAAAGAGAGAAGTGTGACAGGACAGGCTTCAGAAAAGTTTACTCCAGGCCTGGAGAGATGGCTTAGTGGTTAAGCGCTTGCCTGTGAAGCCTAAGGACCCCAGTTCGAGGCTCCATTCCCCAGGAGCCACATAAGCCAGATGCACAAGGTGGAGCATGCGTCTGGAGTTCATTTGTAGTGGCTGGAGGCCCTGGTGCACTCATTCTCTTTCTCTCTCTCTGTCTGTTGCCCTCAAATAAATATATGAAAAGCTTATTCCAGGGGAGGAAGAAGGAGGGGAGCAAGGGAAGAGTAGGTCCTGATCAGGAGCAAAACCTGAGTTTTATAGCATCCTGGAGGCCAGATGAAGAGTGTATCATGGAGGGAGTGATGGGACCATGTGAAAAGATGCTACTGGGTCAGGAAAGATGTATTCTGAGTACTGAATCTCATCAAGTTGAGATTTATATTGAATTGTTGTGTAGGATGCAGAGGGAATGGGAGGAGACCAAATTACAATACTTTCTTAGAGGAATTTTACTGCTGTTGGTGGTAGAAATGGGAAGTAGAATAAGGCAGTATTTTTTTTTGTTCATTTTTTATTTATTTATTTGAGAGCGACAGACATAGAGAGAAAGACAGATAGAGGGAGAGAGAGAGAATGGGCGCGCCAGGGCTTCCAGCCTCTGCAAACGAACTCCAGACACCTGCGCCCCCTTGTGCATCTGGCTAACGTGGGACCTGGGGAACCAAGCCTCGAACCGGGTCCTTAGGCTTCACAGGCAAGCGCTTAACCGCTAAGCCATCTCTCCAGCCCAAGGCAGTATTTTTAAGACAGGAAGTAAGTGTAACATGATAACATACTGATGAAAAATAACTCAGAAGGGAAGGAGAAATCAATGATGTTGGCAGCTGCTGATGGATGTGAGTGGAGAAAGGGGATGCAGAGAGGTTGATAGCCAGTGTGGCCATGAAGAGGGTGGGATGAGTGGCCCAGAGGCAGGAAGTGGGTAAATATAAATATAGTATTAAAATATTGATCATGCATAGTATTCAGGAAGCATGGTTACCAATTGGGAGTAGGAATGGGAGAGATTTTGAAGAAAGAAGGTTTGAGGCAGTTGTCTGCCGGGCTCCTCCCCGGTGGGCAGGTAGTGCTGAGGAGGGAGCAGGCCCGCTGGTTCCTCCCAAAGGGTTGAGGAAGAGGATGAACATCGGATGACTCAGAACCTCTCCTAGTCACCGGAGCAAAACCACACTGAGCCGGGAGTCTTGTGGAAGCAGGAAATCACTGGAACTCGCTTTATTGCTATGAGCAGTTGCCTATATCATGTTGGGGACAAAGGCGGGGATTTTAGGATGGGGGAAGAGGTAAGGGCCAATAGTAAACTTTAACTATTGAAATGGTAATTACAATTGCCATGTGGAGGTAGCAGGCCAGAAGCCATTAGGCATCTTGCTGAGTCCTAGCTGGTCAGAGACAGGTCGCCAGACTTTAGCTAGGCTCAGGAAGCTCCACTAGCCCTCACATCCGGGCCTCTCAAGGCCCAACTGTTGTCAAGAAAGAATGTTATTGTGATTGCTGCATAGCATTTAGATTGTTAAGTCTCAAGGAACTTGAAGAGGGGTTAAAATTTGGGTTTGGGGTAGAAGTAGGAATCAAATCTAGAATATCTTGCAGGCTATTGTAAATTATGTTGGGCTTTGCTCCACCTGATAAGGAGAGTAAAGGAAAATTTGACTTTGGCTTTTTTTAAAAAATATATTTTTATTTATTTCTTTGAGAGAGAGAGAGAGAGAGAGAGAGAGAGAGAGAGAAACAGGGCACACTAGGACCTTCAGCCACTGCAAACGAACTCCAGATGCATGTGCCACCTTGTGCATCCGGCCTACGTGAGTCCTGGGTAATTGAACCTTGGTCTTTTGGATTCACAGGCAAGCGCCTTAACTGCTAAGCCATTTCCCCCAGCCCTGAGTTTTGTCTTTCCAGGACTGTCTTAACCACCTTGTGCACAGGACTCTGCCAGAGAAGAAGCAGGGCAAAGTCTGGCTCAGCAGTTTAAGTGAACGATGGTGGTGGCTTGAACTAAGGTGGACATGGTGAACAAGGAAGGAGAGGACTTTGCAGGTGGGGCTGTCAGTATTTGCTAAGTGCAAGTTCAATGTGAAAAGAAGTCAGCAAGGAGGTGAAGGTGAACAATATGTGAACAGTAGTGGTTATTATATATATTAAGTTTCTCAACCTCAAGTGTAAACACAAGGTCAACATCACCTAAAGGGACATCATCAGCCATGTGCCCATGTGACCCGGGCAGCGTTCCTTCCATGGTCTTGTTGCTGGCAGCCTCATATTCTAGGTACAACTATACAAGGGTGTAAACTATTCATGTTTTTTTCCTAGGATTTGAGATATTTCCTTTTAAGTTTGAAATTCCGAGATAAATTAAGTATATATCCATTAAACTTTCCTTCTGGAAATATGTTTAGCACTCTTTCAAAAATGACAGCATTTAGTTAACTGTCTGGAGCTCATTCGAGTTTTCCAAAATATGAAAACAAAGTGTATTCATTTTAATGGAGGCTTTGATCTGTCATTCAGTATTTTCATGTTTTCACTGTTTGCTTCTTTCAAAGTTAAGTAAACCTACAAAAGTCTGAAGAAGGAACATGCCATCAACTTCAAACAGAAAGAAGGCACTTGGCTCCTTCCTTCTCAAAGAACAGCTTGTGTCGGTTTCCTCAGTCCCTGTTTTCTTGAAAAGTTACTGACTAGGCCAGTCTGCCTCATTCCTTCTTGCTCCTTCATTGCCATTTTTAATGACGAAACTTTCAGAACTGCTAGTAACACCTGGTGTCTTCAGTTCTGTCCCCTTAAACTTGGAGACTTCAAGGTCCTTTTCTTTAGTGCCATAGCTCACTGACCAGAGAAAGCCAAACACACAGGGTGCTGATCTATTTCCTGAGAAGTTCAGCTTAGTCGTTTTCTTTATTGTGTTTGCAAATGAGGCCGCTGGGACTGAGGGAGGAAGTGAACTTATTTCCTAGGAATCTTTGTTTTGTGGTTTGGGGAGATCAAGTAGAAACATACTACCTGGATATTTTATTAACATCTTAGGTTAAGTTTCTCCTGGTCTTCTTTCCTCTCAGCAGGGTGACTGGTTAATTTCAGGTGAAAGGAAGCAGGTCTTATTGCCTCCCCCATAACCAGGCTCTCAGTATGCACCCGATGGCTCAACGTGTTGATGCTTTCAATCGTGAACAGCTGTCAGGTTGCGGCTTGATTTGACACTGGGTCAGGGAAAGCCCCACTTGTTATTTCAGAAGCAAAGGCAGTATACATAGAGTGAAATTGGAGATCCTGGGTTCTAGAGGCCAACTCAGGTACCTATTCTAGTGTCAGCATCACATGACCTCTTTGAGGTTCAACTTACTCATCTGGAAAATAGGAATAGTAATGCTTACTATAGACTTGGTGTGAAGATTAAATATACATATTTACATATTTATAATGCACATATAAATACATTTATGTTTATAATATACATATGTAATATAGAAATAAATACATTACTATTATACATATAAACATAGTATATATAAATACTATAAATATTGTATCCTATACAATGACCATATTACCAAGCACTTAATAAGTATTCAATAGTTATAGGTATTATTATTTTTTCATTTTATGAATCTGTAATTTAAGAGTTATAACACTATTATTTGACATACGTTGCTACAGATCTAAGGTATTTTAAAAAAAAATATTTTATTTATTTATGACAGAGAAAGAGACAGATAGAGAGAAAGAGAGAATGGGCATGCCAGGGCCTCTATCCACTGCATACGAACTCCAGATGCATATGCCACCTTGTGCACCTGATTTTACATAGGCACTGGGAAGTCAAACTCTGGTCCTTAGGTTTTGTAGGGAAGCACATTAACCACTGAGCCATCTCTCCAGCTCAGGTATGTATCTTTTATATTATCATATGTTATGCTACACATGCTTATAATGTATATTTGTATGCATAAATGAATAATGAATGTGAGATTCAGATAGAGTACCTTGTTCTCTCTGAGTGTTCTTGTATGGTGAGACCAGTGGTTCTCAGAAATGGAGTCTTTAGCAGGTATAGTGTGCACGCCTTTAATCCCAGCATTCAGGAGGCAGAGGTAGGAAAATCGCTATGAGTTCGAGGCCAGCGTGAGACTACAGAGTGAATGCCAGATCAGCCTGTGCTAGAGTGAGACCCTACTTTGAAAAACAACAAGAATGTAGACTTTAAACCAGAATCAACTGGAAATGTTCTGGAAATTCGGTTGAGCTGCACTGCAGATGTACTGAATTAGGAGCTCTGTGGAAGGGGCTCAGCCATCTGTGTTTTCACGAGTGCTTCTGGTGATTCTGATGCACTATGAACTGTGAGAACCAGTGGCAATGTGCCCCAACCCAGGATAAGACCCTCCAACCTAAAATATTTTTGGTCAAACTATTGTCTTGTTTCATGTAACTCTTTTTGAAATTGTATTTACTTAATTTTTTGGTTTTTTTTTTTTTTTTTTTTTTTTGGTTCTTTGAGTAGGGTCTCACTTTAGCCCAGGCTGACCTGGAATTCACTATGGAATCTGAGGGTGGCCTTGAACACACAGTGATCCTCCTACCTCTGCCTCCTGAGTGCTGGGATTAAAGGAGTGCGCCACCATGCCTGGCTTTACTTAATTTCTTTTTAAAGTATTTATTTATTTAAGAGAGAGAAGGGGAGATAAAGAGGGAGAGGGAGGAAGAAAAAGAAAGAAAATGGGTGTGCCAGAGCCTGATGTCACTGTAAAGGAACTTCAGATGCATGCACCAGTTTGTGCTTCTGGCTTTACATGGGGGCTGGGGAATCGAACCTGAACCAGTAGGCTTTATAAGCAAATGCTTTTAACTGCAGAACCATCTCTCCAGCCTTTTTTTTTTTTAATTTTTTTTGTTCATTTTTATTTATTTATTTGAGAGTGACAGAGAAAGAGGCAGATAGAGAGAGAGAGAGAATGGGCACGCCAGGGCTTCCAGCCACTGCAAATGAACTCCAGATGCATGCGCCCTTGTGCATCTGGCTAACGTGGGACCTGGGGAACCGAGCCTCGAACCGGGGTCCTTTGGCTTCACAGGCAAGCGCTTAACCGCTAAGCCATCTCTCCAGCCCCCCCCCCTTTTTTTAAAGTTTAAAGATGACTTAAGCATTTAGAAGAAAGATCATTCTAATCTTATTCAAAGGCTTCCAAAAATCAGAAAGAGGAAGTTCTTCCCAATATATTTTTAATTTTTGAATATTTTATTTTACTTATTTATGAAAGAGAGAGAGAGAGAGAGAACGAATGAATAGGCACTCCAGGGCATCTAGCCACTGCAAATTGCAAACGAACTCCAGACACATGCACCACCATGTGCATCTGGCTTACGTGGGTTCTGGAGAGTCAAACCTATGTTCCTTAGGCTTTGTAGGCAAGTGCCTTGACTGCTAAGTCATCTCTCCGGCACCTATTTTTAATTTTTAATTATCACTCACAATACTAGGTTTCATTATGGCATTTTCAAACCAAATTTGCTTTTGTTTTGCTAATTATGCTCTCCCCTCTGCCTCCTTTCCTGTGATCTCACCCTGTACCCTTTCCATCCACCCTTCATAATCTCCTTTCCACTTTTCTCTTTAAATTTTATTTATTTATTTTCAATTGGAGTGGGGAAGGGAATAGGCACACCAGAGCATCTTGCCACTGCAAATGAATTCCCAACACATGTGTCACTTTGTTTATTTAGTTTTAGGTAGGTACTGGGGAATTGAACCTCTGGTCTGTAGGCTTTGCAAGCAAGTACCTTTAACTGTTGAGCCATCTCTCCAGCCGTCTTTTCCACTTGCTTCTCACATATATCCTAGTGCCTTCCCCCTTCTCAACACCTCTTTCCCCTTCTCATGTTCTCCCTTCTGGCTTAATAACCTATGCCCACACTCACACTCACTACATGCATACATATTAACCTTATAAGCTAGAATCCATCTATGGAAGACAACATGCAATTTTTATCTCTCTGTATCTGAACTGATTTATTTAATACAATACTTTTAACTTCTATCCATTTTCCTGCAAATTGCATTTAAAATTTTATTTATTTATTTATTTGAGAGTGACACACAGAGAGAGAAAGAGGCAGAGAGAGACAGAGAGGGAGAGAGAGAGAGCGAGAGAATGGGCACGCCAGGGCTTTCAGGCACTGTGAAGGAACTCCAGATGCATGCGTCCCCTTGTGCATCTGGCTAACATGGGTCCTGGGGAATCAAGCCTTGAACTAGGGTCCTTAGGCTTCACAGGCAAGTGCTTAACCACTAAACCATCTCCCCAGCCCCCAAATTTCATTTTTTGACAGGTGAATAAAATTCCATTATACACACACACACACACACACACACACACACACACACCACATTTTCATTATATTTTCTTCTGTTTATTTCCTTGTCATTGTGAATAGGGTAGCAATAATCATGAATGTGTGTGCATCTGTGCGGTGATGTATTGTGGTGGTTTGATTCAGGTGTCCCCCATAAACTTAGGTGTTCTGAATGCTAGGTTCCCAGCTGATGGATATTTGGGAATTAATGCCTCCTGGAGGGAGTGTATTGTTGGGGGCGGGCTTATGGGCTTTATAGCCAGTTTCCCCTTGCCAGTGTTTGGCATACCCTCCTGTTGCTGTGGTCCACCTTATGTTGGCCAGGGGGTGATGTCCACCCTCTGCTCATGCCATCGTTTTCCCCTGCCATCGTGGAGCTTCCCCTTGAGCCTGTAAGCCAAAATAAATCTCTTTTTCCCAGAAGCTGCTCTTGGTTGGGTGATTTCTACCAGCAATGCGAACCGGACTGCAACATGTATCAAGTCCTTAGGATATCTACCCAGAAGTGGTATAGCTGGATCATAAAGCAATTCATTTTTTATTTTCTTAAGACGCTTCCATACTGATTTCCATAGGGGCTATACTAGTTACACAGCCATCAGCTGTGGATAAGTGTTCCTCTTTCCCCACATGTAGAACTTGTCTTTGTTCTTGATGATAGCCATATAGCCATTCTGACTGGGGTAGGGTAAAATTGCAAAATGGTTTGAATGATGGCTAAGGATATATATATACATATATATATATATTATAGATAGTAACATCTGTCTGAAATATATCTGGCAAAGACTTTCTCCTATTGTGTAGGCTCTTGTTCATTTTGCTGATAGTTTTCTTTGCAATGAAGAAGCTTTTGTAAATTTCATGTAGTCCCATTTGTTAATTCTTTGGCTATTTTTTGTGCTAATGGTGCCATATTCAGAAAGCTCTTGCCCATGCTTCTATCTTGAAGTTTATTTCCTATGTTTCCTTCAAGCAGTTTCAGTGTTTCAGGTTTTAAGTCAAGGTTTTGATCCATTTTGAATAAATTATTGTGCAGAGTAAGATACATAAATCTAATTTCATTCCTCTGAAGGTGGATATCTAGTTTACTAGCACCATGTCCTGAACAGGCTGTCTTTTTCTCAAGGTATTTTTGACACCATTGTAAAAATTTAGGTAGCCAGATGCGTGGATTTTTTTCTGGGTCCTTATTCTATTTGGTATACATGTCCCTTTTCATGTCAGCACCATGCTGTTTTTGTTTGAGGAGTACACTTAACTAGCAAAGATGCCCCGAACTGAATGACAACAAATAGAAATCAAGTCATCAAGCAGACAGAAGCTATTAAAAAGCAAGTGTAAGGCTGAAGAGATGATTTAGTGGTTAAGGTGTTTGCCTGCATAGCCTAAGGACCCATGTTCAATTCCCCAGAACCCATGTAAGCCAGATACACAAGCTTGCACATGCATCTAGAGTTTGTTTGTAATGGCTAGAGGCTGTGGCACACCCATTTTCCTCTCTCTCTCATAAATAAATAAATAAAAATATTAAAAAAGCAAGTGCAGCTATTCCTATCTGATAGAGTACACTTCAACCTAAAACTTGTCAGAAGAAAAAAGAGGGCAATTATATACTCAAAAGTAACAATCCAGCAAAAGGAAATAATGATTATAAACATTTATGCACAAAATATTGGGTCTCCCAATTTTCATAAAACAACACTAAAATGATTAAAATGTCACATAGATTCTGATGTATTAATAATGAGATGCTTCATTATGCCACACTGGCATTTTATTTTATTTTATTTTATTTTAATTGATTTATTTGAGAGCAACAGACAGAAAGAGAAAGAGGCAGGGTGAGAGGTAGAGAGAGAGAGAGAGAGAGAGAGAGAATTGGCTCACCAGTTCCTTCAGCCACTGCAAATGAACTCCATATGTGGGTATTGGGGAATCAAGCCCTGAACCGGGGTCCTTAGGCTTCACAGGCAGGTGCTTAACCACTAAGCAATCTCTCGGGCACCACACTGGTATTTAAATAAACCTTCCAAACTAAAAGTCAGTAAAGAAGCTTCTGGAATAAATTATACCAAAGATCAACTGGATTTAACAGATATAGTCAGAATATTCTGTTTGACAGATATTGAATACATGTTCTTCTCAGTGGCATGTGAAGTCTTCTCCAAAATTATAGTCCACAATGCAAACCTTCACAGATAGAAAGTAATGAGATAATTCCTTATATCTCATCAGATCATAATGGAAAAAATTAAAAATTAACATGGGAAGTCTGGAATGATAGCCTAGCACTTAAGGCATTTGCCTGCAAAACCAAAGGACCCAGGTTTGTTTCCCCAGGACCCATGTAAACCAGATGCACAAGGGGGTGCACGCATCTGGAGTTCGTTTGCAGTGGCTGGAGGCCCTGGTGTGCCCGTTCTCTCTTTCTCTCTCTCTCTCTCAAATAAATAAAATAAATAAAATGAAAAGAAGAAATTAACAAGGGAAGCTTCAGTACCTATACAAATACTTGGAGAATGAACAATGTACTTTCGAATGAATGGTGGGTCATTTAAGAAATCAGAGAGATAGTTTGAAAATTCTTAAAAACGAGTGAAAACAGCGTAAGTTAACAGTTCCTGTGGGACACAGTTAACTAAGGCAGTCCTAGGAATAGTTTATAGCTATACATGCTCACATTTAAAAACAATAATAAAAAAAAAAATCAGAGAGAGGGTGGAAAGATGGCTCAGAGCAGAAAGCACTTACTGTGCAAGTGTGAAGATTGGAGTTCTGATTGACATCCCCATAAAGGCCGGGTGGGTGTGGCAGCCTCCCTCAAACCCCAGCACTTGGGAGAACCCCCAGTGCAAGCTGGTTAGCTATATGAACCAAAGAGGTGTTTCTGGGTTCAAGTGAGAGTCACTGCTTTAGTCAAGAAAGTGGAGTGTGATTTAGAAAAACACTCAATATCAGCCTCTGGCCTCCACACTTATGCACACATACACACACACACCTGCACATGTCATGTACACACATATGTCCACACATGTGAACATGCATAAACAGATGCACACCACTATTCACTTACATAGACAAGACAATGAGAGAGACTGCAAATAAATAATCCATTAATGTACCTTCAGGCTCTAGAAAAACAAGAAGCCCATCCTAAACCTAAATAAGATTAGGCCAGAAATAAATGAAATAGAGACTAAAAGAACAACAAATAGAATCAATTAGAGTTGATTATTGGAAAAGGTTAACAAGATTAACAGACCCCTAACCAACCTAACAAAAAGAAAGAGAGAAGACCTAAATTAATAAAATTAAAGATGAAAGGGAGTTATTACAATGATCCTCAATAAAATCCAGAAGATCATTAAGGAACACTTTGAAGACTTATATTCCAAAAAGCTGGAAAACCTAGAAAAGTGGCTAAGTTCTAAATGCATATGACCTACCAAAATTAAAGCCAGGAGATATAAATAATTTAAATAGACCCATTAAAAGCAATGAAATTGAAGCTGTAATAAAGTCTCCCCAAAAATGAAAGCCCGGGACCAGATGCATTCACTACTGAATTCTCAAACTTTTAAAGAAGATTTAATTTCAACACTTCTTAAACTGTACCACACAATGGAAAGGGAAGAAGCACCACCAAACTCATTCTATGAGGCCAGTGTAGTCCTGACAGCATGTGATGCTTCAGCAACCCGTGAATGCTGAGCAAAAATCCCAAGGCAATACTAAAACCATAAGTCATTTCCTTACGAAGTGCTGGACAAGTGCTCAAGGCACGTCAGTGCGCTGATGGCACACTTAGCGGTACGGTGCTTGGCAGAGTGGGAGATGGGTAAGACACGATTCCCTTCTTTTCCTATTGTTTGAAGGCAGGTTTGATGGGATTTCCTTTCTCCTGTGTCAAGAGGTGCAGGGAGATGGTTTGGGGCCAGGAAGGTCTGTTTTCCTAATACTCGGGAAATGGAACAGAAAACTGATGTTGTTGTCAGTCTTGCTGGGCATTTAGGGACTGGCCAGAAGGCAGCCCAGTGTGAGAGGCAGAGTATCAGTGCCTGTCAGATCTCCAGTCTTCTGCTGGCATCCCCCATAACTTCTCCAGCTTGTAGAAGTGCCCTTTCCTCACAGGAAGTCTTCATTCAATGAAATATTACACAAGTCTTTCTTTCTTTTCTTTTTTTTTTTTTTTTTGGTGTTTTGAGGTAGGGTCTCACTGTAGCCCAGCCTGACTTGGAATTCACTATGTAGTTTCAGGCTGATCTTTAACTCATAGCAATCCTCCCATCTCTGCCTCCCGAGTGCTGAGATTAAAGGTGTGCCCCACCACAACCGGTTCACACAAGTTGTATTTCCTGGGAATAGTCAGTTCTGTATCATGGATTCTAGTGTGACTAAAATTACTGATGTTTCCCTTGAAGCTTAGCCAGATTAGATAACATGTATGTACCCCTGATAAGATTGTTTAGAATAAAATGAAATACACAGAGAATAATATAATAGTCTCCTGTAGAGACTCTCTTTGGATTTGGCAAATGTTGATGTTTTACCATCGTATTAATCTTCTCAGTTTCTGTAGCAGAATGCCATAGTCCGTAGCTTTTCTTTTCATAGTTTTGGAGGCTGGGAGGCCCCAAAACAGGTGCTTGTTGCTTTGGTTCCTGGTGAAGGCTCTCTTGCTGGCTTGCAGATGGCTACTTTCTTACGTGTCCTCACATGGCCTTTTCTCAGTGCATGACACAGAGAAAGACAGAAGGAGGGAGGAAGGAGGGAGGAAGGGGGAGAGAGAGACAGAGGAAGGAAGGAGAGAGAAAGAGTGTGGGGGATTGTCTTTCATTATTATTATATTATTATTATTAGAAGGCAATGGATCAGGACTCCACTCTTGCATCCACATTCAGCCTATATTTCTTCCCCAGGGTTCCTGTCCCATGTATCAATATAGCCTTTTGTGATTTAACTGTTCATGTTATTTGTCTGTTTTCTATTGACTTGGTTGTCTTTTTCTTTATATAAGTGATTTACATACTTTAATACTAAAATGTGGCTTATAGTGACTACAAATGATTGAAAATCTGTAGCTTGATTTTTAACTTCTAAATTATAACTGTATATCTATATATCTATATCTATATCTATATCTATATCTATATCTATATCTATATCTATATCTATATCTATATATATATCCATATATATATATCTATGTAGATAATTATATCTATCTATCTATCTATATATATATTGGGTTTTTTTTTCTTTTTGAATCAATTTTTTGTAATTTAGTATGTTCTAGGAAAACTTCCATTGCATTAAAGTGTTCAACCTGCTGGCAAATTTTACAAATCTTTGCTGCTCTGAGTGCCCATGCCTCCTGCCCCAATTCATATGTTGATACCCAGTACCCGGTGTACTACTAATATGGGATTTGCACTCAGTGAGACTAGAACTCCAGCCCAGGTCCTTATTCACATTTAGCAAAGAACTGAAATGCAGATATGAAGGGTAAATTATTAAAGATTTGTTTTAAGGAAAAATGTAGATAAAAGAAGAAAGGTGTAGCTCCCAAGCTGACCAGCTGGGAGGGTCCTAAGAAGGTTGCCATGAGGTAGAGTGGTTTGGGCTCCTTCACAGCCTTGGGAAGGTGAATTGAGAGGCTCTTAACTGGGCTGTGTTTCATAGTCAGGCTTAGGTGCACAGCAGAGATCTTGTTTGGATGGTGAGGACAGACCGAAGGTGTGCAGCCTTAGAAGGAGCCCACCAACCTAGGAGGGGTGGAAATGCAGGATTAGGGAAAACCCGCAAAAGCTTTTCAAGCTCAAGGACCAGAAAGTGGCTTCGGGTGGCTGTTTCTAGCTGGGATAGGTTGGCATCCGTGTTCTCCTTGGGACGTGGTCCCTGACTGATACCTATAAAGAAACAAAACAAAACAAAACAAAACAAAACAAAACAAAACAAAACAAACAAAACAAAACACTGTGCTCCTCTTCTATGGCACTGCCATCATGAGGTAAAATGTTCAGGAGATGAAGAATGAAGATACCTTCACACCTGGTTGTCTCTTCTGCCTTGTAAGGACCCAGCAGGAAGCACCTGATCTGAACCACGTCAAAAACCCTGACTCGACACAGAAGCTGGGCTCACCTCACTCTTGGCCTTAGCCTCCAGAATGGTGAGCCCCGGGAAGTTCTACCCTTTACAGGCAGCCCTGTCTGGAGCCACTGTTTTGCAGCAGCCTGAATACACTTAAATATTAGTTTCATCTGCATTGTCTCATGGTTTCATCTCTGAAATTCTCAATTCTGCACACAATTTTTTTTTCCCTGCTCTCCCTTGCCAAGAACGTATCTATCCAAAGAGTGCTTGGATGTTGCTGGTATCATGCTTTCCTTCTCTTCTCCATATTTTCTTTGTTGTTAACAATTATATTTTGATTGGGATTATTATGGTCTTCCTATAACTATGACTGCAGTTGTACACTGCGGATGCTTCTGTTGCCTGATGTGCATATGTCAAAACTTCCATGGTAATTCTTCTTTGACTCTTGAATTATTTAGAAATCTATATTAATTTTAAAATATATGAACTAATTTTTTTTGACGTAGGGTCTCACTCTGGTCCAGGCTGACCTGGAATTAACTATGTAGTCTCAGGGTGGCCTCGAACTCTCGGTGATCCTCCTACCTCTGCCTCCCAAGTACTGGGATTAAAGGCATACACCACCATGCCTGGCATATGAACTAATTTTTAACTGAGTCCTCATTTTAACTGTCTGATGGTTAGGGAAGGTGGTCTATCATATCTGTTTGATTGGCTGGTTTTTGGTTTCTATTGAGACTGCTTTAATTTGCTTCAAGGATGTTGTTGGAATTATGTCATGTAATCTAGAAAAAGTAGCACTCTCCATATGATATATATTCATTAGATCAAGCTTGTTTATTCTTCTGTTTGAGTCTTTTATACCTTTGATTTTTTTAAATCCAGTGTTTTGAGAACATTAAAATCTTTCATCATAGCTTGTAAGTTGTCAGGCTCTCTTTCTAAGTCATCAGTTTGTACTTTATATGTTTTGAAATTATCTTGGTAAGTGAATACAGTCAAGTGTCTCTAGGGATGGGTATAGAAGTAGATCACAAGTATTTGGAAAATGTCAACCAGAGATAACAATCAGAGAAGAGGTGAAGAAAGACGTTTTCTCAGACTCCAAGCCAAGAGCTAACACAAAAGAAGTGCCAGGTATGTTTGCCAAGTCCAAGGGAGACAGACTCACACCAGGGGCTGTGAGCTGGATGAGGAGTGGATGCATAAAATGGTGATCCAAGATGAAGTCAGCTGCCGTAACTCACAGCCAACTGCTTGAAACTGCAGCCATACCTGTATTTCTAACAGGCTAGATGAAGTTGCCACCTGACACTGAAGGAAGGAAGGAATCCTCTTTGTTGAATAAAAAGTTACCAGAGAAACTTCTAACATTTAATTAACTTCCACCCACATTTTTATTTTGGAAGAATACTTTTGACTTTTTTAGGCTTCATTTTTCAATCTCAAGATCAGATTTCATATCGCCTTTTGTGCTTTGTGATCCAGGAGGCTGAGTTATTCTGATTTGTTTCTCTTAACTGACTGTGACTGTCTGGAGAGAACTTAAGTGAGTTCAGTTTACTTGGTAGCCTTCCCCTCTGAGATTTTGTTTCTGGTAGACTTCACCATAGAGCAGAAAGCCTCCTATTACAGTATGTGGTTTATCTATAGACAAGAACCTTTGCATCTTAAATAAAACCCTGGACTAGCAGGGTCAGGGTTGGCTCTGCTTCTCCTCAGTGGTGCCTCTAAATCTCTGCCAAGTCTGGGGCCCCAGACTCACACGTCTTGGAGGAACATTAAGGATAAAGGTGCTTTTTTATTGAATGTGAAAAATACATTTTGCTGAAGACTAATTTTGCCCATTTGTGCCGAAGCAATTCACCATAGGGAGCAGATAGCAAGCCTGAGATAGTCAAGACTCAAAAATTAGTCCACTTCTGGGCTGGAGAGATGGCTTAGCAGTTAAGCGCTTGCCTATGAAGCCTAAGGACCCCGGTTCAAGGCTCGGCTCCCCAGGTCCCACGTTAGCCAGATGCACAAGGGGGCGCACGCGTCTGGAGTTCGTTTACAGAGGCTGGAAGCCCTGGCGCGCCCATTCTCTCTCTCCCTCTCTCTGTCTTTCTCTCTGTGTCTGTCGCTCTCAAATTAAAAAAAAAAAAAAAATTAGTCCACTTCTTTTCCTTTTTGTTTCATTTTCGCCTATCTTCCCTTCCATCTCCTTTCACCTCTTCCTCTCTCCTTTCCTTCCTTCCCTGTTCTTTCCTTTTGCTCCATCCTTTCTTTTCATCTTTCCTTCTTTTTCTTAGAATATATGTTTATGAGCAATCAACAAAAGGGATTATAAAAATTATCCTTCAACCTTGACGATGCCATTCTCTGTGGTAAAAAAAATAAATAAAGACAGCTCTCTGTCAAATGAATAATATGTACAAGCCCTACTTTCAATTCTTTTATTACTTCCAGCTCTTTTATTTTTGGGTGAAGAAAGCAAGCAAAGTTTATGATGAGGTTTATTTTAGCGAATCAGACAATTACCTAGCTGATTCAAGATTTCGTCCTTCCCCTTCCCAACTCCGTGCAAACATTTGCCTTCTTAATTTAATTTATGCAAATGAAGTGGAATCCTAGTGGTGGGGTGTCAACTACATTTTTTTTTTTACTAATTAGAAACATTGTTATATGGACAAATGATGTGTGGTCCCATTCCCCCCTCCCTGCCCCCATTCCACTGAAGGCCTTCCTCAGGGGGGTTACTGGTATTCGCTATGGAATTCTACTCAGTGGCAAAGAAAAATGAAATAATGAACTTTGCAGGAAAATAGACAGACTTGGGTAAAAATATTTTTAAATTGAACTCACATAAGCACAGAAAGACAAATGCCACATGTTCTTCCTCATAGAAGGTTTATAACATGGAACGCGTGAGTTGCAGGCATACCCGACAGGCAACTTGAGCTACTGATAATGGGAATGGGAGGGTTTGGGGCAGTGGAAAGGAAGGGTGGGAAAAGATTTAGACAAAACTAAAGCCAACATGAATTAGTACCACCGAAACCTTTCTCCTTTTAGCAAACTAAAAAATATAACCATCAATAGAAGTATAGGGGGATCATCTGGACAGAAGAACCCTAGGAAGGGTGAAAGGAAGCCTGAAATCCTAAAACCATTACCTCTGGCTTGTCACTCCCAGTGCCAGAAATGGGTTACACCCCACAGTGAACTGTTTATTGGAGAGACCTATGAGGTCCCCAGAACAAGGCAGGCTTCTGTCCAAGCACTTGATTTCCTGTCTGAACTGAAAGGTAAGACCCTATTGCTAAAGACACCACAAGCTGCTAACACAGAGCATAAAGAGGTCATGTTGGACTCTGGAAGGAAACCAGATCCCTGATGGCTAGCCCTCACAGTACTAGAAAGTGCTCCATGAGCTGCTGTGGGAAAGTGGCCACCAATGTTGTTAACAAGCAGGGGATCCTGCTAGAGACAGAGTCAACCAGCCAGACAAGCTGTACACAGCTATGTAATAGTGGCATTCGGCCTAGGCAAGTAACCAATGGCTCTCAGCTTGCATAAGAGACCTGCTCAGGGGGAAGAACTCATAGCTGGTACTGAGATCCAAGTCAGAATCCTCATGGGGGGGTTGGGGGTTATGGACTCAAATGAGAAGCTCCCACTAGCCTTTCCTTGGCCAAAATAGAGGCTACACGCATAAAAAACCATTGCCTATCTCCTTTAACCCGTGCTGCTCTTAACTACATTGTATAATTGCAGTTTTAAATTTCAGTTTGCTAGTATGGATGTGGCATTTAAGATTATATGACATCCCTACTTTAAAAAATCTTATTGCAAGTTTTTAAAATTTGTCCTGAGTCTATCCTTCACATCATTAATTAAATACATTTCTTTCCAAACTCTACATGGTAGATTTGGCATCAGATCCATCCATTTTTCAAATACAAAAGTAGAAAGTAAAAAGAAATAAATTAAATGGTAGTTAATCTGAAAGTTAGTCTTTCAGGGGAGGAGAGAACAGGAGTCCAACTAAATAGTATTTTTATGAATTCTTTATTGAGGTCTGCTTGGGATGCACAAAACTTGCATATATACTTAAGGTAAACCACTCCCTGAGCTGGAGGCTAAATAGTTGCCAGTTAAACGACCACCACCACAAAACCATGGAGTTACTGCTCACATCCCAGAGTGTCTTTCTCTCCCTTTTATTATTTTTTTCTGGTAAAAACACTTATCATATCTACTTAGAAAATTTTAAGTTATACAACATACAGCCAGGAAAATGCACCCAAAGGCACTTGCTTATGTATACAACATACCATAATATGCTACAAGTCCCTTCCCCTGGGTTGTATAGCAGGTCTCTAGAACTAATGTATATTGCAGCATTAAAATTTTATATCCTTTGAACATCACTTCCGCATGTCACTTGCACCCTCACCTTTGACCATCACCCTTCTCCACCCTAATACCCAACCTAACTCTTTTAGATTCTATATAGAAACAAGATTACATAGTATTTTTTTTTCTGTGTTTAACTTATATCACTTCCTTATATTTAGTCCATCCATGTTGTCCCAAAGGACAAGGTCATAGTTTTTGAAAGTTGAATAATATCCTATTGTACATATATATCATAGTTTCATTATCTGTCAATCCATCAATGAACATTTATGCTATATCTGTATCTTGGCTATTGTGAATAATGCTGAAATGAATATAAGGTTGCTGGTCCTTCAGCATTCTGGTTTCAATGTATAAATACCCAGAAGTAGTATTGCCTGGTCATTTATTTTATTTTATTTTATTATTTTAGTTTTTTGAGGAATTTCCTTATCATTTTCTAAAATGGATGTACCAGGATACATTCTTGTCACCAATGTACCAACATTTCCTTTCTGTACATCCTTGACAATATTCTTTGTGATATATTTTAAAAAATAACCATCCTAATAAATGTAGTGATTCTTCATAGTGGTTTTGAGATGAAATCAACTAGTCAAACAAGATATTCATTCCTGTGAAACAGTGGAACCCAGCCTAGGCAGGTAATCAGTGGCTCGGATTGTGTAAGATACCAGTTAATCATGTCAGGTATCTGAGGTCGAGAGTTCTGGAAAAGGGCAATCTTTCCAAAAATCTTAATTCTCTAGGAAGGGACCTCTCAGAAGGAAACAGAGGTCTCCCTAAGGGGCTAGAGATAAAAAAAAAAAAAAAAAAAAAAAAAAGCCCAAACTCTTCTGATGTTTCTGAACTACAGTAAAGTGAAATGGCCTAGAGGCCCAAGGACAATTCCCACACTTAGAGAAGCTATTAACTTTGGGGCCCTCTGAAACTACCTCTGACAATTGCAGTGGCTGAAGGTCCTGGCATGCCAATTCTCTCTCCCTGTCTCTCTCTTTCTCTCTGTCTCTCTCATAAAAAAAAAAATTGCAAATGGAGTCCTTCAAAAATTAAGAAAGTACTCAGGTTATCTGAAGATGTGAGACTCCCTTGCCTCCTAAAAACAAAAGTCAAAAGGAATGAAGCTAGATTATTTCTTTTATAAAACCTAAATTGTAAACTCAGCAATGACCATCTAGCAGAATTAGCTTTATAAAAGAAACATGAGTAATAGTAAATAAATCTTGATCTCATTAAGACTTCATTTGCCTAGTACTTAAAAGCTTGACACAGAAATATTGCCAACTTGATCGAACATTTTGAAGTCAGGTTTTATTACTGCCATCATGCAAAAACTAACATCAGTGAATTGAATTTTACCCCTAACATAAGCAAATCTATTAACCTACTAAAAGGAGTTGAATCTGAATTTCATTCATGACATCATGTACCAAATTAAAATTGCCTGTTTGCATGTTGATAAATTATAAAATTCTAGCTTATTAGTAAGCCCTAGTGAAATCTGGTTGTTGCTTCTTTTTTATGCTCTTTTTTTCCTGGCTCACAAAATTATGAGAACTGTAATCTTAGACAGGAGAGGAACTAGACAGAGAGAACCAAAACTATATGCTCCTTGTCACAGAGGAAAGTGGCCATTTTGCCTCAGGACAAGGCCTGGAAGACACATGGTTTAAATCTTCTTAGGGTCTGAGATCAGGGTGGGGCACCAATCCCTTTTCTGAATCCGGCTTACCATGATTTTTAACAGCATGTGATGACTTAGTGATATAATTTACATTACAGTGATGCAGAAAAAGCGAGAGAAAGCAATCAAAAGCTTAATATGTTGACCCTGATTTAAAATCTCAATAGTCTTGTGTTTCAGTCGTATTTAGTTAGTAAAGAAAGTCTCCCAGCCATAGGCTCCCCAGTCAGCAGTCAGCACATTTGGTCCCATGGTAGCTAAGAGTGTTGTGGTGGTATAGCATTTTCTGCTATGTTGGAGCAAGAAAACCTACATGTGAGGCAGTTCCTAAACTGTACAGTCTAGGGAAATCTATATTGAAGATACATGACTAGCCATCTATAAAATAAAAGATGATATAGTGGAATGTCTCCCAAATCTCCTATTTTATGTTTATTATTGTTATCCTTAACATCATATTTTGTATGGATACATCATCTGTTGGTACCCTTTCTTCCCTTGTCCCTGACCCCATTCCTTTGGGGATGTTCCTCAGTGGGGTTGCAGGTATTCCCTATGGGGTTGTGGTTTATGCATTGTGGGAGCAGCAGGTTTTTTTGGGGGGGGGTAAGAGAATGCATCTGGGCCTGATGTTGTAACCTGTGGCTCTTATAATATTTTTGCCCGTCTTGTGCAAAATTCCCTTAGCCGTGGTGAGTGAGTTTTAAGTTTACTTCAGTGATGAGCTCTTAGGAGCCTCTGGATCTTTGCTTTGGTAGGTGTTGAGTCTCCCCAGGGTCTGTCTCCTTCACCCTGGCTCTGATTATCAGGTTCGCATGGAAGCAGCTCTCATGCTGGATTCCCCAGTTCCTCTGTGGTTGCAGCTATGGCTTGGCTGAAGTGCGAGGGAGTGGAGTGGATTCAGGTAGCTCTTTTAGGCAGTTAGAGTGGGCCCCTGAAAGTAAGAATCAAGAATGTCAGCCGGGCGTGGTGGCGCATGCTTTTAATCCCAGCACTCGGGAGGCAGAGGTAGGAGGATTGCCGTGAGTTCAAGGCCACCCTGAGATGACAGAGTTAATTCCAGGTCAGCCTGGACTAGAGTGAGACCCTACCTCGAAAAACCAAAAAAAAAAAAAAAAAAAAAAAAAGAATCAAGAATGTCTTTGGGCCTATCCTTTCAGTCTGCACTTGCTAGAGATCAAAGGGTGATCTGGATTCTTACCTCTTCCCTAGATCTATTTTTCCACATACAACCTGGGCCCCTCCTGGAGGGAGGTCTCTCCTAGGATTTAAATCTAGCTTTAACACTGTGGTTAGTCAAGTTTAGCCCCCATAACTGGGCATCATGGCTAGCCTCTTCCTGAGACAGCCCCTAGCCCAAACCAATCAGCTGTCCCTCAGCTTACCTGAGCTGGAAGGTAGGATCCTCCACCATAAGGTGATAAATATGTTTGTGAGAGGAGAACCAGGTCTCCAAGCTGCCTGACCACTCAGGATCCTCCAGCTGTTAGTGAGCTTTCCTTAACTCCTCCCAGCCAGGCCCAGCCAGCTGAAGGGAACGCCCCCCCCCACCTCTGGGCCCCCATTTCCCTCATGGGTTCTTTCTCCACATGGCAGGAGCTCTTTGTGCTTTCTTTTCTGTCTTCCCCATGGGTTTTTCAAGCCCACCACAAGGGCTCTCGAGCCATGTGGGTGTACTCATTCTCCTTTCCTTTGGTTCTCTACTTCCCTAAATAAACGCAATGATTTAATAGTTATCCTCCTCAGACTTATTTTGTTCAATTCTGTGCTTAAAAGTAGAAATGAATCTAGTGTTTGGGGTTCAAGGACTTTCCTGAATTTCTAACACTCCATTACATAATAACCACATGAAACAAGAATGGTTTCAACACCAAGAAACTAAAATGCACAAATCATTTTATTAGTAGACAACATGCTTTGTTGTGTACTATCAAATGTAGAAACCAATTGAAAATGTCTATTCTTGGCTCTTACAAAAGGTTATGCAAATATCATGAAATAGCTTGTTTGTTCTATGTAATCGTAAAACACCTATAGTCATATATCTGTGTGTATACATACACATATATGTATATGTATATAAAATCATTGGATTACATAGGGTAAATAGCTAGATAGCAGTATATTTTTAGTAACCGTGCATATACAAACACACTCACTCTTAGGAAATTTGTCCAAAATGGTCACATATTTTTCATGAAAAGCTTTCATTAAAAAACAAAACAAAAGGACTCTTTTCTTCAAATGTTAGTGACTATCAGTGTGTCTTCAACCTAGTTTCATTTCACTTTATCATTTCTTCTTAGGACATCTTTTTATTTTATTTTAATTTTTTTTCAACTTTTTATTGACACCTTATAGATAATATGCCATGATTATAATTACATACACCACCCACCATTTTTCCCCTTTCCATGTCCCTCCACTGAATTCCTTCTTTCCAACTATTCTCTTTTCTGTCTTGATATCATTTTCTTCCTCCTATTGTGTTATTATGAAGGTTTTGTGTAGGTAGTGTCAGCCACTGAAAGGGGATGCATGGCATCATGGGCATGTTGTGTCTGGAAAACAGTATTGAGAAGCAATTCTCTCTTTTCTTTTTTTTTTTTTAATTTTTTATTTATTTATTTGAGAGTGACAGACACAGAGAGAAAGACAGATAGAGGGAGAGAGAGAGAATGGGCGCGCCAGGGCTTCCAGCCACTGCAAACGAACTCCAGACGCGTGCGCCCCCTTGTGCATCTGGCTAACGTGGGACCTGGGGAACCGAGCCTCGAACCGGGGTCCTTAGGCTTCACAGGCAAGCGCTTGACCGCTAAGCCATCTCTCCAGCCCCAATTCTCTCTTTTCTTTGGCTCTTACATTCTTTTAGCCACTGTTTTTGGGATATCTTTTGAAAGTACTTTTAATTGATAGTTTTCACACATGAACATAATGCAATTTAGTCATAATGCCCTCTCAGTACTTTCTTTTTCCCTCCTTCCTCTCCCCTTTCTTTTTATTTTTTAAAAGAAGATACTGTTTTTGTGTGAGTTTTTTTTTAATATACCTTGCATAGACAGGACTTTTTAAAGGAATATTTATTTATTTGAGATAAAAAGAGAGAAAGAGGCAGATAGAGAGAGAATGGGCACACCAGGGCCTTCTGCCACTGCAAACAAACTCCAGACGTATGTGCCATCCTGTGTATCTGGCTTTACATGGGTGCAGGGAAATTGAACGTGGGTTCTTTGTCTTTTCTGGCAAGTTCCTTAACCACTAAGCCATCTCCCCAGTCCCTCCTCTCCCCTTTCACTGAACTCCTTCTTTAAAATTAGACTCAACTTTATTTTGATGACTTTCCCTCCCCCTCCCCTTTTTCCTTCATCCATGTTGAAATGTTGATGAGCTCAACATTGTGCAGGCCCTGTGGAGGTACAGCTGCTGTGAGGTCATGAGGTAATGTCTACTCTATTTCCAGAGATAGTGCCTCGATGTACGCCTCTCTATCTTCTGGTTCTTGCTTTTTTTTTACACCTTCTTTTCTGCAATGTTCTCAGCATTTGGAGGGGGTAATATAGATGTCTCATTTAGTACTGAGCACTCAGCCATCACTCACTCTCAGCACTTTGAGTCTCCCCAGTAGTCACCACCATCTGCAAAGAGAAGCTTCTCTGACCAAAGATGAGATTGCACTAATGTATGGACATAAACATAATATAAATACCCAGAGGGCAATTAGATGTGTACCGCATATCCATTTATCCAAATAAGGATAGTGGCTTCTCTCCCTTTGGGTCTATGATCTTCCCAGGCATAGGTTTTTGACTGGACTTTCAGCATTGCATGGATTCACTCCTGTGGAGCAGGTCTCAGATCTAATCAGAGAGCAGTTGGTTACCCCTGAAATAGTCATGTCACTATAATACCAGTGGGCACCTCTTGCCTGGCTAGTTATTTGTGTAGCATGCAGGATGAACCCACATTAGCCTAAGTCTCTTGATGACTTTCCTTGGCCAGTTGCCTGTGTAGCATTTTGCATCACAACAGCCAGTCAGGAGATTTCTTGTCCATTCTTTTAAATTGAAGTTTTTGTTTCTGATATAGTATAGTTATATATATTTCGATTTTACCCCTTTTACCAGAGAGATAGTTTGCAAATATATTTCTTCCATCATCCCCCCCTTTTTTTTGTTTTTTGAGGTAGGGTCTCACTCTAGCCCAGGCTGACCTAGAATTCGTGTGTAGTCTCAGGGTAGCCTTAAACTCATAGCAATCCTCCTACCCTTTGCTTCCCAAATACTGGGATAAAAGGAATGCACTGCCATACTAGACCTCCTTTTTGTTTTGTTAATGGTCTCATCTTCTGTGCAGGAGATTTTTTAGCTTGAACCAAACTTTGGGTTTCCTATTCATGTTTTGGTATCATATCAAAATAAGTCATTGCAAAGGTGAATGCCAAAGATTTCCTTCAATGTTTTTCCTAGTAGTTTTTCAGTTCCAGATTTTCCATTTTAGTATTTAAACCATTTGGAGTTGACTTGTGTATATAGTGTCAGATATAAGATATGTTTCATCCCTTTTAATTGTTGATGCCCAGCTTTTTTAGCACCAATCACTGAAGAAACTGTCCTCTTCCCAATGTGTCCTCTTGGTGCTCTTTACAAAAATTAGCTATGGGTTCATTTCTGGGTTCTCTATTATGTATGGTCTGTTTTTATGCCAGTACCATACAGTTTTTATTAATATACCTTTGTAACATAATTTGAAATCAGGAAGTGTGATACTTTCAGTTCTGGTTCATATAGATTTCTTTGACTATTTGGGGGCTGTTGTGGTTCCACTTGAATTTTATAGTTGCTATTACATTTCTGAGAAAATGCATTTAGAATTTTGATACAGATTGCACTGAATTTCTGTATTAATTTGGGCAATGTTTTGATAATATGAATCCTTCCAATCCATAAACACATATTCTTCGTTTTTCCCATTCTTCATTTACTCATGTCTTCTTTAGTTTACCTTATCAGTAATTTAAAAGTTTCATTGTAAAGGTCTTACACATCTTTGACTAAATATATTCACAAGTGTCTTTCCACCCCCGCCCCATGGACATTAAAAATGGGATGCTTTTTATTCTTTTTTATTTTAATTTATTTATTTGAGAGACAGAAAGAGGGACAGCAAGAGAGAGAGAGAAAGAGGGAGGGAGAGAGAGAGAATGGGCACACTAGGGCTTCCAGCCACTGAAAACTAACTCCATGCGCCACCTTGTACATCTGGCTTATGTGGGTACTGGGGAATTGAACCAAGGTCCTTTGGCTTTGCAGGCAAGCGCCTTAACCACTAAGCTATCTCTCCAGCTCTTCTTATTCTTTATGATAGTTTGTTGTTGATATATAGAAATCCT
The DNA here is from genome assembly GCF_020740685.1 of Jaculus jaculus. Classification (NCBI taxonomy): domain Eukaryota; kingdom Metazoa; phylum Chordata; class Mammalia; order Rodentia; family Dipodidae; genus Jaculus; species Jaculus jaculus. The sequence goes on along the minus strand of NC_059108.1, from coordinate 24,173,126 downwards.
ACTTAGTTGATTTTTAAAATATTTTATATATATATATATATATATGGAGAGAGAGAGAGAGAGAGAGAGAGAGAGAGAGTGCATGCCAGAGTCTCTAGCCACTGCAAATGAATTCCAGATTCATGTACCACCTTCAGGATCTGGCTTATGTGGATACTGGGTATTGGGGAATCAAACCTGGGACCTTAGGCTTTGCAGGCAAGTGCCTTAACTGCTGAGCCATCTCTCTAGCCTGCATGATGACTTTGTATCCAGGTATCTTCACTTATTCATTCTGTTGTTCTGTTGCATTTATAGGGTTTTCTGCTTATGAAATCATGTCATCTGCAAATGGACAACTGTAGGTCTTCCTTTCCACTTTGGAAGCTGTTTCTTACTAAGGCTCTGATGAGGCTTCTTGGTCATCTTCATCTTGTTCTTGGTTTCAGAGCAAAAGCTTTCAGGTTTTGATCAGTGAGTGAAATGCTAATATGGACATGTGCCTCTCTCATGTTGAGAAATGCATTCCTTCCGGATCTAATCTGCTCAAGTGGATAAACAGAATAGTGTAGCTCATTAATAGGAACTGTCTAGTTGCAAAAAAAAAAAAAAAAAAAGTTAAAAATTGGGTAAGTGCAAAAAATTAATCTTTACAGATTTGAAGTTGTGAATTTGTATTACCTAAACCATTTAAAAATATATTTAGAAAGCTAAAATACTAACTGTTTAGAATAGTGACCAGCATGAGTACTCAATAAATATTAGGTATAGTTCTCATCAATAGGGAGCTTAAAAATAAAATAAATATCAGCGTGCTCAACATTAAGGGAGTCACTAACTGCTTTTAAGCATCTCATTTGAGAATGAGGATCAGTTCACTTTTTACCTATATTAAAAAGGCAAAGTGAGTACCAGAGTTTTTTTCCTTGTGCAATTAGTTTAGTTGGTTCCTAGTGACCGCTCCTGATATCACCTAGGTGTTTTGAAATGCTATATTTTGCCACAGCCATACAAGATGCAGTTTTATCCAACCCTCAGGAGTGAGTCTGGGACATTAGAATGCCTCACAGGCTCCCTGTAACTTCACGAAGGTTGCCGTTGTCATAATCTTGTGATGATTCATGCCCTATTCAGGTCCAGGGTGGCCTGACCTCAGCCACAGGTCCAATGACCTGAGAAAGATGAAAACTTTCTTTCCTCTATTATTCTACCAAAATGAAACAGAGAAATCAGTAAATATTGAACAATGAAAGTAATCTCAAATGGGCTATGAAAAATCCTTCACACCTAGTCCCAAAGTAATGTATTTCAATCCCTAATCTCACCGATCACAGATGGTTCATGTCACTCCGTGCTGATCCTTGGAATTTAATACAAAAGCCCTCCCCAGAGCATTCGTAGAACACTGGAGAAGGCCACCCTTACATCAAGGATCTTGTATTAGATACTTCATCTGAGCTTGGCATGGTGTTGGTTTGTTTCTGTGTGTGCTTACTCATCTTCACATTCTACAGAAGAAGTGATGTTTCCTAGTTATATTCCTATTGTGAGGTACCATGAAAGGCATATATCTTTGAGAGGGTGCAGATCAGAACAGTGGCTAGGACCAGCAATGCTCGAGTCAGCTGGATTTGACAAGTTGTCCCCTTCCTGTACTGTGGTTTTCTCATCTGTATATCAGGTAGAAATGTCCCCCTTATAGTTCAATGAACTGATCACAAGGACAGCAACTGTAGTAGCAGAGAATGGTGGGTGACAGTTCCTAATGAATCCACAAGTTCAATGGGTTGTTAAGAAAGGCTTCTGTATGTATTCTATACACTTTCAATGAATTAAAGCATTATTTGCTATTTCATGGTATGTTCATATCGATTCTAAAAAAAAATAGGAAAGCAGAGAAGCAAAAACACTTTTAACCCTGCAATTGAGACAACTTACTGAAAATTGTATCTATAGTCTGCATTTCTTCTGTGCATACACCCATTATTTGAAGCGAGACCCAGTATCTTATTTTTCTTTAAATACTTTTCATTCAACTAATATTCCTATTTTCTTATTTCCTACAGTATTGCTATTGTGTTTGCACATGGAGGTTATATCCATAAATGGTAATGCCATTCAAAATAAGCCAAGCCCTTGCCTCAGGATCATGAATGATTCAAAAACTTGCTTGTTTTCATGAACAACTTGCTTGTTTCTCTTGAGCAGGGTTATTATTCTCCTCATAGTGGACAGAGTGGAGTTAGAGCATTTGAGCAGGAAGATATGCCTGGAGCTGGGGAATTCGTTCTGTAATGGAATGGTCCTTAAGCTCAGCAGCCGAGTGTCCGGAGGCACCACAGAGGTCCAGGTGGGAAGCTCTGGAGACGCTTGCGCTACACTGCTCAGCCCAAGGCTTGTGAGAGACTGAATAGATGAGAGGACCATTAGACCTCATCAAAATAGAACTTGTCTCCACAGCTTGTGACACCATACCCAGAGAATCAACATGCTCCTATAACCAACCTGAGAAGTCACTCTGGGCTCTCTGCCCATCTTTGGATCTCCCTGCCACCATCCTCCGTTGGGACTTGCCAGAACCCTCTCTGTTTTCTGCTCCAATCCCTTCTCGCTACTCTGCCTGCCTTTGAGTTTCTGTCCGTAATGTCTGACGTCTTGCTACAGCAAGCTCTGAAGAGATAGGATAATGATTCTCATTTGATTGGTCTTATTATTGTTTTTTCCCAACATTTGCTTGGTGGAGGGGGGTTGGCTGCTCATAATTAGCCAATGTCATTAGGACTTTGTCTTTGAGGAACTTCACCTGATCTCTTTTTGTGAGGTGCGTGTTATCTTTCTGGAAAGTAGGAACCATAACTTAACTTCACTTAGTATTTTCTGTACCCAGTACCAGCCTGGCTCATTAATAAAGAGAAAGTGGTATCACACACTAAGGATTAGAACTTTCTTTTGCAATATGGAACTAAGAAAGCCCAACGGACTATTATGAAAGTTTATTCCAAGTTCTAGCTTTGAGGCAGCCCTAACTGGAATTGGTCTGAGATGGGCTGCTTAGCCAGTCTTATGGATTTCACAAAATCTATAGAGAACTACTTTTAAATCTTCTTTTTTGAAACTTTTCCTCTTTTAACACCTCTTCGTAATCTAAGCTATATGTGAAATTTCAGGAAAATTTAATTTAAATATATACTTTCTCTTTAGTGAAGCAGGTATTATGCAGAAAACTATGGTTTGAATTAGATTTGCTTGTTATCTCTGTTTACCAAGAAGATGACTGAAATAGCGTGTGATGAGTTGTTAATTCACTGATACATCTATGCAGCCCCTTTGCCAGAAGCGTCCTGCACATGTCAGGCCATATCATCTCCAGGCTCCATAAACATCTGTCATCTTTACTCAGGAGTCCAATATACTACCCTTGGTGTATCATTTCCCTTACCTTGTGCCTGTGTCCTCAGCGCATTCTGCAAATCCAAACACTGAAGCAATTTGATTTTGTAGCAAAGACTTCTTCATGTGACATCATTCAAAGGTGAACAGTTCAATCTGGATCCATTCTCAAAACTTTCACATGGACTTCAGGGCCTTAAGGACATTGCTTACTGTGCTAAGCATCTTTTTAGACCAATCAGCAGACTGTAAACCACAAAGGTAGGGGCTGTGTCTGTCATTTTAGTTTCTCTCTCTTGTACATGACATGGACTAATATTATTAGTTTATTCTACCTGTGGTAGAAATACCTACAAATATCAACCAAGCTACAGCAACTCCCCTTGCAGAGATAAGGCTATTTTTGACTAGATTTTAATAAATAGAAAATTTTTCCCATTTTCTTTTTCTGGGCATGTGTGTATATGTGGTCTATGCACATGCATGTGCAGTTGTGTTTGCAGACACATGGAAGCCAAAGGAGAGTGCCAGACGTTGATCACTCATTCAGGTATTTCCTAGAGAAGGAGTCTCCCTGAATGTCAGCCTCTTGTTTTCACAAGCAGCAGTGGTTCTCCCATCTTAGCTCTGCTAACTCACACCATCTATTTGTAAACCAAACACTTGGTGCCTTCCTCACCTGGTTGTCCCAGGTCACTCACTTCCAGCAGTCTGAATGTGAGAGGAGAAGGGGTTGTGAAGGAGACTTTTAGCATTGACCTGTGATGAGAATGAACGCTTATCCCCTGCCATCCATTTCAATCTGGACTGGTGGATGCCTTCCTAGGCCACAGCAGCTGAGCAGCTAATGACCTGCATCTCCTATACTCACTCGAAACCACCTATATCCATAGGCTTAGATTTGTAAGGCAAAGGGAGGCACAAATGTTGCTCCTGCTGACTTCAAGAAACCTAGAGCTTGTTTCTTTACTCTCTCATTCTCTGCAAGCCAGTTGTATGCTGAAATAGGCCCTTCTGCGGGTTCTTAGCTTTTCAGTGGGACTCTGCCCCTACCTCTTGCCAATGAGGGGCTGAGTCAGACTTTCTAAGTTAGGCATTATTACCAAGGGCCTCCCTCCCCGGTTTCTCTTGCCTTGGTTTTAGACAATTATTTGCAAATGCATTGATGCATTACTTTTGGTTCCTGAATTGTACACTTGTCTACTGCATTATAGTAAGTGGTAAGCAATTAGAAATCCATGGTTATGGATTTTATTATTTTAAATAAAACATTGACTCTGTTATCTATTAAATTCTGTTCAGAAAAGTGTTGAGCCTACCAACATATCCCTCTAAGGCCTGATCTATGGCTAATGAGCCTTTGTTTTTGACACTTGAGAAAGTTCCAAATGATGTAGAACATAAAATCAATACCAATAACTGTTTTACTAAAGTATTGTATTTGCCTCTTCTGTGATTTTTAAGACATTGATACCTTATGTTGGAGGTAAGAGATAGTGTTGCAAAGAGGAATAATATGAACAATGAAGTATGAAAATGAGTAGTCTATTACCAGACTAGTTAATAAATAGCAGAATTAAGTCTAACCAGATCAGAAAAGCTTATCTTTGGGCAACAAGAAAACCAATGATCTGGTGTCAGCTTCCTTCACTGGCCTGCCAAGAACAGACTGAGGTAGTTCCTGGGGCTGGTTCCTCATTTTTAAAAAAGTTTTTTTTTTTTAAAATTCAATTCAAATAAATTCGCAGGATCGTCAGTGATTTTAGATTTACCAATGTCTCTGCAAAAGCCTGTGGCTTGACAGGCTGGGAGTTGTGGGACGAAAGGAGAGAGACAGGGATCCAGCTAAAGCAATGCCTTGCAACATCTGTTAGTGCTGAGGCTTGCTTGGGTTACAGCTTTATTCCATAAAACATGCGAAAGCCCCGTATGGAAAAGACATTAGGCTGAGCAGAGGCAGCTCAGAGGATGGTGGAGGTTGACTTGTGGGGAGGCAGAACAGGAGACCTGCTGGGCTTAGTACCTCAGTTAACACTTCTCTTTCCTTTTGTTCTAGCTATTAATTTCTATTGTTAAAGAGTCCTTGCAGAGAATGGTTGTGGGTTAGAAGCAGAATGAGACTGAAACACTCTTTCCCACCAGACACCTCTTCAGCTCTTATGGCTAAGACTTTCCTGGACTTCATTTGCACTGCTCTGGTACATGGGGAGGTTTCCTTTTGCTGTGGAAGGATTTACATGTAGCCAAATGTCTCATGGCCCTATCTGTAATGTGCTTTAAAGCCTTTTCTGAAAGTGAAATTTATTTAAAGGAAAAGCTGTTTCCTACTAGTTGGAACAGCATCTAGTGGGTGACTCACGCTGTTACTCCTGGGAGCCTCAGCAAGGTGACACAGGGCGAATTGAGCAAGACTTCAGCCTTCAGAACAGGAACCTGATTATAATGCCTTCCATTGTTTGGCTTCCACAGGGGGGACAAAGCAGCCGATTGATGGTCACAACTGAAGCCTGTTGGAGTGTCACACACTGTCATTGTAGGAGGTAAATGCCTGAAGAGGGAGGTGGAGTCTTAACATTCCCTGTTCTAGAGATTATTCTCAGATTGCACACTGGTTGCATGGAGTCAGGTATGAAGAGGAGCTTGGCATGTCCTTCTATCTTGGAAACATGCACACAGAACTGGGTCTCAGTCCTTTATTAGCTGTTCAAGATGGGATGAGTTATTTAATCTTTCTCTTAGCTTGGGTTTTCTCATTTGTCAAATAAAGACAGTACCATCAGAGAAACACCAGGAGAAAAAAAAAAAAAAAGCTCTTAAAATGCAAGCCACAGGGGCCTGAGAGATGGCTTAGCAGTTAAGCACTTGCCTGTGAAACCTAAGGATCCTGGTTAGAGGATTGATTCCCCAGGACCCACATAAGCCAGATGCACAAAGTGGCATATGCATCTGGAGTTCCTTTGCAGTGGCTGAAGGCCCTGGTGCACCCATTCTCTATCTGCCTCTTTCTCTCTCTGACTGTCACTCTCAAATAAAAAATTATAAAAAAAAGCCAAAAACAAAATACAAGTCACAGTGCCTAGCCCATGCCACATACAAAACAATGGCACAAAACCACTCTGGGTGTTCATGGCCATTTGTTAGTTGTCTCCCATAAAGCACCAAAAACGTTCTCTTAGGGGCCCTATCTCAGGTTGGCCATGTGCCTGAAATAATCAGCTCAAAGCTTTATTTTGGTTCATGGTTTTAGAGGTTCCAGTCCATCAAGGACTGTGGTTTGGGGTTCATGGTAGGAGTGAATGATGAAGCAAAACTGCTCACTTTGTGGTCTAGAAGCAAAAGGGAGAGCAAGCAAGGATCCAAGGTCCCATGACCCCCTTGGAGGGCACATCCAAAATGACCCAGATATCTCCCACTAGACACTGCCTCTTAAAGGTTCCACCTTCCAGTAGCAACTCCCTGGGACCAACCCTTTACCGTACGGGCCTTCGGGGTACACATAAGACCCACACTATAGTAGGTCCCTCCTATTCAAGCTTGTCTTTCTCTATGCCTCACTTGCTCTTATGTGAGCATGAGGGTAACACACAATGTTTCTGTTTTTATGTTAGAAAAACCTATGTATACAAATATATATGAAAACATATATCCTGAAAATAATCTTACAAAACAGACCATTCTTTTTTTTTTTTTTTTAATTTTTATTTATTTATTTGAGAGCGACAGACACAGAGAGAAGGACAGAGAGAGGGAGAGAGAGAGAATGGGCGTGCCAGGGCTTCCAGCCTCTGCAAACGAACTCCAGACGCATGCGCCCCCTTGTGCATCTGGCTAACGTGGGACCTGGGGAACCGAGCCTCGAACCGGGGTCCTTAGGCTTCACAGGCAAGCGCTTAACCGCTAAGCCATCTCTCCAGCCCCAAAACAGACCATTCTTATTTCATATGTAGGAGTAGTGAAGTTGAGGAAAAGAAAAAGACAGAGAACTGTAACAGGAGGCTAATCTGGGACTTAAGAACTTTTAAGTCCCTGAAAACAAAGATAAAAAGCCATTTTGGTGAATTTAGTTGTGAAATCTATTAACATTCATCCAACTGCAAAAAGAGGTTAAGCAGCTCTCTGGTTAGAGACCCCTTAGACTAGAGAAAAGCTTGGAGGCAGTCTTCGTTTCTGCCTTCACACAGTAGGGCAGCAAGGCTACCTACCACCTCCAATCAGAATCTCATCACTGCTCACCCAGCTCAGATTTACAGAATCCTAGGGTTGAGAACTACCGTGGGAGAATCTGGCATTAGAACACATTCACCAGGTGATTTTCATGGCTGTACAAGTTTGTCAGTTCACTGGAGTGGCAGTCAAACTGACCTTTGGAGTCAGGGACCCACCACTGACTGCTCTGAAGAACTTGGGTCAGGGTTTCTGTTTGCTCACATGCCAAGTAAGGAAAATGGCCTTTCTCTCATGAAACATTTGTGAACATTAAATAAGGTGAAATCCATACATTGTTTAGATAATTCATGCAATAGATATTCAAATGTTAGCAGAACTGGTGACTATTAGTAAGAGTGTTAGCAGCAGTGTTATTAATTTAATAGGGTATAGGAGCAAAAGTTTTTCCTGTGGAAACTTGGTGGATGATTGACTCAACTGCTTTTGAGAGTGAACATGTTGACCGGCAAGTTGTCTGTCAGCCTCTTAAACTGTAAAGACCAAAGGCATGGGCAGATGAGTCACATTGGAGATGATGGGAAAGTTTATTTTTTTCTTTCTTTTAGCATCCTGTTTTCCTACCATGAGCACATAGACTTAAATAAGAATTCTTTTTTTAAAAAAAAATCTCTTAATTTTTTTTCAAAAAGGAGCCTCTTCCTTGTGACTTATCGAAAAATTATTCAGTTGATTGTAATAAGTTCTTTCTAATCAAATGATCAGGAATTTCACCCTTTATAATGATTTTCTTAAATTGTATTATACTTACATTGTTTTGGTTTAAAGTACCTTGTTTTTTGGAAATAAAACACATTTTTAGTAGGAAGCCTTGGAGGGCATGACAATGTTGTTATAGAAATTAGCATTCTAGGAGATGTTGCATTGTTTCATAACATATGATTGATTTATTGATTGATTGCAGATTGTGGGCTGGTGAATAAGCTCAGGGCCTCACATGTGCTAAGTAAAGAGCTATCACATTGACCTACATCTCCAGCCCCATAATTATCTATCTTTATGAATGTCAGACTTATTTTTTTTTTAATTTATTTACTTGAGAATGACAGACAGAGAGGGGAAAAGGCAGAGAGAGAGAGAGAAAGAGAGAGAGAGAGAATGGGCGCGCCAGGGCCTCCAGCCACTGCAAACGAACTCCAGATGCGTGCGCCCCTTTTGTAGCTGGCTAACATGGGTCCTGGAGAATCGAGCCTTGAACTGGAGTCCTTAGGCTTCACAGGCAAGCACTTAACTGCTAAGCCATCTCTCCAGCCCAAGACTTAATTTTTTTAAATGAAGTTAAAAATTACTTAAATGTTTAGTACAATTTCATACATATATGCATAGGTACATGGAGCATGTAGTAATACTTTTGAGCGTAAGGCTGATAAATAGAGAAGTTAAACATCAGTTCAAGGGCCTGGGGAGATGGTTCAAGAGGTTAAAGGTGCTTTCTTGCAAAGTCTGTGGGCTTGGGTTTAGCCATCCACATAAAGGCAGATGGGCATTTTTTTGTAGCAACAAGAGACCCTGCTATGTATACACACACACACACACACACACACACACACACACACACACACACACACACAAATAAATAAAACTATTTTAAAAATCAGTTCAAATCAAGACCAGGAGCCAGGCCAAGGGAGAGGCAGCAAAGCGCTGACCACGCAGCGCTCACGATGCAGCACTTCAGATTGAACTCTGGGGACAGTACCAGTTGCTAAGCTGCTTTTCAAGGAGAGGGATGAGTGGCAAAGTCCTCAGGTTAAATAAACTACTCAGAAAAAAATGCTTATGGGAAAGAGCAGCAAAGCTCAGAAAATGCAGCTATTGAGAGAGAACAACACAAGACACAGACTCGGAGCAAATTCAGCTGTTTCCAGAGGAATATTTTCAAGCACCATAACTGACTTTGAAACATGTGTGGCAATCAGTGAGGAAAAATTAAAGCCAGTGAACTGGTAATAGGGAAACCTTGGCTGAGAAAAAGTTCTTGTTTGTTGCTGTTGTTTGTTTCTCTTCCCTCTTCCCTCGGGTAATCCTTTTTCTTGTGGTTGCCCCCGGTTCTGCGTCCACGGTGGCTCTTGGCTTTGAGCTTTCTGGCACCGGGAGGCGAGTGTGATCGTCAGAAACTACGATGGCCTCATTTAGCTCCTGGGGCAATTCGGCAATGCTCTGGGGTTAGACAGACACCTGGAGGGTGACAGGGATGACTTGAGGAGACTCGGGCTGAGGCGGAAGGTCAGTGTGGGGGAGCTGGGCACATGCATGGAGCTGCTGTCTTGCTGTCCCCTCCAAGGAACTAGCTCCTTGCTCCAAGTGGCTGGCCCCTCAGCGGCAGTCACTCTTAGCATGGTGGAGTCATCACTCTTCTTGTCTTTGGGCCTCTTCTCATCTCGAGCTCCTTTCTCCAGTAGAACTGAACAAGACCTTCACTGCTAGAAGGCAAAACTCAAGGAGGCAATTTGTATTTGTGAGTCAGCCTGACAGTGTAGCTGGTTTCTACCTCTGAGCCTCGTGGGCCTTTTGCGCACTAATGAATTGGGTACCGCACATTCGCTTGTCTTTGTTCCCTGGTTATGTTTACGGCCTTGCCGCTGTATGCCACACATTGTGACCCCTTTGCTGTCAGCCTTCATCAGGGCCCCCATCTCGTGATCATATTTCGTCCTTGTCCCAGTCCTTTTTAAGCATTGCCGAAATGTGTGGATAATAATTTACTCCCCCTTAGGGATAAAAAACTCCTTCTTTCTGTATATGTGGAGACTAGAATGAAATAAAAAGAGAAAACAGGGCTGGAGAGATGGCTCAGCCATTAAGGTACTTGCCTGCAAAGCCCAATGACCCAGGTTCAATTCCCCGGAACCCATGTAAAACCAGATGCACAAGGTGGCAAACGTGTCTGGAGTTCGTTTGCAGTGGCTAGAGGCCCTGGCACGCCCATTCTCAATCTCTCTCCTCCCCTTCCTTTTTTGCTTTCTCCTCAAATAAATAAAACATTTTTTTTTTTTTTACAAAGAGAGAAAACAGCTTCTCTTCTGAATCACTCTATTAGTTGCTACTATGACCAAATTCCTTATAAAAAAGCAACTTAGAGTAAAAAAAAAAAAGTTTTTGTTTTGTTTGTTTCTTTCTTTTTTTGGTTCATGGTTTGAGAATCCCATCTATCATTGTGGAGAAAGCTTAGCTATGGGAACATGAAGCAGATGGTCACATAGAGTCCTCCGTCAGGGAGCAAAGGGATCAATGCTGGAGCTCAGCTCGCTCTCCTTCACCCTTTACTCACTCTCAACTCCCAGTCTGGTGGTACCCACATGTAGGGTGGTCTTCCCTCCTCTGAAAACAGAGATTTGTTTCTTAGTCGAATTTAAGTCTTGTCATGTTAGCCAAGATTAACTATCCTAGGCACCTCTACCTTCTCCCAACTCTTTTGCTGTGGAGTGACATTCCGCTGTCCTGTCTACACAGCAGGTGACATAGTGCTTCTGGGCCTGAAGATTAGGTTTGGCTATTTGATATACTGTGGCTACCCTGACAGCTCTTGAATGACTTACAAACTTTATTGGGGAAAAAAAAAAAAACACAATTTATTTTGAAGTCTTGTAAGGACTATTTCCAGGCGTGTATCTGACTTCCCGCTAAGGCATTCTCTTGTCAGAGACAGCTTGGAAGCCTCTGTGGATCACAGCGAGCAGGGCTGGCATCATAAGGCTGAGGGGTCCCAGCCCCCGTGTCAAGGCTCCTGCCTCACACAGCTCTGGCTCTCAAGCTGGCTTTCCAGCTCAGAATCAGGCGTGTGAGTTTTCCACTGAGCCTGAATAAATCAAGTGAGGAAATACGTGGAGGTGTGGGTTTCCAGCACTTAATTTTGTCCTGTGGTTTGCCTAACAGGCAAAGCAAGGGACGATTTCAAACTTGAGTTTCTATAGCCAGCAGGGTTTCATGAATAAAAGTAACAGTTAAAAGTTGGCAACTTAATTCAGAGGCAATCAATCTAACGTCTCTAGGGATTGGCTTGGTGAAGTGGATCCAACAGGAGGAATGAGGTTCATGGGTTAAGCTTTTGGTTTGCTTCCAGGTTTGCTCTTAATGTGCTGTGTGTCTGGGTCTACGCTTCAGTCTGTTTTCCCAGCTCCGTGGAAGATAGCACATCAGCTGAGCTGCTGTCAGAATTTACTAAGACACGCGAGAGGATTTATAACCTTCAGGTTAATAACATGTAATCATCTCCTATTGAGCTCTAGCCATCCCTGCACAGCGCGCCCTCAGCTCTTAGTACTAACAAAATGGGACTGTGTTTAGTCTATGTTTATAACTCTTGTTGACAATTTATATCTATGGCCTGCCTATTTTAGCTTATATATTTTATTTGAAGTACTTCTCTAACTTAATTGTTAATGTGAGGCATCGCTCCTTTGATTGTAACTGTTCCCGCCACCCCCTTTCCAAGTTTTCTTCTCTTTCTTAAAGGTTAATTCTCTGTCATTATCATCCTAGGATTTTACTGTAATCTCGGGAATTATTGAACTTCTTCTCTGATGTTTCGGTCACATTTCATCCATGGCTTCTCAGAATTTCTAATTCCTTCATACAATTCAGCCAGTTTTATACTTCTTTAAACTTTTAAACCTTTGGCTAAATAAATACATGCTCCAAAACACATAAAAATTCCTTGACTTGGACGAAAATGAACTTTTAAAAAAATGAATACGATTCATATAAACATGTTTATGTACCATATCAAATTCAAAATAGATGGTATGTTTAACATTACACATTGTCGGAATTCTAAGTTTAATTTTTAAAAGGTTGAGTAAATACACAGTCAAAATGCCTGCAATTCTTATAAACAGTTCCTATCTACCTGTCAACTGTCCATGTCAACATTTGTAAGTTAACAGATGAATGCTTTAACATGATCCCTAAATCCTTGTCTGTTTATTCTGGAGTGATTATGTGAAAGTCATATCCACTGGAACCTTGGGAAAACATACAAATTTTACATAGATAGAAACAGAAAATAGAGGTTTTCAACAATCCATTTGTCTAGAAGCCTTAAGGTCTTGATTCATGTGCAGCAGTTTCTATCTTTTATGGCCAATCTGTGCTTTAGAGAGAGTGGTGTTAGATGAAGCACTGAGTTGCCAGAGCATATTTTAAGTAAATACCTGTGTCCATTAAAAAAAGGTAAGAAAGCCTGGCGTGGTGGCGCACGCCTTTAATCCCAGCACTCGGGAGGCAGAGGTAGGAGGATCGCCGTGAGTTCAAGGCCACCCTGAGACTACAGAGTTAATTCCAGGTCAGCCTGGACCAGAGTGAGACCCTACCTTGAAAAACCAAAAAAAAAAAAAAAAAAAAAAAGGTAAGAAATTCCAAGATTAAAAAAAAGTATGGCACCGGGGGTGGTGGCGCACGCCTTTAATCCCAGCACTCAGGAGGCAGAGGTAGGAGGATCGCCGTGAGTTCGAGGCCACTGTGAGACTACAGAGTGAATTTCATGTCAGCCTGAGCTAGGTTCAGGCCCTGTCTCGAAAAACCACCACCACCAACAAAAAAGTATGGCATTCCACTCACCAAGTGAAAGCTGATGACACAACTTGCCTTTGTTAGGATGGAGGGGCAGGGCCATTCTTTCACATGCCTTGGGAGACTGGGGATTCCTTCCACGTACCTACAGGGAGGAATGCTTCCTACTGGTTCCCGGCCTTGTCTCCCTTTGCTGTACATTTCTGCTATGCGCATATCTGACTCTGGTGACTCAGTGACCCAGTCAATGGCATCCCTAGGTTCTTGGGTCTGCAATGTGATGTTTTCACCTCTTCAAATAAGAATGTCTTTCTTCAAAGAATCTTGGATCTGGCTGGCCTGAGACTTGCTCTGGCTACTGGAAGGCAATGGAAGTGGAGATGGTGATGGCGATGGTGAGTCATGGAAGCCTGGGTTTCCCTAGGCTTTGGACAAGTTGTTCACCTTGTCTTTTGGAACTTGACCTCTGCCATGGAACAAGCCCAGGCTAGCCTGTTGCAAAAGAAGAGAGCACATGTGGAAGAGACAGACATCCCACGTGAGCTAACCTAGACCAGCTAATGCCAGCCATCCTGCCAGCTTGTCAGAGCTCGTCCATTAATGTTAATGACTCTATAATATTCCATTATTTAGACAATGAAATTTACTTTGATATTTCTTTATTAATATACATTTGTGTTTATTATGAAATTTTAAAATAATGCTTCTGTGAACACCCTTGTGGCTGTACCTTTCTATTTATCCTTTGAATAAATTCTGAGCAATTGTTTGAGATAGCTGAAGACTAAATAAATTTAGTTTTTATAGTGCTCGGCTATCTTCAGAAAGTTTTTACTTTTTCTTCTAGGAGTTAGGCTACAACGAAAAACACTGGAGCTGCTGGAGACAGTAGTTTTGTGACAGACCACTTGGTGACAAGAGGAAAACTGCAGTCACGGAGAAAAGACAAGGTAATGGGATATATACATACACATATGTTCTCTCCTAGAAACTTATGTACAAGCACAGCTTTCATCTTTATAGTTTTATAACCTTTACCTGGTAGCACTGAGGAAAAGACAGCTTTATTTGGAAAGACAATAAGATAAGGATGTTTTTATGTGGGAAGAGGAATAGTAAAAGGCACTTCTGTGAAGGTGGCCGGGATAAGAGAGTTCCATTATTTGATGGGCTGGGAAGAGAAGGGACCTGAGTCTGAGGGGAGGGACATCGAGTTCATGGAATGGAAACAGAGAGAGCTGAGCACCAGAGTTCTTATGCAGCAGTGGCTCCCTTGGGAACAATCGTTCATGATTTCCAGATCAGGCAGAAGACAGTAGAGACCTCTTGACCTTGGGAAACTGCCTGGGAGAACATGGCTGATAGATTGACTTTCAAGGGGTTCTTTGGGAGTGTCAGATCCATGGAATGACTAGATACTGTTGCCAGACAAGAAATATATGCTTCACATGGTTATTTGATCTCTTCTGTTCTTGGTGTTCCTTCAATAGTCTGTTAAAGGAATTTTATCCATCAGTCTATGTCTTTTCTCCCCACCAAACTGCAAAGTATTGAAGGAGTAGATTATGTCTTCAACTTTTAAGTCTCTTGTGCCTGGCACTTGAAGGGTATTTCATCAGCTTTTGGAAGGATACATTTCAGTTTAAAAAAATAATGACCTCAATGTAGGATATGGAAGACCAAAATGACAGCATTATATAAAGAAAAGGAAATGGGGTAAGAGATCATCATGGAGGTGTGAGAGTGTAATGTAAGGGGGTGTACTTGGGCAGTAATCTCAGTGGGAATAAACAAGGCTGGTAAAAATTATTAAACGATAGGGCACTTTTAACTAGATGCAGAAATTATAAACAAAATGTCAGCAAATTGAATCCAACAACATATTTAACTGTTACATCATGACTAAGAGTGATTTTTTTCCCTCCTGAGAAATGTAAGGATTATTTGGCAACAAATAAATTCATTAATAAAGTCAGTATAGTTCAAAATATTAAAGATGATTAAATATATCTTGCTAGTCAAACTTAATGCATCTGTGAGTTGAGCTTTAAAAATGGTCTCACAAAGTACATTATGTTCCTATGTCTACTATAACAAATGAACACACACACTTGGAAGCCTAAAACAACACAAATTTATTCTACAGTTCTGGTAGACAGAAATCCAAAAGTTGTCTAAGTGTCAGCGGTGTGTGTCAAAACCAGGGTGTCAGCAAGTCTTGTTCCTTCTGGAGGCTGAAGGGGAGAATTGATTTCCCTGTCTGCATTTCTTGGCTTCTCAATCACGTCACATCACCTTTTTGCTCCCTGCCCCCAGAAACCACATTGATTTATTTTTCTTTATCTTCCGTAGTGGCATCTCCCTCTGTCTGTCCATCCTTTAACTACTTCTGTATAACCTTTTTGCCTTACAAAGAAACATTCATGGCCCTAGGGATTAGGACTTAGATATCCTTGATGGCCTTTATTTAGCTACGTGTAGAAAGAATGAAAATAGAAATTAAGCAGCTACACTGTAGTTCAATTTTGTGGTATTTTGTAACACTGAAAACGGGCAATCAGTGAGCTGTCTTTGTTTCTGGACCATGTGTAAAGGAAGTGTATTTGAGGATGTTCATTGCAGTGTTATTTATATTAGAAAAAAATCCACGATAGTTTTTAAATAAAGGGACAGTGATGTATGGCATAGTAGGAAAACATATTCTGGAGCTAGAGAGACATAGATTTGATTCCTGGTGTCATCACTTCCTCACTAATGGATTTCAGGGAAATTAGATTTGCTTTTCTCATCTGCAAATGAGGATAGCAATAGTAGCTACATCAGTTGTCATGAGAATTAAGTAAGGAAATCCATGTAAAATGCTTCACATGGTGCTCTGTAAACACGGTAATAATGATGATAATAATAATATGGTCTGATCTTCTCATAGTGGGTCACATGATTACATGCTTAGGGAGTGGAGTCCTTTCATGTTGGTTGGATGTCAACCAGGATAGGAGTCACTGACATGTTTAGACTAAATGTGAGAAAGCCTTCTGGTAATTTGAGCTCTCCAGTGACAGAGCAGACAGCCTAGCCCAGTAAAGTAGGAGAAGTCCCTGTCCCTGGAAGCTTTCTGACAATCAGGAGGACCATCTGGCAGAGCTATTGCCAGGGAGATTCCTGTTTTAGTAGGAGTTCTTTTCCAGATTTAACAACAGTTATACTTTATTTATTTAAAATATTTAATCAAATCTCTTAAATTTTTTTTTCTAGCAAGCCAAACCACAGGGGAACCAAATATAGGAGTGGAGTTGGATGAGAGGACTACTCCTGCCCTCCTAATTGCGTTGTTCTGAAGTGACCAGGGCTGACCATCTGGCTTTGTGTTCTTCTTGCCCCCTCCCCACCATAGTATCAGAGGTTGAACTTAGAGTCTCATGCAATGCTCTACCACTGAGGTATATCACCAGCCCTCTTTTTACTTTCTGTTTTGAGATGGTCACATTTAAGTTGCCCAGGCTGGCTTTGAACTTGCCATGCTCTTGACTCAGCCTTCTGAGTAGCTGGGATTACACGGTGGCACTATTAGGCCTGGCTTTATACTCATAAAAAGTTAGAGAAACACAGTGCTACCCTCTTCCTCTCATAGTTTCCTACTTCTCTCATGGTCACAAGATCATATCTGCAACTTGACATTTTTCATTTAATGTATCACAGAAACACTAGGTTTTAACTCCATATAGAAAAATAAGAGTGCTGTGGGAATTTGGCATTTTTAAACTAGTAAGAAGATATTTCCCTTCCCTTATAACTTCTGCAGATGTTTGTCCTACATGATGACTATCACAGAAATAAAAAAATTAAGGAATTAAATATATCAATAATATTACAAGATAATCTGTATGATTTTGAGTGAACATCCAAGTATGATTAGAACAAACCCAGAAGCTGGAAAGACTGACAAATTTGACTACATAGAGAATGCATTTGGGCTGGAGGGGTAGCTTAGTGGTTAAGGCATTTGCCTGTAAAGACAACAGACCCAGGTTCGATTCCCCAGGACCCATGTAAGCCAGCTGCACAAGGTGGCGCATACTTCTGGAGTTCATTTGCAGTGGCTGGAGGCCCTGGCATCCCCATTATCTCTCTCTCCATCTCTCTCTGTTCACCTATTTCTCTCTAACAAATCAATAAATAAAAATAAAATATTTTTAAATATTTGCTTGGGAAAATGCGCAGTAAGCAAAGATGAAAACAGAAAACATAGGGAGAGAATATTTGTGCTGTGTGTACCACTCAAGAGTTCATGTTCTTATGTTTTACATAACTGCCAGCTGATAATGAGAATTTAATAAGCCTCGTTTTAAACTGGACAAAATATCTCAGCAGGTAATAAAAGAGGAAATCAAGTGGGCAGTCACCACATGAAAGGATACAGATACTAGCAGTTGGGAGGGAAATGCAATTTAAAGCAAGAAGCTGTCATTTTCATACATTTTAGTGATAAAAATTTAAAAGATTTATACCCGGTAGAAGTAGAAATGTGTGGGGAAGTGGACTTCATAAACTGCTCCTGGGAATGTGAAATGTCTCCTTTTGGGAAAGTCATCTTGCAGGTTAAGATAAACATTAATCATGTCCTTTGGCCCATAGTTCTGTCTTTAACGATCTCTGACAGAAATGAATGTGGTAGGCTATGAGAATATGTGTTTAAAGATGCCTATATTATTGCCTTGCTCCAAGTGGCACAAAATGGGAGAAATCATCAATGTTAATTAGAGAATATGCCAAATACAATGTAGCCATATAGCAGAATATTACAGGGCTACTTTAAAAAAAAAAGAAATATTGATTGGATGAGGAAACCATAATTAGATTGTTTAAAAAGAAACTTTCTGAAATTATGCCAGCAACATACAGAAATTCAGAAAATAAGAGTACATAAAAAACTCTCATGTTTCTCTGAACTTGTCCTTATTAAATTCTAGTATTTCTAGTCTCTCTCTGTCCTATATGTGTTTGTAAAATTATATTTATTCAAACTTTGAATTTGTATGCTTACCATTAAATGGTATTTTCTCTCAATTAAAATACATTAAGATGCTAGCTGAATTAGCTGAATTAATAGTTTGGCCTTAGGTTGTTGCTTAATTTCTTTCTGTCACTGGAAATTGGGATTATCTACTGTTACCAGCATTTAAAATAACATGATGGCACACTCATACGCTGATGGGAATGTAAAATGCATAGCCATTCTGGAAAACAGTTTGGAAGTTTCTTAAAAATGAAATATGAACTACCACAGAAGCCAGCAGCTGAACTCTCCGGCATTCCTCCCATAGAAATATCAAAGCTCATACTCACATAAAAACCTGCCTGTGATATCATAGCAGCTTTCTTCAGAACACCCAAACTGGAAACCATCTAGACATCCTTCAAGAGTGAGAAGTTGAACGGTGGTCTGTGGTTGTCATGGAGTACCTCTTAGCAATTGCAAGGACGGAACTATTTCACACAACTCCACATGCATCTGAATTACCTGGAAATAAACATTTAAAATAATAATAAATGATAATAATCCAGCAAACAACATGAATGCAGCAAGCATGCCCGTGTGTCTGTGTCCTGAGCTGTGTTCCTTGCAATGACATTTCTGCTGCAAAGTACTTGCACTTTTAAGATTTTAAAAAATTTTTTTTGGTTTATTTTCATTTATTTATTTGAGAGTTACAGACAGAGAAAGAGGCAGAGAGAGAGAGAGAGAGAGAATGGGCGCGCCAGGGCTTCCAGCCACTGCAGACGAATTCCAGATGTGTGCACCCCCTTGTGCATCTGGCTAACGTGGGTCCTGGGGAATCGAGCCTCAAACCGGGGTCCTTAGGCTTCACAGGCAAGCGCTTAACTGCTAAGCCATCTCTCCAGCCCACTTTTAAGATTTTTGAAACCCCTCTTCACACCGCTTTTCAGGAAACCTTGTACAGTTAACATAAGCCTGTATGCCTGGGCTGCTTACGTAGTCACTATTTTAAAACAGCCTCTAGTTCTTGTCTTTTGTGTAAGCATTTCACCTTTCATTCACATTTCCCAGAAGGGCACAGGGACATGGACACCCACGGTCACAAGGTCATAAGTGGCCTGACTGAGACTCTTGGATACTTGGTTATCAGACCACTTAGTTGGAAGGTATGCAAACTTGAGATTTAAAAAAAAAAAAAAACAGAGGCCAGGACTACTGTTTGAATAAGTCTGGAACCTTTTCAGATCTCAGGTCTTGCTTGACACCTTAGAAAGATTGTTAACTCACATGGGGCTTTTCCTGGATTCTCTGGTTCTTTGAAGGTCTGTGGAAGTAACTGGAGCCCCAGCCTTTGTACTGGATTTTCAGAGGTTTTCTGCTTCTGAGGCCACTGGGCATGACAGTTGTCAGCTGCCGGGGTATCGCGGCCCATGAGGACATGCTCCTGAGCATTAACTATTGTGTTCATCACACTTGCGGTTGTGTTCTTGTGGGCAGGCCAAGTTGATTGTAAAAATAGGGAAGGCTCACGAAAGGCAGTGCTGTGTGTGTACACCATGTTAATGGGAGGCGACTCCTCATTCCTCTCATAAAAATGCCTGGGCTCTCATCCTATAGTTGCTAATCATCTTTATTAAGTGTTTCCCAGTGAGTCTTGTTTTAACAAAGCACCTTTTCAGCTGCGGCACTTTCAGATTTCATTTTATGTACTGAACGGCATTCTCTGGGAAAATGATGTCTTTCTGGTGGCCCTTTGTGTAACTAGGACCCTATTTCATTCAAAACCGCTTAATTTGATCTATTTGCATGATTTCTTAAAGTATAGCCAATAACAATTAGGTGTTATTGGTAGTTTTTGCTAGTACAGAAAAATTTAGACAGCCATTTGTTGTGCTAGCCTTTTGAGAACTGGAGCTTTATTGATTTTTATGTAAAAATCATTGCCTTTAATTCAGTTTAAATGGCTGCTCTAGTAATCTATGCCACTCAATACAAATTGGGGTGACAATCCTGATCCCTTGTTACAGTTATGGCTGTGCAGATTCTCAGAGAATTGATTCACTTGCACAGCATGACACTCATTCATTCACTTTTATATGCACACACATGACTTCACACTTCTCTAGTTACCCTGACATGATGACTCCCTTTTTTTTCTTCCCTGAAACACTGACCTAAAATTCCTAATTTCTCAACCTGAAAAAAACTGTGCACTCAACCTCATTTCCCTGTGTTTTGTGGAATATTTTCTTCCTTTTGGGAGAATTAGATATCTGAATTTGAAAAGACATGAATGAATTATGAAATGAAATGATAGCATATATCTCATACTTCCCTGAATCTCAATAACTTCCATTCCTGTTTCTTTATTTTTTCTTTTCTTTTTGGAATCTTACTGAGTATTGTACGTATATCTTCATCCAGAAAGACACCACATACTTTAAACAGGTATGGAGGTTCTCTGAGGTTTCCTCAGAGACAGTGTTAAGGGTTGCAAATTGCCAAAAAAGTAAAAATAAAAAACTCATATATAATGAGTACCTTATGACAGAGGTGACTGAGTTCTTGGAGATATCAAGTATCTAACTGTGAAGCCCAGTTGTAGCAGGAACATGGACACCGTTTGTGAGTTTGGATGTTTTTCCACAGAGTGTACATAGATGACCATAAAATGGGTTCCTTCAAGTCATGCTTCTTATTGGGAAAAGCAGGTGACTTCCAGACACCCAGCAACTTCATTCTCCAGTAGCGGGCAGCTCTGTAATGCACTCCAATTACTGAAGGCTCTTCTGCTCTAGAGGGGTCCGGTGTAGAAAGGACCCTATGGTGGGCCCCTGAGTGCTTTGTTACAACCTCATGCCATTGGTGTGCACCGTGTACGACTTTCCATGTTGCTCTCCTTCACTTCAGAGATTCCTAACAGTGGCAGAGCCAATGGGGGACAGTGTCAGGAGCACACTGGGAATGTTGGCAAAACACTGAGTGCGGTTGGGGGGGGGGTTACCTCTAAAAGCACCTCCCAGGAGATTATGGGATCTTATATTTCCTATCAGAATCACCTGCCTCTCTTCTGTTGGAATTAACTTGTATGAGAACATATCACAGAATATAAGAAAATACATAATACTCTATGTCAACAAAATAAAAAAATAAGTGGACCCTTCCTTAGAAAATTGTGAATTTTCACAATTAACTGTAAAAGTAATGATCATTTGATAGAAAATATACTTAAAAAATTACTGTCAAGCTTTATATCCTCAAAAGGCTTTAGAACCATGAAGTTCTATGGGTGAGTGCTCTTAAAGTTGCCAGAAACAAATAATTCCTATGGGAGTTTTTAAAGACTGTTCCGATAGAATCCTAAATGGTCTCAAGTTTTTAAATGAGTGCATGTGCCTGCTGTTATATGCAGGAATGGAAGCAGTGGAAACAAATATTTTCAAGTAGTAAAAGGCATTTAGGGCTGGAGAGATGGCTTAGCAGTTAAGTGCTTCCCTGTGAAGCCTAAGGACCCTGGTTGGAGGCTCAATACCCCAGGACCCATGTCAGCCAGAGGCACAAGGGGGCACATGTATCTGGAGTTTGTTTGCAGTGGCTGGAGGCCCTGGTGCGCCCATTGTCTCTCTTTCTCTCTCTGTCTGTTGCTCTCAAAAAAAAATTAATTAAAAATAAATAAGTAAAAGGCATTTAAATCTGGTTGCTGGGATGTGGGGTTTTGCATTTTTCCTTTCTACTAACAAGGTTTATTACATTTTTATTCATTTTTTATTTTCTAATATTTATTTTCTAAATTCTCTCTATTTTTTTCTTTTTTTGTTCAATTTTTATTTATGTATTTGAGAGCAACAGACACAGAGAGAAAGACAGATAGAAGGAGAGAGAGAATGGGCGCGCCAGGGCTTCCAGCCACTGCAAACGAACTCCAGATGCGTGCGCCCCCTTGTGCATCTGGCTAACGTGGGACCTGGGGAACCGAGCCTCGAACCGGGGTCCATAGGCTTCACAGGCGAGCGCTTAACCGCTAAGCCATCTCTCCAGCCCCAAATTCTCTATATTAAATATGAAATGCCTATACAATTTATTTTTATTACTCTGTAATCCAAAAGTAATACGTTGTCTTTCTCGAAGGAAAGAAGGTATTTGTGAGTAGAATGAGTAAAGGCATTATGATTTGAAAGCGAAATGTTTCCCATAGGCCCATGTGCTTAAACACTTGGTCCCTAGCTGCTGCTGGTGTTTTAGAAGGGTGGGGAACTTGTAAGAAATGGATCCTCGCTAGAGGAAGTCAGTTACTAGGGGTACAAGCCTAGAGGTTTTATAGTCTGGCCCCACCTCTTGTCCACTCTTTCTTTCTCAACTGGGGACACAATGTGACCTGCTTTGCCACACCTTCCCCACTATTCTCTCAACTTGTGAGCCAAAAAGAAAACAATCAAAACACCTTCCTCCTTCCTCCCTTAGATACTTTATTTTATTTTTTAAAATATTTTATTATTTATTTATTTGACAAAGAAAGAGGGAGGGGAGAGAGAGAGAGAGAGAGAGAGAGAGAGAGAGAGAGAGAGAGAATGAGAATGGGCGTGCTAGGGCCTCCAGCCACTGCAAATATACTCTAGACACGTGTGCCCCCTTGTGAATCTGGCTTACATGGTTCCTGGGGAATCTAACCAAGGTCATTTGGCTTAAAGGCAAATGCCTTAACTGCTAAGCCATCCCTCCAGCAAGATACTTTATTTTAAATTAATCAATTTAGCTTTGACATCTTCATACACGTCTATGATGTGTTTTGATGACATTCAATGCCCCCATCAGTCTCACTTGTCTCCCTCCTTCCCACTCCTGAGAACTTCTTCTTATTCCCTAGTCCCCTTCTACTTTCATCTCTCTCTCTCTCTCTCTCTCTCTCTCTCTCTCTCTCTCTCTCTCTCTGGGAGTGTGTGTGTGTGTGTGTGTGTGTGTGTGTGTGTGTTTGCTTACATGAGCATTAGTGAGGTGTTATTTTCGGGAGTGCAGGGAACTCATTTACCCTATGGCTATACCACTAATGGAAACATCTCTCAGATCCTGACAACCATTAATAGCCAGTAGCTTTCCTGGGAGGGGTGAGGCCTCTGGTGTCCCTCTTACACCCTTGATAGAATATTAATGTAATACATCATGTGCAGATCTTGTACCGGTAAGAACAGTTAGTTACTATGTGAGTTCATGAATTCAGAAGACAGCATTCTACAACGTTCTTTCCCTTCCTTGTGCTCTTACATTATTTCTATCCCCTCTTCCATGCTCTCTGGGCTCTGGAGAGGGTGATAAAAAATGTCCCATTTAGGACTGAGCATTTAACCAGTCACGTGGTCTCAGTGCTAAGTCACTCCTTGTCAGGTATTTGATCACAGCAGTGAGAAATGTAACTAACCCACGTGGGCGCTCATGTGACTGATGCATGTATTTGAAGCTCCCAGCTTATTCTCCCAAGAATTCAGGTTCATGAATTCTTCGGTCAGCTCCTCAGGCTGTGTTAGAAAGTTCTAGTCATGGTCTCATTTTAGCAGCTAATGAGGTAGAAGCTGGGGTCTCTCGCAGGCTGAGCTGAGGCTCATAAAAACCCATCCCTCTCCAGGCTGACTTGTGGCTGTTTGTCTCAGGACAGAGCCGCATGTTGCTGCAACATTAGCCAGGCATCCAGTTTTGAAGGTCTGTCCTTCGCTGAGGTGCAATTTGGGATAACTCTCCAGTGAAAATTACTCAGAGGCCGTTGTTTACAGGAACTCTTCTTAGGGAACAAGAGGTTTAATTTGGTTCCTCACGATGCACAGTTCCAAGAATTTCCATTACACCTGGCCTGCATGTCAATTCTCTTTCTTATCATTCAATAAAACAATTTATTAGGAAAATAAGGCTTAAAAGTGCCAGAGTGATATATAATATGGCTCTTACAAATCATAAATGTCCTAAATCTCATTGGACAGCAGGAGAGGTAACTCAGATTCATCTCTTCTCGGGGTTCCTGGCTGGGAGCTGGGTCCTGAGGTCTGGTCTGGCTGGGAGAATGTGGTGTGCACATGGTCGCAAGCCAAGTGGGAAGGGTCTGGATGGAGGCTGCTCGCTCCAGTCTGAAGCTTCGCAATGGGTGTGGGGCTTGTCAGCACCAGATCTGCCTACTTACTATCATAATAAGAAGCCCAGGTTCTTGGCAGTGGCAGTAAATGAGGAGCCAGGTGGCCATAAGGAATGCAGCACACCATTCTGCTCTGTTGTGTGACCTTTTGGTTTGACATGGAGATTTAAAGGCGAGGGTAGTGTGGATCTATTCTCAGGAAAAGTATGGGACCAGAAACTTTTCTGCCATTCCCAAATATCCTCTAAGTCCTCTTATGCCTTTCTCCGTTGAAGGTGATTTATCTTTAAACATCTACAGCCCTCTGGAATGGGGAAAATCATTACTGTACCTGTCTTACTGCATGGGGCATTTAAAGCTTTCATAAGAGCTAATCTCTCATTCTTCTTGCCCCTAGCATCCAGTGAACCACAAAGATTTTGTAGATACAAGTATTTTCCATCAAGCTCATGAATAACACCACTTGGCAAAGGACCTGAACAAAGGCTCAGGCTGTAATGTTTTGTAGTGACTCTACATACAATGTGCCTTAATTACTGGCAAGCCTGTCAAGAGCTTATTCCCACATGTGTCGACACTTCCTTAATACACTGTAATTCATCATGTTTGCAGGGCAGGAACAAGGTACTCTACGTCCTGACGCTCAGCCTTCTCCCACTGCTAGTCTTGAACTGTGGGTCCCACTTGAGCATCTTCATCTGGTGAACAAGAACAGACCAGAGCATGGAAAGGGCGAGGTCCCCGGAGTCATCAGTCGTCCATCACAGACCACTTGAGCCTGTGCTCTGGAGCGCTTTCCTTCCAAGTGCACTGCTTCGTTGTCAAAGGACACTCGCTTAATCACAGCAGGAAGTCCTTCGAGGCAGCCTCAATTTTAGACAGAAAGCTCCAGGAAGAGGGAATCCTGTCACTTATCCCATAACAATTTTATTCATTGAATTCGTTCTCATGCTAGTCGTGTGATTAAGAATGGATTTATTTCTTTTTAATTAAAACAATCTTAAGAAAGAATAACTTTAGGTTGAAGGAAGGAGAGTGGGAAAAGAAAAGAAATCTAAATAACAAACACAGCATCTCAGTTGGAAGTGATTTGAAATGCCACGTTATGCTTTCTGGATTGTTCTCTTGACCCTTGGGCTCTGCTCAGTGAATTTAAGCATGGGCTCGGAGCCTGATTTGAGATGGGTTGGGAACGAAGTGGCTAATCTGAGCCCTGTCTCAGAGGAAAACTGGCATGGGATCCTGAGGCCACTTTGCAATCATTATTCAGATTGCTCATTTCACATGTGCCTTTCAGCTTTACAGTTGAGGAGAGAGAAGATAAACTTAGCTAACCCCAAGTGTCAGATTGCATGAGCTATTCTTCGAATGAGCTCTTGGGTAATACATGTGTCTTGCAAAGTTCAGACAGAAGGGAAGACTAAGACTTGGGGTGGGAAGCAGAGAAACCGTCTCTTGGTATTGCTGAGGTTCTGAGGAAAGTTCTTTCTGGGTTCATCTTGTCATCTGTAAACAGCTCCCTCCTTCTCTTTCTCCTTCTCCTCCTTTTGTTGTTGTTGTTTTTTGAAAAATGGTCGCTCTGTGTAGCCTAGGTTTGCCTGGAATTTGGAATCTTCCTGCCTCAGCCTGCTAAGAATTGAGATCATAGATGTGCACTGCCGTGAGCAGCTTGTAAATCTATTTTTTTTTTTCTTGTGGCCATTCCTCACCCTCCCTTGTTGAAACACCTGAGCAGAATAGTGATGGACTGCCAGCCAAAGGAGAGACCACCTACTCTTCATTAATCTGTTATATTACTTCACGACACTTTACAGTAATTGGAGCAAATTATATGTGGTAGAGCCGTATTGATCCTGCTTAAGTTTTAACATTTACACAAATTTTTAACAGACATAAGGATAAACAGTACAAAGGAACAGTAGCAAACCTCTCTTCCCAGCATAGCAACAAAGTTTCTTCCTTCCTTCCTTCCTTCCTTCCTTCCTTCCTTCCTTCCTTCCTTCCGTCCTTCCTTCCTTTCCTTTCTTCCTTCCCTCCCTCCCTCCCTCCCTCCCTCCCTCCCTCCCTCCCTCCCTCCCTCCCTCCCTCCCTCCCTCCCTTTTTTGGTTTTTGTTTGTTTTTTGAGGTATGGTCTCACTCTAGCCCAGGCTGACTTGGAGTCACTCTCATGTCTGGGTGGCCTCCACCTCACAGCAATCCTCCTACTTCTGCCTCCAAAGGGCTGGGATTCAAGGCGTGTGCCACCACGCCCGGCTTAACAATTTATCTTTCAATATTTGCGCATATTGGTTACACAATAATCATGACAAAAGCGTATAAGGAAGCATGCATTTTCTGTCTTCCAGAGACTTGCAATTGAATCGAGTGGTGTGTGTACCGGTAGGAGAGGCGCTGCTGGTGAGGGCAGTGGAGGAAGACATGCCGGTGAGAGTGGCTCTGGTACCATTGCCCTTTCTCATGAGAGAGCTTCTTAGAGCCAAACAGGAAGAATTCCAAGACAGACAGTAACATGGCCTGCCACATTTCTGAGGGCATGAAGCAGATGTCTGTAAAGGGAACTTCCTTTGTACTGCAACATGTTGCTAAAATGTATATTTAGTGACTTGATAGTATGGTATAGCCGGGCACAGTTATTTCCTTCTCTCAAACTTGCTTCCTTTCTTGTGCTTCTTTGTGTATTCATGGAATCAATAGCCTGTCAGCTTCTAGGTTCTGAATCTCAAAGGGGAGTCTTTGCTTCTTTCCTTTTAACTGTCACCCAAGTCAGAATTTACACCAAAAATGCAGTTGAGTTTTTACTATACCATTAATTCTCTAAGCCTTTGTACTCCTGATACTTCCCTCACCCCTGACTTGAGACTGATACTCTTCTACTGGTCTTTTGCCTTCAGTCTCTACCTGGTTTATCTGAGACTCAGCTGTCAGACTAGGGTTTTGTTGTTTTGTACAATTCATGCATTTTCCTATTCAAAAATCCTTCGGTGCTTCTCGCTGTTTCTAGAAATACGTTCAATATTCCCAAGTTTGCATACAAGGGCTTCTCCACTTGGGTTTTTAGGCCTTTTCACACTCTATACTGCAGACAACTTTCTCTACACCTTTTTTTTTTGGTCTCGTCTATTCTTTCTGCTTTTGAACTCTTTGTCCATGGTCAGGTTTGGGCCATGATTATTGAATAAATGTATTAGTTTTGAACATGAAAGCTATTAAAGGGTTTTTGGGACTGGGGCTAGGGAAAACTAACCTCTAGAACTTTCCTCTCCAAAAGTGTGCAAACTGCTTCTAGGAGCAGAGCCTAGGGGGTGAGAGAGCTAATCCACAGTGTCCCCATCTCAGGAGAGGACTAGAGGCCTCCAGCAGCAGCCCGAGGAAAAAAGAAATGGAGGAGAAGTTTAGTTTAGGCCGTTAGCAAACCTGCTACATCCGCTGTTACTGCTGGTCTGATGTTGCTGACGCTGTGGATCCCTCCGTTCTGCATTCAGGCACTCATTGTCACTTTTTTTTTTTTTGTTTGTTTTGGTCTCACTCTAGCCCAGGATGACCTGGAATTCACTATGGAGTCTCAGGGTGGCCTCAAGCTCACGGCGATCCTCCTACCTCTGCCTCCCGAGTGCTGGGATTAAAGGCGTGCGCCGCCACCACGCCCAGCCTCATTGGCACTTTTACTGAACAGACAAAAAACCCAGTAATATGTGAACAAGTAGTATATTGCATGAGAAAAGGGTAAGGGACTCTCAGCTTTGGGTAATCCTTAAACATTTGTTAAAGGAAGGGATTTAGAGTATGACCTGCTAGACTTTGCTGATGGAGAACACACACTGTGATCACAAGAGCAATCATATTAAGCTCACCTGTTGCCTTCATCAGAGCTGTGGGCCCATAGTTACTGATCTCATTGCCTTCAGCAGTATGATCAGCACTTCATACACACGTATGGTTGCTGTGAGGGCACAGTCCAGCCAGGCCTCTGAGGGAAATGGGCAAAGAGCGTAGCTTAAGATCAGTGAGTATCTCTGAACATTGCTTGTCAATACTGGTCTCGTCTGTGCTATTCAGGCCAAAGGTCCACCAAGGCAGAGGACACCTAGTCACGTTGTCTTAAGCGGGTGGTTTACACAGTTGTAAGATTAACATTAGAGCAAGTTTCAAGTAAAAAAATAATTTATAATTTATCTCAAAGCAATAATATCACAAAAGTTTTTGTAAAGTCCACAACAAATATTTCCATTTCTTTTCTGATAATCATTCCCATAGTTTATTCTTATAGTCCATCACTTCAGTTAATAAGGTAACATTCCCAGAGATGAGAGATAAAGTACTCATAGAAGTATTGTTATTCATATGTAAGACAGACATTTAAAAAATGCTTCAAGGGGGCTGGAGAGATGGCTTAGCGATTAAGCGCTTGCCTGTGAAGCCTAAGGACCCTGGTTCGAGGCTCGGTTCCCCAGGTCCCACGTTAGCCAGATGCACAAGGGGGCGCATGCATCTGGAGTTTGTTTGCAGAGGCTGGAAGCCCTGGCGCGCCCATTCTCTCTCTGTCCCTCTATCTGTCTTTCTTTCTGTGTCTGTCGCTCTCAAATAAATAAATAAAAAATTTTAAAAAAATGCTTCAATTTCCATTAAATTGATGTTCCTATTAATTACTGATAAAGTTGGAAATCCTTTAAATTCCTTCCTTCCTAATGAAACCATATTCTGATACTCACAAACCTAGATATAAGATTATAGCCAGAAGAGAAATGTGAGGAAGGAGATTCCTGTGTTACAGTGATATTCTGCTATTATACTGTATTAATAAGGTCGATGCCTGCATGCCATGGTTTAATACATTAAAGCCTCATTTCTTACTATATAAAGCCCACCACAGATCAGAGAACGTTTGACAGCAATTCTCCCCCAGACAGACACTGGGGTCCAGGCTTCCTCTATCACTTGATACCATCATCTTAATGTGTAGATATTATCTCTGCCTCAAAAAAACAGTGAAAATATGATGATGAGCTGTCAATGTAAACACAGAAGATAATTATTGGCTTAGCTGTGTGACTTTTGGTACTTATTTAACCTTGGCTTTTTTTTTTTTTTTTAAGAGAGAGAATAAGGCAGATAGAAAGAGAGAAAGAGATTGGGCACACCAGGACCTCCAGTCACTGCAAATGAACTCTAGACGCATGTACAACCTTGTGCATCTGGCTTATGTGGGTACTGGGGAATCGAATTCCAGCCCTTAGGCTTTGCAGGCAAGCACCACAACAACTGAACCATCTCTCCAGCCCCATTTTATAGATAGAGCCTGCAATCTTGGGAAAGTATGTGAAAGAATGTCTACAACATTGTAAAGGTATGTTACTGTTGCTTTTGTTTTTATTATCTTATTGAAAACTTGGGAAAGAACAAAGATCTTAAAAATCAAGATTAAGGGACTGGAGAGATGGCTCAGCAGTTAAAATATTTGTCTGCTAAGCCTGACAGCCCAGTTTCAATTCCCCAGTACTCATGTAAAGCCAGATTCCCAAAGTGGCATGTGCATCTGGAGTTTGTTTGCAGCAGTTGGTACACCCATTCCCTCACTTTTTCTCTCTTGTTTCTCTTTCCCTGCTTGCAAATAAATTTTAAAAAATTTAAAAAATTTTAAAAGAAACAGGCTTAATATGAAAAAAAGGTCTCTTTCAGTCTTTGAGGTGCTGGGAAAACAAAGCAGTGGTCTATCAGGTCTAAGTGGATTTTTCTGAAAATTATGCTTGGAAGAGCAGATTTTCAACCTGTGGCATGAATAAAGAATTCAGTTGTTGGGACTAGGCTTTGTCCACAGAAGGAACTCAACTCCACTAGAGGGTGATTCTCAGCCTCTTCTGTAACAGAAGACGGAAAGGAATTAATTTCTGAAGAAAACTACCTTTGGTGACCAGATGAGCCGAGCAACAGTGGAGCCTTTTAGGGCTCCTCTGAGTGGTCACAGCACCTTATCTGGAACAGGCTGTAGAGGTCTGAGCCTTGACCTTGTCTTTTTACTAGCTGAAAAACCTCATCTACCTTAGCTGTAAAATGGGTATAATAATTGTACTCACCCAAAAAGCCATGAAGATTAAAAACCTTAACTATTTAAAGTTCTTTGGAAACACCAGCTCCATAGCACATGCTTCTTGTTGACAGCAGCTGCTCTTGCTTACCCAGGTCAATGGAAATGTAAGGATGAAAGGAGAAGACAGAAAATGGAGAAAAGTGTCAGCAGCCCTCCCCAGATGGTGGCAATGCACTATACTGAGTTGTAGAACAGAGTACTTGAGAACAAGAGGGAATCCCTGTTGTTTATTCAGCCTCGTAGGCTGAGGCCACATGCTGGAGAGCACGCTGCCCTCGGGCTCGTAAAGATGAGGTCAGGATGACCTGATGGCAGAGGTTTTACCATGGCTTTCTCTCACACCTGGGTCAGGAAGCTGAAGATACTGGCAAGTTGTTCTTTTCAGGCAAGTGTGTGCTGATTTCGTCAGAAGCGTGGTGCTGCGCTGCGTTGTGACTTACGGAAGTGGGAGCCCTTCAGGTTCAAAATCAAGTGTGGGATGGAGATGATCACCTGGCTAATGCGGGCCAAAAGTCATAACCAAATGAGGGAAAGGAAGTTTTTGAATTTAAATCATCTGGAAAATGACTTTCATTCTCAACAACACTTAACATATTAGAAACATTTCTAACTTGTAAATATTTTAGAAAGTTCATGAGTTCATGGATTCAGAATTTTGATGTGCTTCAGGACAGAAAGTTTGCAGTAATTTGAAATTTTTGCTCTTACTTTTCTTAAGACAGACGAAGCACAGATACTTGGTACACCTTCTTGGTACACAATGGTCTCTGCTGTGGATTTTTTTTTTTCTCTTGGCCAGGAGCAGTGGACAGTGCTTTTGTAAGGTGCTTAGGATCAAGCTAAGGGTCTTCCATGTGTTAGATAGGAGCTCTGGCACTGAGCTACATACTCAACCTTAGAATATTTTCTTGGAAAATAATTTTCAGTATATTCTCAAAATTTGAAGGTAAACAACAACAAAAATTCTTATTTGTTTGTAAGCAGAGAGACACACAGACAGACAAAAATAAAAAAAGAGAGAAGAATGGATATGCCAGGACCTCTGGCTACTGCAAATGAACTCTAGCTGCGTGCACCACTTTGTGCGTCTGGATTCACATGAGTACTGGGAATCAAACCTAGGTCCTTAGGTTTGTAGGCAAGTGCCTTAATCACTGAGCAATCTCTCCAGCCACTATTTTCTTCATATCAGCTACTTAGAGACTGTAAAAAGTTTGGCTAGTATAGATAAGATGAAATGATTGTCAAGGGTCTAGGACAAATACCATAAGTATATTGAAGGAAGGTGTGTACATAATGCATGCATACATGCATATTCACTCATATTTTAATGAACTGTGTTCCATATCAGAACAATATTCCATACATTTCCCCTGAGACCATATCAGTGTATGTACAAATAAGGAAAAGTAGAACAGTATAGTAAAAACATCCAGGGGCAGAAATTCAAAGAGTTCCTTGGTTCCTGTTAAGCTGGGGTTCAGTTCTAAAACTTGGAGAGAAGTCTTCTCATCTATCAAATGCATTCCCTGTTTTTCTCTAGCAATTTTCAACATTTCAGGTTTTAGATTAAGGTCTTTTTTGTTGTTTGTTTTGTTCTTTTGAGGTATCTTACTCTAGTCTAGGCTGACCTAAAATTTGCTATATAGACTGAGAGTGGCCTTGAGCTCACAGCTATCCTCTTGCCTCTGCCTTCTCTAGGACTGGGATTGAAGGCATGTGCCACCACACCTAGCTAAATATATTAAGGTCTTTTATGTACTTTGAGTTAATATTTGTATAGGGTGCAAGGTGTAGATCTAATTTCATTCTTTCATAGATTGGTTTGAGCCCTCCATTGTGTTCCATTGGTCTATATGTCCATTTTTTTTTATTAGTATTATGCTGTCTTTTTCCCTAAGAAACACACTTAACTAGCAAAGATGCCTCCAAAGCAAAAGTTATAAACAAGCAGGTATAACTATTCTTATAAAATATACAACATACCAAAAGTAGCCAGAAGAGATAAGATATTAATAATGGGAACAATAATGAACAGGAAATTATTGTAAATATTTGTGTAGCACATGTTCAAGCTCCCAATTTCATCAAAAACTCTCAAAGGCCAGTATATCCTGACACAATTCTAATGGGATACTTCAATATCCCACTCTCATATTTAGATGGCCAACTGGATTTAGCATATATATACTGATTATAACATCTGGTAGACAGGGAACACATGTTCTTCTCAGTGACACGTGGGACCTTCTCTAACATGGATCACATCTTGGTCCACAATGTAAGCCTTAATAAATTAAAAAAATATATTGATCAGACTACAGTGGGATAAATGTTGAAGAAAAATCACAAGAGAAATTTCAGAAACTACACAAATACTTGAAAATTAAACAACACACTTTTGAATGGATAGTGGGCAACTAATGAAATTGGGGAGGGAATTTAAGAATTCATAGAATCAAATAAAAAAGGGTAACACAAGCTACTAGATCCTCTGGGACACAGCTAAGGCAGTCCTAAAAGGAAAGCTGTAAGTACTTATATTTTAAAACATCAGAGATTGGTTTATGACTCAGTGGATAAAGTTTTGCTGTACAAGCATGAAGACTGGAGTTCTGCTCCCCAGTACCCCCATGAATACTGAATGAGCATGATGGCCCTTTTTTTAATCCCAGCACTAGGGAATCAGAAAATAATAATAATACCACCTTCTTGGCATGTGTCTTGGGTATGGTATGGACTTGCACATATGTGCAGAGGTCAAAGGAAGATGTCAGGTGAGGTCCTCTCTTGCTGTTCTGCCTTATTTCTTTGAGACAGTCTCACACTGAGTTTAGATTGCCCTGTTTTCACTTAGACTAAGCTACTCAGGCAGCCCCAGTGATCCTCCTGAGTCTACCCCTCCCCCTTAGCATTGTGGTTTACAGGCATGTGCCAACCATGCCTGGCTTTTAACATGGGCAATAGAGATCAAACTCAGGTCCTCATGCTTGAGCAACGAGCACTCTTACCCAAGGAGTCAGGTCTCCAGCCCTGATGCTATCAACTTCTTTTTGTTCCTTTTATTGAACATTTAGCATTCAGGTCTGAAATAATCCTTGCTCTGAAAACAATATTCTTCTGTTTAGTTAGATATTTCTGGTGTCTGTATGGCATGAAGTGAACAGCTGAACACCCCAAGCCTTCTAGAACACTGTTTTCTCCTTGGGAACTCATGGCTGCATTCTCCTCATCTGACCTTTTCTACACTGCTCTCATGGAGAGCCCTCACCCCACAGTTCTGATGCAGAGATGAAGGTATATTTATGGAACATCCAGCGATCATACAGCTTTGTGTCTCTATGGCTAAATGCCGGGTTTCTTCCTCCAAATTAGTAGCTTTCTCTGTTTTCTTAAGTGCTGGAAATTTATGGAGTGATTATTGTTGAATTCTTGTTTCTAAAACAAAAACAAGAGAAAATGCCTCTTGCTCATTTATTTCTATTTTCGTCTTTGGGTGTCTTAAATTGCTTTGCAATAGCAAGTGAAAGTGCTAAAGAAATGTTTTCCTGGATTATGATTGCTTTGGTGGGGTACCCATGTATCTCAAATTCAGGAATCGCCAATAAAGATAAAAGCAGTTTAAAATATCATGCTCAAATATTAGCGATTTCTTCAGTCTTAAAATATTTTGCCTGGAAATTGATACAAATGGTAAATTATAAGACGCAAATTTGTGTTGATAATAACTTGGAAAAATAGAAAATATTTCAAATCATTTCAAAGCCAGAAAACATCTACGGAGGTGACAGGACCTCCAAAGCTAATCCATAAGCTTATAAAAGTTTGAGTGAAAAGGCTCTTTGGCCCCATGGAGAAGATGAAGATTAATGAAGATGCCTTCCCACGGATAGGGAACATAACCCCCCTTATGTAGGCATGGGCTACACATAGTTACTTCCTTCCAAATGGTAGCAGAAAAGGAATAATCAACTCCTAGAGGAGGAAAGGGGCAACGCTATCTCAACCAGGTGACCAAGGTCAGGGGTCAGTAGTTGTAAAGAAGTTGACAATATAAACACTTAATATAATGGGAACAAAATGGTACTTTACTTCTAGGATCTTTCTTCCAGTAACC
Source organism: Jaculus jaculus (assembly GCF_020740685.1). NCBI lineage: Eukaryota > Metazoa > Chordata > Mammalia > Rodentia > Dipodidae > Jaculus > Jaculus jaculus. Next base: position 24,138,706 of record NC_059108.1, on the reverse strand, counting down.
CACAACACCAGTGTGGTCCTGAACAAAAATAATACACAAATCCCAGCCTATAAAATCCCTAACCAGTGGTCCTCAAAAGTCTCACAGTTATCAAAAGCAAGGATCACTGGGGAAACTGCTACAGCAAAGAGAAACCTACAGAGGCAAAACAGCTGTAGGGTTATGAAGTATTCTATTGAAATCCTGGGGCAAAGGTTGGATAGATGGCTCAGCACTTAAAGTACTTGCCTGCAAAGCCAGTACCCACATAAAGCCAGATGTACAAGGTGGCACATGTGTTTGGAGTAAATTTGCAGTGGCTAGAGGCCCTGGTGCACCCATTCTCTCCCCCCACTCTCCATTTGCCTACTTCTCTTTCTCAAATAAAAATAAATAAATAAATAAGTAAATGAAATCCTGGGGCAGATGAAGGGCATTAGGCAAAAAGTATAATAAGTAAAGTAATAAATAAGTAGATACATAACAAAATTAGCCAAGTACAGGCTTTAGTTAATAATAATGTATTAATATGGGTTCATTAATCGCAATAGATGTAAAACACCAAGGTAAGATATTAACAATGGGAAGATAGAGTGCTATTTTTTTTTTTTTTTTTTGAGGTAGGGTCTCACTCTAGCCCAGGCTGACCTGGAATTCACTATGTAGTCTCAGCGTGCCCTTGAGCACACGGCAATCCTCCTCCCTCTACCTAGTGTTGGGATTAAAGGTGTGCGCCACTATGCCTGGCTCGAGTGCTGAGTTTTGAATGTGTCCTCCAAAAGGCACCGGTTAGACCAAGTGTGGTGGCTCACTCCTATAATCCTGGCACTGGTGGAAGCTGAGATAAGAGGATCCACATAAGTTGGAGGCCAGTCTGGACTATAGTGTGAATTACAGGTCATCCTGTAATGCAGTGAGATCCTTCCTTAAACCAAAAATAAGTAAATAAATAAATAAAAGAATGTATTGGAAACTCAATCCCCATACAACTGTGGTAAGAGGTGAGACCTAATAAGAAGTGACTGGACTATGATGGCTTTGCCCCATGAACGGGCTAATGCTATTATGGAAGTAATGAGTCCTTATGCAAGGGAAAGTCTGGCCTACTGCGTCAGTGGAGAAGTGAGGCCCTTGGGACGTGGATATATAAAGCATGCAGAGGTTTCTGATCCCCCTGATAGTAAGGTAAGATCGTAAGACCCTCTTAAGAAGGTTCCTCCGTGCAGTACCTGTGAGTAAGCTGGGGCGTGAAGGCGACCATCTTCTCTGGCACTAGCTTGCTTATTCAACTTTATTTCAGAAAGGTTTTCCTGGGCTGGAGAGATTGCTTAGTGGTTAAGCACTTGCCTGTGAAGCCTGAGGCCCCAGTTTTGAGGCTCGATTCCTCAGGACCCATGTTAGCCAGATGCACAAGGTGGCGCATGCATCTGGAGTTCATTCGCAGTGGCTTGAGGCCCTGGCATGACCATTTTCTCTTTCTCTCTTTCACTGTATGTTGCTCTCAAATAAATCAATAAAAATAAACAGAAAGGTTCTCCGTTCTTCACTTGTGTAGCTCACAGGCTTTTCTTTCTATCTTTTGTTTTATAGATCTAATGAGGAAAGAGTGTGGCAGGGAGGGTGTTCCACTTTCCATGCCTCACCTCTCATACTCAATGTAGGTGTGGAATAATAGATAGGGATTAAATAATAGGTTATTTATATTAAAAGTAATAGCAACACAAATAAATAATCAGAAAAACTAAGAACTAAGATATGAGCAGACTAGAGAAAATAATGAAGAAAAGACAGAAGAAATAATTGGAATTAAAATTACATAGATATCAATCTCTATGTGGAAACCTAAACTAGAAGAGATTCAAGAGCACATAAACACCATTGTTAATACTTCAATGGAAATAGTAGAAATAGAAGAAGAAAAACTTTAAAATATACAAGTAAATGAATAACTTAAAATAATTGATGAGATAGTGACAGGTATTAAAAATTGGTTGGAAATTCAACTCATCTGTAATAAGAGTCTTGAAAGAAGAAACAGAAGCAACAGAACAAAACAAATATTCAAAATTATGGGGCTGGAGAGATGGCTTAGCGGTTAAGTGCTTGCCTGTGAAGCCTAAGGACCCCAGTTTGAGGCTCGGTTCCCCAGGTCCCACGTTAGCCAGATGCACAAGGGGGCGCACGCATCTGGAGTTCGTTTGCAGTGGCTGGAAGCCCTGGCGTGCCCATTCTCTCTCTCTCTCCCTCTATCTGTCTTTCTCTCTGTGTCTGTCGCTCTCAAATAAATAAATAAATAAATTTAAAAAAAATTATGATTTAGGACAAGTTTCCTGATCTGAAACAACTTATTGAAAGGTAGACCTTAAAATCTGGGGAAAATGACTCAAACTAGAGTTTTTAAATGGAAGAAAACCATCTTTTGGTTATCTAAGCAAAACAATGAAGGAAGAGAAAGGAAATCCATTTATGTAAGACTTTCCAACTGTATTTCATCAGACTATGCAAAGTAATAGTTGAAATACGAGTCAAGGTGTCATCTGGCCAACTGATGTTTACTTGTGTAAATCAGTGAGAAGCTTTAATGATCACAAAAAAAAACCACCAAAACAACAACAACAAAACTGTTCCCTTGAGAATTTGTGACATTACCACAGGAAAACAAGATTATTGCACTGAAAAAGATAGAGGCTCTAGATATCAAATATTAATATGGATAAAGATTACATAATGTATGACTGCTCATATCTGTAATCCCAGCACTTGGGAGGCTGAGACAGAAAGATTTCTGTGAGTTCTAGGCCAGCCTGGTCTACATAGAAAGTTCTGGGTCAGAAAGGCTACAGAAAGACCTTTTAATGATAACAACAAAGATTGTACAATGTTTTTAAGTGAGAGATTTTATAATATATAATGACCACATGCTCTGATAGTGTAGATAAGCAAAGTTATAATGAATTTTGGAGATAAATGGTAAAGTTTTAGTGGTGGTACTAAGCTCATTTATTGCTTTAAAGATTAAAAATTAGGAATAAAAAGACATGATTTCAAATTAACTCCTAGGGGAGAAAATAATTGGTAGGAGTGTTTATGGCTAATTGCAGTTGTATGTATCGTAAACACTCAGTATATAACAGCAAAAGAGAAAAACAAGTGAAAGAAAACTAGTAATATTGATAGAAAAAGTAACTGAAGCAAAGAATAAACCTTCCTAAATACCAAAGAGATGACAAAAGAAGAGACAAGTGCAGAAGGAACACATGCTAAAAGAGTGAACATGAGTGTACACAGAGTGTGCAGAAAATAGAATACATTGAAGCTGAATATATCGGTGACATTAGTAAATGTATGCACATGAGCTTAACTCACTTACTAGAATAAAAGTGTGATTGTAGAACAAAGCAAAATTTAGCACTACGTGATATGTAGGAAACACCCCTTTATAAAGTTCTTCAGAAGATGATCAAATACAAGAAATGACTAGAGCTCAGTAGCTTCATATTTGATAAGGTAGACATGTTCAAGGAGATAAGAACATTCTGGTACTATCTATAATGAAGATTTAAGTTATCATTGTTTATATTTGCAAAATGACATCAAAAGAAACAAAGATGTGCCAATAATAGATATTTTCAACAACCCCTCTCATTTTTCATGATATAAAATGGATAAAAGTATTAATAGGTACATTGATTTTCTTACACTTTACTTTGCCTTGTAGTACAAGGTACCGATGGGATGGAAGTAAGCTTACCAATATGTAACACTATATTTTGTTATAGAAAACTTTACTTTTCTCTCAGTAGACCAGTCAGTATAAAAGGCCAAGGATATAAAACATTCCCTGTATGCATTCCTTAATTTTGTTGTGGATTGAGTATGATTCTAGAAAGCAAATTGAATCCTGCAATGTTTGGGTTTTCCTTCTTCTCTCTCTCTCTCTTCCAACAATGACAGTGCATGTTCTCAAAAATATAGAAAGGTCCAGATATAAATAGTAACTTAAAGTTCTTGCTGTATTTTAAAAAATCATATGGCCCTTTCCATATTTGAACTGCTATAGTTTTTGTCATTTTTTAATCTCATAGAAATTAATATACCTTATTATGTAAATATACTTAGGTAATGCTATTATTTGTATCTGTCTTAACATAATTTAAATTGTACTGTGTCATTGGAAATATCTTAAAAGTACTCTATATTTACATTGCCTGTGTTAATGCTTTTTAAGGATTATATACATCAGATGTATATTTTTGGTTTGGCATAAGCTACTGTTGTGATTTTTCTTGGCTTTTTGTTCATAAAGAATTTTCTGTAGGAATGGTAACTTCTGAAGGATTGTTAGTAAGCATGTTTTTACATAAAAAACATAGATTATCTAAATGTCATCACCATTAATATATGTCTTATAGATGAATCTTCAATTTTGAACATAGATAATAGAGCTATAACCACTTTGTTTTCAAATGCATGTGAGACATTGTGGCGCTTAGAATCAGATGTCCCCCATAAATGCATGTGTTCTGAGTACTTGGTCCCTAGCTCCTGGCAATTTGGGAGAAGGAGCCTTGCTGGAGGAGGTGTTTCTGGGGGCAGGCTCAGGGTGTGCTAGCCAGCTGTCCCTTGCCAGAGTTAGTCTTATACTCCTGCCGCTGTTTTCTACCTGCTGTGGCAAAGGAGGTGTCCAGCCTCTGCTCATGCCATGTTTCCCCCTGACATCATGAAGCTTCCCCTTGAGACTGCAAGCCAAAATGAAATGTCCCTCTCACAGGTTGCTCCATTCAGATACTTTGTCCCAGCCGCCAGAAGGGAACTACAACCAATGGTCACAAAAAGTTACCACAACAAAGAATGCCTCAATGAATTCCAAACAATAACAAAATTATAAATGATATTTTCTAATTACAGTATAATAAAGCAGAAGTAGCAAAACAACGTAGCCTGTCTCGAGGAGTTACCAAAGAAACGTGCATTACCTTAGAAATATCTGTAGTGAGAAAAAGAGAAAATAATTGATGAAAACTCCACTGTCAACTTGACAGGATTTAGAATCACCTAGGAAACAAACCTCTGGGCTTGCCTCTGAAAATTTATCTTATAATTAATTAATTAATCAATTAATTCATTTAGTTTTAAGAGAGAGAAAGAGGCAGAGAGAGAAAGAGAATGGGCATGCCAGGGACCTCAGCTGGTGCAAACGAACTCCAGATGCAAGCACCCCCTTATGTGGATATGTGACATTGTCACTGTGTGTCTGGCTTATGTGGGACCTGGGGATTTGAACATGAGGATTTAGGCTTCACAGGCAAGCACTTTAACCGCTAAGCCATCTCTCCAGCCCTGAAAGCTAATCTTGATTAGGTTAATTGCAGTGGGAAGACTTAGCTAACCTGTGGGTGGCCCCTTTCCATGGACTAGCATCTCTGAATAAAGAGGAGAAGGCGAGAAGAGCAGCAGTGTTCATGGCTCTCTGTTTCCTCGCTGTGGACTGAGTGTGACCACGTGCCTTAAGCGCCTGATGCCCTCCCTTCCTTGCCATAATGAGTTAGAACTTCAAATTGTAATCCCAAATAGCCTCATCCTTCCTAAATTGCTGTTGAAGACATCCCATCACTGAGAAAGAATTAACACATCCCCTGGAAACAACAAAAATAACAGGATTGATAATAGTAAAAGCAGAGTAGCAAGAATAACTGTAATCCAAGCTCTTTGGGACAGAGAATGTGGTAGCTATCTCCTTGTTGTCGGAATAGAGCTCCAGACCAAAAGCAGATGTTTAGAGGAAAGTTTTTTGCTTTATTTTTTGTTTGTTTCAAGCAGAGAGAGAGAGAGAGCTAGAGAGGAGATAGATAGAGAATGGGCATGCTAGGACCTCTAGCCACTGAAAACAAACTCCAGATGCATGTTCCCCTTTGTATATCTGGCTTATGTGGGTACTGGGGAATTGAACCTGCATCCTTTGGCTTCATAGGAAGCGCCTTAACCACTAAGCCATCACTCCAGCCCTTAGAGGAAAGTTTTTGTTTTGGTTTACAGTATTTTGGGGAAGCATCATGATGGCAGGGAAAAGCATGGCATGGGCAGAGGCTGGACACTACCTGTGCCACAGCAGGTGGACAATAGCAGCAAGAGAGTGAGTCTCATTTGCACAAGGGGGAGCTGACTATAACATCCCTAAACCCACCCCCAACAACACGCCTCCTAGTCTAACAAGATTCCACCTCCCCAAATTGCCTTCAACTAGAGAACAAGCACTCACAACATATGAGTTTATAGGTACATTTGATTCAAACCACCACCCTGAGGCTGGGAAATTTCAAGTTTTAGGCCATCCTGGACAACATAGTGAGATCTCATCTTAGAAAGGGAGAAGGGGGAGATAGAGGAGAAGGAGTATTAGAAATAGAAGGAGAGGAAAAAGAATAAAGGTAAAATCAGAAATTAATGAAATAGAAACAAGGAAAATGTGGAATTCTCAGTTAGCAAAAACAACCCAAAACTTGCTTATTTAAAAAAAATTCAACACATGCAAAGGTGTTTGGGAAGAGAAACCAGCAATATCAAAATACACAATGTACAATGTCATAATGAAAGTCATTATTTTATACCAAGAATATATACTTTAAAGGGCTAACACTAAATAGTTCAGAAAAAAAAACAAACAAACCTGACTACTAGCTAACCTGCTCAAGAAGGAAATCGAACAAAGGACAATTACATGTGCCACCTTGTGCATCTGACTTTACATGGGTACTAGGGAATCAAACTTGGGCCCTTAGGCTTTGCAGGCAAGTGCTTTAACCACTGATCCATCTCTCCAGTTCAGGAAAGAGACTTTTGATAAGTGTTCGTGAGAAAACTATATGGCTTTCTGAGAAAATGCAATTGAACCCATTCTGCATATCAAAAAAATAGATTTCAAAAGGACTGAAATTATAGCTCAATGGTAGAATCCTTGCCTAGCACCCATGAGACAATTCCAAGACCAAGAAAAAAATAGACGTGTGTGTGTGTGTGTGTGTGTGTGTGTGTGTGTGTGTTTGCATGTGAACAGGCACACATGTATGTGGGTGGTGAAGATGCACATTGTTCCTTAGGCACTGTCTGTGTGTTTTGAGACAGGGTCTCTCATTGGCCTGGAGGTCATCAATTATACTAGAGAGGCTAGCCAGTGAGCTCCATGGATCTATCTGTCTCCACCTCCCCAGAGCTAAGAGTGCAAACATGTGACACCATACCGAGTTTATTTTATGTGGGTTCTAGGGATTAAACTCAGGCCCTCAAGCTTGTAAGAAAAACTTTACCAATAGGACTACCTCTCCATCCCCTAAATATAGATATTTATGCTGGAGTAAAACATAATAGATTACTTTCCCAATTATGAGTAAAATACAGGAGCAAACATGACAAAGATCAGCACATTTTATAACATAAATAGAAGTAAACAGGACAGGACAGAAAATACTCTACCATAAGAGAAAGAAAATGACAAGCCCAGTGCAAATATTTGCAATTTTTATCATGGGATAAAGGTTATCTCTTTTATGTAAAATGAGGGTCGAAAAACAGTGAGGCAAAAGATCAGTCACAGTAGAAAACTTGGCCAGAGATAGACACCTGAAATGTGAATAGCTCTGGTCAAATGATCGCAACTGCATCTTAAGTAAGAGAGATGCAAGTTAAAATTGATTGAGATATCTGGTAACTATCTGACTGATAAAACCCCAAGTTTAACAACATATTGTATCATGATGAGCTTGAAGCTTTGCATGGGAAATAGAAAATACAAATGCAATATGAAGGAACTGAAGTGAAAATGCACTAAACTATAGTAAATATCTCAAAAATATTCAATGTGCGTGAAAAAAATCACCATATTTTCAATGTGGAAAAGTAAAACTAGGGCTGGAGAGATGAGTTACTGGTTAAGGCACTTGCCTGTAAAGCCAAAGGACCTAGGTTCAGTTTTCTAGGAACCATGTAAGCCAGATGCACAAGGTGGCATATGCATCTGGAGTTTATTTGCAGTGGCTAGAAGCCCCATGTGCCCATTCTCCCCCGCCCCCTTTCCATGCCTCTTTCTCTCTCTTAAATAAATAAAAAGCAAAAGCAAAACAAAAACAAAACCAATCACCAATCCAGTGAAAATAAGTAGTTATTGTATTCAGCTTCTGGCATCTAAGTCCCATCTCCCGGTAAAAGAAACCAGGACTCAGGAGAAACAGTGGATTCTAGTCAGACTTTAGGCATTAAAAAAAAAAAAAAAAAAAAACCAAAAAACAAAAAAACACGTATTAGCCAATGCAGGATGGTAAAAATACTCCACCCGAAATCTATTTCATTTGCATATTGTCACTTGCATACAGAAACCATAGACCTCTATAACATGGGAACTGACTCTGAAAAGCTGTCCTTTGTAAACGAATTGCATGTTTATTCTCATTAGTAAAAGAAAACAGCTAATCCAAATACGGGCTTTTTATCCCATTTTCTGCTCAGGAAAGCTCTTTTACAGAGGACAGAAAATACATGCTTGTCTCTCCGTGTAAGGACCCAGATGGAGATGAGCCCAGGTGGCTGCCACCTGGGCGGCGTCAGGGCTGTCACAAGCTAGCCCTTGATCTTGTGTGCCCCCCGCCCTCACCACTCCCTCCTGTGTGCCAGCATCACGCTTTGGCATTGCCTTTTGTTAGTTAAATTGTCAATTAATTAGTCAAGTTTTCAGAGGTCCAGTTAGGGAACCTGTGAAAAGCAAAAGGGACGTTCCCTCACCTCTCAAGCACAGGAGGATTTCAGAAATGCTTTTTGGAATTGCCAAGTTCTAAAAACACTACAAATGTTCATTATCTCATTGGACAAATCATGTAATCATGTGGCCAGTAGGTTTTCTTTCTTTCTTTCTTTCTTTTTTTTTTTTGTCTTCTTGTTATTTGAGGTAGGGTCTCACTCCAGTTCAGGCTGACCTAGAACTCACTTTGTCGTCCAGGCTGGCCTTGAAGTCATGGTGATCCTTCCACTCAGCCCCCCATGCTGGGATTGAAGGCATGAAGCACCACACCCTGTTAATACGTTATTTTTAAAGTAATTTAATTTAAATTCTATTTAGCTCACTCAAATACCATTGTGTGAGAACTATCAAATGTCCAGTTCCCACTCATCCAAAAACAAAAACAAGCCACAACCCAAACAACAAACCCTCATGCGTGGAGTTGCTTTATTTGACATTTGAAGCCTTCATTTTGCCAAATAGGCAAAAACTACCGCTTGAAAGAATGGCTTCATTTATTGATTACTGAGAAGGAAACCACCCGGAGGCTGCAACAATCATTTTATTATCGCTGACAGTTTCTTAGCTGGGCGCTGTTTCTGTCCTGCTGGCATTTCTCATGGCGTCTCAGGGCATGGCGGGAGCTGTGGCACGGCTGCCGGTGGATGGCCCGGCCTCCGGCCTCCTTGTCACTGCTCTGTGTCATATTGCACTTTCAGAGTGTGGGTCCAAGATCTCTTTAACAGCAGTCTTCTGGAATTTCAACATAGCCGCTCAAAGCCACCTTTCTCGTGTCAGAAGCAGAAGCCACCAAGTCTTCTGAATGTCTATGGAAGTTCCAGAATATTCTTCAGCATCTTATTGGTCAAAGCAGCCATAAGGCCAGCTAGATTTAAGGGAAAGGAAAATACATGCTTATCTGTGAAAGGAACAGTATCTGCATACTGAGGCATATAGAATTGTTTGAAGCTATCTTTGGAGTCTAGATGTCATAATTAGCTTGCATAGAAAATAAAACAAACTTATTTCTCATAGCTTCCTGTCATTCCAGAATATATGTATCTACACATACATATTATATATGATTATACAATATATATATATACATATAGCATATATCTAATTTAATTTTATCTACATATGCTATAGTTTTGATCTACAATGTCCTCAAACACTCATGTGTTAGAGGTTTGGTGTCCGGTACAATTGGGGAAGTAATAGAAATTCTAATAGATGGTGTTACTAGGAGGTTTTAGGCCACTGGGGGTATGCTCTTGAAGGGGATTTGGGGATACTGGCTTCTTCCTATCTTTTTGAGGTCTGCCATGGACCCCAAAGCAACAGGGCTAATGGACTGAAATCTGCAATACTGTAGCCAAAATAACCAAAATAGAATAAATATCATCTCCTTCATAATTTCATTACCTTGTCAGGTATTTGTTACAGTGACAGAAAGCTGGTTAGAAATAGAATCTCTCTCTCTCTCTCTCTCTCTCTCTCTCTCTCTCTCTGTCTCTCTCTCTCTCTGCTTTTCTGCCCTCTCAGTCACGTAGGTCCACATGACTTACAGTCCCATTTTCTCACGGACATGGGTGCCATTCGTAAGTCAGCCATCGCCTCGTGGCTTTACACGTGGCTTTTCCTGGGGGAAAATACTTCACCTCTGTATTCATCATTCCCCTCTGACATGAGTTTTCACTTGTTGGGGGAACTATGTTTCTAAAGTCACTAAATACAAGGAAACAATGGGTGTCTTTCTTAGCTCCTAGCAAAAGGTCACACGGACAAAGAACATGGGCAGAGTGGCTCTGGCTGGACATGCAGGCACATGCACAAAGGAGCACATTTAGAGCCTTGTCTGTCATGTTAACCCTCAGCTTCCTTGCAAAACACTGGGCTGTTTCCCTGTCGTCAGAGGGTTTTGAGCTGAATTTGTATCTGGTATGACGCTGAAGCCTTTGCTGGCTCTGCAAATGCTGCAAGCACTGGAAAACCTGAAGCAGAGGGAGGACTGACACTCTTCTTAATTAATTGATCATTAGTTAATTAATTTTATTCCTAAGAGAGAGAGAGAGAGAGAGAGAATGAGTAGGGTATATGTGGGCTTCTAGCTGCTGCAAACGAGCTCCAGATGCATGAACCACTTTGTGCACCTGGCTTTATGTGGGTGCTGGGGAATCAAACCTGGGTCATTAGGCTTTGTAGGCAAGTGCCTTAACCTCTGAGCCATCTTTCCAGAGCCCTCGTTTTTAAAACTTAATTTATTTTTGTTTTTCAATGAGAGAGAGAAAAAAGAGGAGGACACTCTTGAAGTAGGGTTTTTCTTCTCAGCCCTCAGAGCTGTTAGAGGATGGGGATGGGCAAGGCCTCTAGTCCTGTGAGGATTTTAACCCTCAACGTAAGTTGAAAGAAAAATGCAATAAAGTATAAAGAAACGTGCTACTAGAAAGGACACAGACTTTTTCTTGTGATTGCTAAAGATTTTTTAGGAAAAAATTAATATGGAGTACTTTCCGTGTTTCTTTTCTCATAACCTTAGTAGTCATGCTTTGTTGGGATCAGCACCCTTGTGTTGCTTTGGCTAATGAAGTGCTGGCTCTGTCTTCCCAGGAAATCCAAGTTCACTGCTCGTCAGGAAACCTGGTAGGATGTTCTGCTCATCAGTGCAGTTTATGGGCCAGTACTACTTAGTTTTGGTTATCATATGGCTACTTTTGGAAACAACTGGTGAGGTTATGCCACATTCAGTTTCTGAAGCACTTTGCTGTGATAGGTGTGGCTGCACACAAGGTGACTGCAATACCTCATGGATCACCCGGGGAAGGTCTGGTCTCGTGGTCATTATTAACAGCAGAGAACACACACTGAACCCACTTACCGCAAAGTAGTGCTCTAAATGTGTCCAATTCCACGTGATGATCTCCATACATGAGCAAGAAGGCACTTGAACATCCACTGGCTGCAAGAATTTCTTCTGTGAAGAAGTGAGACTAATGGGTTTAAACAAATACTTTTGACAGCTGTGTGGAGCACACATGCAAAAAGCATGTCTGCTTTCCCAGTAGAAGATGCGAGTCCTCCGGCCTGCATGTGAGACATGTGTGTGAGAATAAAAAAAACAAAAACTAAAACATATTTAATGATCTGGTATGTCTTTTTACCAGGTTGGAACAAGATATTGAATATACATGGTACATAAATAATGTCTGCAAGGCTGAGAAATTGTGCAATCCAAATTAAATGTTTATATTCCATGAGTGTATGGTATGGGTGATTTTTGTTTCAAACATACATTGTTTTTTTTTTCCCCCCAGCCTATATTCTTTTTCTCCTCTCTTTATTCCTTCCCTCCCTCCCTCATGTCTGAGCACCTCTCCTCCATCTTCTAAAGAAGAGAACACTGTTCTCAGAATTCTCTCAGGCTTTCTTAATTGAAAGCAATGATCATGAGTCATTCCTTTATATTAAGCGAAACACTTTTGCATGAATCTCCTGGGATAAAGTGATTAGCCCAGCAAGAAGCCAGCGGACTCTGGCTATTCCTATAAGCAGTGGAAAGAATTAAATACAATTTTGCAAAGATAACACTGAAAGAATGATATTTTCTTTCAAAACATGTCCTTCTCTGAAACATCAGTGCAGACATATGTCAAGATAGAAAGTGGATCAGATTTCTAACAGTTGAAGACTCGGATTTCATCAAACAAGACTGTTTGTTCTCATGCCCAAACTGTATCCTACACGTCCCGTTGTCTGGATTATGATGGAATATAACTAACTTCGGACAGCACAGGTTGATTTGGTGCCAGCCTTGCTAATGAACATGTGGTTTCAATAATAATGGAGCTACTAGCACACTAGGTGGCAAGGTGCCAGGTACTTAATGTTGGGGGTGGAGGGGTAACCTATGTAAAAAGTACCATCTCTTGATATATAATTGCATTTTCCAAAATGTTCTGGGCATATGATGAGACTCTGAAAAACAAGGAGTGTCACTGGGCATCAGAGAGTTTAAGGCTCTGACAAACCCTACAGGTTTCACATGAACATTGTGAGTCTTCAGGATTCTGGGCCTTGATGACAATGAAATGGCTAATGCTGTTATATACAGCATTGGCCTGGCCGGGGAGGGTAGAGGTAGGGAGGATTAGGATCACTCTCTGTTTCAAGTTCCTAATGTGCTGGATTCTGGAACTTGAGGGCTAGAAAACTAGAGGACAGTGAAATGAATTACAGTTTAATGATATTCCCACTACACCGACAAAATGGATTCGATTACATAATGGTAGCATTAAATGTTATTAAGAAGGGATTCAAAGTCTTGAGGCCAGACTTTCACAAAATCATGATAAGCTGCTTAAAGCAGCTGAAATAGCACATCCATAGGCTTTCCGGCCCTGGGTTTGGGGAAGGGGAAAAGACTTCGCTCAAACATTGTATAGGGCTAGCCTCGGGGGCTTAGCACATGGAGAGGAGAGCCGTGTCTGACCTGATTATTATATCTTAAGGTGCCCTTCTGTTGTTTTAAATTTTTGTTTATTTTTATGTATTTATTTGAGAGCAACAGAGAGGGAGAGAGAGAGAAAGAGAGAGAGAGAGAGAGGGAGAGAATGGGTGCACCAGGGCCTCTAGCCACTGCAAATGAACTCCAGATGCACGCGCCACCTTGTCCATCTGGCTTACGTGGGTCCTGGGGAATCGAGCCTTGAACCAGGGTCCTTAGGCTTCGCAGGCAAGCGCTTAACCACTAAGCCATCTCTCCATCCCATTTCTGGTTTTTTATGTGTATGTTTTCCTTCATGGCTAGGCCCAAATCTTTGGTGGCTTGGATGGTGTGGGAGGGCCATCACTTTTTCTTGGGGGCAGGACTCCTTTTGAAGGCAGACAGTTTCCTAAAGGTTGGATTGTTACTCTCAAGTCTTATGTTCTCCTTTGTATGAACTTATTTTCGTTGTTGCTGTTATTTGATGTTAAAATTTCCATGCCATAGAATTCACCATGGAATACAGTTTTGACAAGTGTATGGAGCCATGTGTCTACCACCATAATCAGCAGAACTGCATCACTCCAAGTCATGCCTCTTATTGGCCGTTTGTAATCAGTTGCTTCCTTTCTTTCAGCCTTTGGCAACTGTGGATTATTCTCCAACCCCATATATAATGTTAACCTTTCCTGAATGTCAGAAAGGAAGTCTATGGTGTACATTTGAGATTCATCTGTGATGTTTCATTGTTTCATATATTGATAGCTTATTCCCTTTTATTTGGACTTGTATGGTGATACTATGGCCCACCAATCCACATTCATTCAGATTATTCATTATTTGCTTGCAAATTGCTCTGATAACTCTTCCTTCCCTTGGATGGAGTCCTGGGAATCGGATAGCTGAATCATGTGGTGGGAATGAGTCTAGCTTTATAGGAAATGGCTCCAGTAAGTGTCAGTGAAGCTGTAACATTTCGTGTTTCCCACCAACAAAGTGTTGGCATTCCAGTTCACTACTTTCCTACCACATTTAGTGTTGCTACTTTTGAAAGTTTTGTTTTAAATCACTTAGTAGGTAGGTAGTGACATACTCTGGTTTTAAGTTGTATTTCCCTAATGACTAATATTATTTAATATCCTATCTATCTATCTATCTATCATTTATATCTATCTATTATTTATAACTATCTATCTATCATTTATATCTATCTATCTATCTATCTATCTATCTATCTATCTATCTATCTATCTATCTATCTCTATCTATCTATCTACTCTCTACTTTACTCAGGTGTCTGTTCAGATCTTTTGCCTGTTTTCAAGAGGAGCTGTTTTCTTTTTCTTTTTTGTGTGTGGTGTGTATGCACGCTCATATGTGGAAGGGCTCACATGTCTGTAGATATGTTGGTGTGTGTACCAGTGTAAAGGCCAGAGGTGGGTGATCAGGGTTTTCCTTGGTCACTTCATACCTTATTTTTTGAGACAGAGTTCCTCACTGAACCTGAAGCTCACTCATTTGGGCAGACTAATTAGCCAGCGAACCCAGGGACTCCTGGTGTCTATCTCCTCAGCCCTGGAATCACAGGCATGTAGGCACTATGCCTTGCCTTTTATTTGGGTATTGGGGATCTGAACTTGAGTCCTGACACTCGCTCAGCAAGCTCTTTATTAACTGAGCTATCTTTCCAACCTTCTGATTAGCATATATTGTCTTTTACACAGCAAATGTGCTTAATTTTAATGAATGTATCATTTTATGAATTATGTTTTGACTGTTATAGCTAAAAATTAATTGATGAATACAAAGTCACACTGAATAATCAAGTTTTCTTCTAAGAATGATCTAGTTTTACATTTTATATTAAATCTATGGTTGATTTTTGAGTTACTTTTTGTATAAAGTATGATGATTTTTACTTTTTAAAGACAAGTTTCATAAATGTAAAAATAAACATGATCATAATCTCCTCTCAGGACCCTTCATTTTTCCTTTCACAAATCCTCACTCTACAAATCCTCCCTCCACTGAATCCTTTCTTCTTTCCAACTAGTCTCTCTTCTATTTTGATAACATCATTTATTTTCTTCCCATTATGTGGGTCCTGTGTAAGTAGTATCAGGCTCTGTGAGATCATGAGTATCTAGGCTACTTTGTGTCTGGAAGACGGTATTGTAAGCACTACCCGCTTCTTTGGCTCTTGCATTCTCTGTGCCACCTCGTCCATAGTAGTTCCTGAGCCTTGAAGGGTGTGATAGAGATGTCTTATTAACTGAACATTCTACTGTTACTTCTTAGCATAAAATGTAAGGTTTTGTTTGAAATATATATATTTCAAGCAATACATATATACATACATACATACATAGTGGTCATTTGTCTCTTAAGGAGATAATTATCTTTCACTAGTAAGTTCATTATCCATAGAATTTTGTACATGCCCTCTGTAATATTAATTCCCCGTCTGCTGAGAGTTTCTATCATGAATGGGTATTGAAATTTGAAAACTGAATTTTGTTAATCTATTGAGATCAGCACTTACTTTGTAGTAAGTGGAACTGCATCGATCAGTACCTGAATCATGCCTCAGTTTATGATATCTGGGGTCTTAGATGTGATGAAACATCATTAAAATATACTTCACATATTGTTCCTGCACTGAGGATATAACTTCTGACCTACAAACCCAAGAATACAGCTGATATAACAAACAGAAAATTTAAGCAATGAAATAACCAAAGATCCAAAAATTCCAATGCAGTAAGATAAGAAACGCACACAAAATAATCAAGGCAATATAATTCCTATGAAAATTATAAGCCCCATAGGAATGGTTTCCAGTGAGAGTGAATCAGACAAAAGGCCAGACACAGAATTGAAAAGAATAAGAATGTTCAAAGAAATAAAATAAGAAAACAACTTTTAAATGAATCCTAAGACAACACAGAAAATCAGCTGAATGGAATCAGGATATCGAATGTACCATGCTAGGATCTGCACAAAGGAAAAAGCCAGCACTTGGGGGATTTTTCTCCCTCCATTACTATATCTTTTTATTGTATTGAGAAATATACACTTTCCTCTGGACAAATACAAAAAAGGACAGGAATATGGAGATCAGTACAAGCCATAAAAATATTGATAAAAATATTGAATGAGAACCAACCTACAATGTTGGAAATGAAAAATACGATAAGTCAAACAAAAACTCCATAGAAAGTCTCACCAACAGAAGGGATGTCAGAGTGGACAGAGTATCTGAAGTTGGAATCAAGGCAGAGGAATTGTAACAGTCTACCAAAGATTATGATGAATCAGTAAGAAGGCAGGAGCAAGACTTTTAAACATATTTGCTGAACTATGAAGAGGTTAAATCTACAAATTCTGGGCACACAGGAAGGGGAAACTTTTTAGTCTAAAGGCATAATAAGTATTTTCAACAAATCATTGAAGAAAATTTCCCCAAATTGGGAAAGACGGCAATACAGATATATGAGGCAGTTAGAACATCAAACAAGCATGGCCAAAAAAGAACTTCCCCCTGTGAAAGTATACTTAAATTACTAAGTATATAGATCAAAGGAAGTGTATTGAGAACAACAAGAGTGAAGGTCCAAGTCACTTTTAAAGGCAGGCTCATCAGAATAACAGCAGATTTGCCAACATAAACTTTAAAACCCAGGACAACTTGGGACAATGTATTTCAAGTTCTGAAAGACAACTGCCAATATAGACTACTATACTTAGTGAAGTTATCTGTCACAATTGAAAGAGAAATAAGACACTTCCAAGATAAAAACAGGAAATGGGAATACATAACCATTACATCAACTCTACAGAAAATACTTTGAATGAATCCTTTGAACTGAAGAGAAAGAAAAACACATACACAAGACCATAGGAAATAGTAAATCATACTTCAATAATAATTAATGCCAGAGAGGAATGGGAAAGCAGCAATTGACAACAATTAAGAATGACAAGAATAAATATATACCTTTCAATAATAACTCTGAATATCAGTGGTGTCAGTGCCCTAACCAAAAGACACAGAATTGCAGACTGAATTAAAAGACAGAATCCTTCTGTTTGTTGCCTCCAAGCAGGTTACTGCTTCTTAAAAGGCAGATGCCAACTTAGGGTGAAAATAAGGAAAATGATATTTCAAGCAAATAGGCCTAGGAAACAAGCAGATCTTACCCTTCTAATATCTTATAGGAGAGACTTCAAACAAACATTAGTCAGAAGAGATAAAGAAAGGCACTACATACCATTTAAGGGAGCAAAGTGAGTTCCATGTCAGCCTTGGGTAAAGTGAGATCCTACCTCAAAACAAACAAACAGAAAGAAAGACAAGCCTAACCAGAAATCAGCAGATGGAAACAAATAATAAAAAAATGAAACAAAAACCATAGCAACTGAACAAAATATGAATAATCAATGAAATAAAGATGTTTTTTTGAAAGTATAAAAAGATTGATGAACCTTTAGTGAAACTAACCAAAAAAGAGAAAAGACAAAAATTAATGAAGTTAGAGATGGGAAGGAAGCCATTATGACAGATACCAGTGAAATTCAGAAAATCATAATACATTACAATATTCACTCCAATGAATTGGAAAATGTAAAAGGCATAGATGAATTTCTAGATCCATATGACATAACAAAATTAACCCAAAAGGAGATAGTTTTTTTTTTTTTTTTTTTGAGGTAGGGTCTCATTATAGCTCAGGCTGAATTCATTATGTAGTCTCTGGGTGGAAACTAATGGCAATCCTCCTACCTCTTCCTCCCAAGTGCTGGGATTAAAGATGTGGGCCACCATGCCCAGCTGAATAGATTATTTTTGCAGACCTTGAACAAGGAATGAATTGAAGCAGTTACTTAAAAAAAGTCTCCCAACTAAAAAAAGTCCAGATCCTGATGGACTTACTGGTGATTTTTAGCAGACCATCTAAGAAGAACTAACACCAATGTTTCTCAAGTTATTCTATAAAATAATAAAGAACACTGCTGAAATGCTTTTATGAAGTCAATATTACCTTGATACTGAAGGTAGTACACACACACACGTATATAGGCACGCATGGATGCACACGCACACACACATCCATGAAAGAACATTACAGATCGATCTCTTTCATGAGTATGTGTAGCAGTTAACTTCTCAGTTCTGGGACAACACAGCAGACAAGAAGCAGCTTATGGTTTTTATCTGCCTTGCAGTTTTGAAGGGAAGCTTCATCATGGCAGGAAAGCCCAGCAGGATCAGACAGCTGGATGACGTTAGCAGGGTGGAAGCAGAGAGTGTTAGCTGAGTGTAGCAAGTAGGAATGGGCTATACCACTGCAAAACCACCACCAGTGACACACCTCCTGCAGCAAGGCTCCATCTTCTAAAATAGCCACAAACTCCCAGGATACCACCAGAAGCTGGGGATTGGGCACAAACACATGGGGCTGTGGGGGAGGGGCATTTTACATTCAAGCTGCCGCAACATAGATGCATAAATTCCTAATAAAATACTTGCCAACTGAATAAGGAACTCATCAAAAAGATCATCTACCATCCCATACAAGTTGGTTTTATTTCAGTGGTGCAGGGATGGTTCAACATGAACAAATAGGTAAATGTAATACACCATAGACATGGACCCAAGGACAAAAAAAAAAAAAAAAATCACATGATCTTCTCAATAGATGCTGAAAAGGAATTTGACAAAATCCAGTATCTCTTTGTGATAAAAGTCTGGGGTGGGGGGAAGCACAGGGAAAAGGGAACATCTTTCAACATATGAAAAGCTTCATATGACAAAACTATAGCCAAGAGTATCCTAAATGGGGAAAAACTCAGAGCATTTCCACTAAAATCAGTAACAATAAAAGGACGTCCACTTTATCCACTCTTATTTTCTTTAAAGGAAGCTTTCTTATTTTTATTTTTTTATGAGAGAGAGCAAGAGTAAGAGCAAGTGAAAGAGAGAGTTGGCACACCAGGGCTTCCAGCCACTAAAATCAAAGTCCAGATGTGTATATCATCTGTGCAGATGTGTCACCTTGCACTCTTGTATCACCTTGTGTGTCTGGCTTACATAGGATCTGGAGAGTCAAACATGAGTTCTTAGGCTTTGTAGAAAGGCACCTTAACCATTAGGCAATCTTTCCAGCCCAAAAGGGAGCCTTAAAAATACTGTTTTTATTTATTTGAGAGAAAGGGAGATAGGCAGGTATATGGAGAGAGTAGGTGTGCTGCAAACAGACTCCAGATACATGCACCATCTTGTGCATCTGGCTTTACACGGGGCCTGCAGAATTAAACCTGGGTTCTTAGGTTTTGCAGGAAAGTGCCTTCACCACTGAACAATCTCTCCAGCCCCTATCCACTCTTATTTAATATAGTACTCGGCATCTTAACTACATCAATCTGACAAGAGAAGCAAATAAAAGGGATATCAATAGAAAATGAGGAAGTTAAATTATTGTTATTTGTAGATGATATGTTTCTATTCCTAAGAGACTCCAAACACTTCACCAGAAAACAATTAGAGCTCATAACATAAAATACACAATTAACAAATGGAAACAGTACCCTTCCTATATACCAACAACAGAGGTTGCTGAGGATGACATCAGGGAAATAATTCTATTTATGATTGCCTCAAAAAAAATCTTATAATAAACCTCTCCAAGGAAATGAAAGACCTCTACAATGAAAACTTGAAAACACTCAAGACAAAAGTTGAATAAGCAGCTAGGAAATAGAAAGACATCCACACATGGATTTTAAAGAATCATTGTGAAAGTGGATGTTTTACCCAAAGTAATCTACAGTCCCATCAAAATTTGTGAGTTATTAAAGCCCCTCACTATTATTGTGTCAGGACATACATGACCTTTTATGCCACTTAGTGTTTTTTTTTTTTTGTTTGTTTGTTTGTTTTCAAGGTAGGGTCTCACTCTCGCCCAGGCTGACCTGGAACTCACTATGTAGTCTCAGGGTGGCCTCAAACTCACAGTGATCCTCCTGCCTTTGCCTCCCAAGTGCTGGGATTAAAGGCGTGCACCACCATGCCCGGTTTAGTGCTTTTGTTTTTTAATGAAACTATGGTCCTGATATTTGGCACGTAAATATTTACAATACAAAGAAGAGAAGAAAACAAACCACCATGAACAGAAGAGAGAGCCAGCAAGCTCCTAAAACAACCTGGGAAGGAGGAAAAGAAATATGAGTAGCCAGGCAGACTATCATTTAATAAAGTAATAGGAAGGATTCTTTCACTTAAGACTTTTAGATGCAGTAGCCTCAACTCACTAATAAAAAGATGCAGGTTGACTGGATTAAAAAACAGGAGCTAATTATCTGTCTCCAAGAAACACACCTAGCTGGCAATGATACCCCCAAACTGAAGGTTAACGGATGGAGAGCAACATGCTAAGCAATTGGAAACTGAACAAGGGGACAAAGCTGGTCTTATATCTGAGTAAGTAGACTTCAAGCCAAAGTTACTCAAAAGAGACAGAGGGCCACTACATGTTAATATTATTAATCAGAAAAACATAACACAAAATTCCAATGGCATTCTTCGCTGAGAAAAAAAATATTTTAACATCTATTTGGAAGCCCAAAAGACCTATGATAGCTAAAGCAATTCAGAGCAAAAACAAGTAAAGTATAATAAAGCTAGAGGTATCACCATACCTGACTTCAAGGCATATTTCAGAGCCATGGTAACAAAAATAACATGATATTAGCACAAAAAGACATGTAGATCAATGAAACAGAATTGAAGATCCATACATAAACCCATGCATGCAGCTACAGCCATCTGAATTTTGATAAAAAGGCCAAAAACACTTACTGGAGAAACAAAATCTTTTTAGCAAACTGGATATAAATGTATTATGGATGGATATATGGAGGGATGGATGGATGGATGGATGGATTGAAGCATGAAATTAGATCCTTATCTCTTTTCATGCATAAGAATCAAGACTAAATGTAAGGCCTGAGCACTGGAGAAGCCCTACAAGGCATGAATACAAACTTTCTGTGTGGTACTGCAGTCACTCAGAAAAAAAAGAAATAGCAAATGGGACCTCATGAAATTATAAAGCTTTTTACAAGCCAGGCGTGGTGGTGCATGCCTTTTAATCCCAGTGCTCGGGAGGCAGAGGTAGGAGGATTGCTGTGAGTTCAAGGCCACCCTGAGACTATAGAGTGAATTTCAGGTCAGCCTGAGCTAGAGTGAGACTCTTACAATATAAGGAACTGTTATACTTCTAGTGTTATTTCTCTTTAGTATTGCTTTGACTGGGCATGGTGTCTCGTGTTTCCATATGAACTGTTTTTTTCTAGTTCTAAGAACTTTGGTTTGACATTGATGGATATTGCATTGAGGTTTCTTTTGGTAATATAGCCATTTTAACAATATTACCTCTGCAGATCCAGAAGCATGGAAAGTCTCCCAGCCATCTGGTATCTTCTTTTATGCCCATTTATTTATTTATTTATTTATTTTGATGTGTTTAAGTTTTCTTTGTAGCAGTCTTTTACATCCTTGGAGAGGTTTATTCCTAAGTACTTTTTATTTTGAGAGCTGTTGTGAATGGCACATTATTCCTAATTTCTTCCTCTGCAGGTTCCTTGTTGGCATATATGAAAACCACTTACATGTTGATTTTATATCCTGCAACTTTGCTGAAGGTATTCCTTAAATCTAATAGTTTTCTCATAGAGTCTGTATGGTCCCTTAAGTCATTTGCAAATATGGTTAATTTCATTTCTTCCTTTCCTATATTTAATTCTTTTATATTTTCTCCTCTTGTTGCTCTAGCTAAGACTTTGGGCACTATATTGAATACAACTGGAGATGTGGAAACTCTTGTCCCATCCTAGATTTAAGAGGAAATATGTTCAGTTTTTCCATGTTTAGTATGATGTTAGTATAGGGTTGTCATATATAACTTTTATTATTTGTTTATGAGGTGTGTTCTACCTATTCATAATTTCTCCAGGACTTTCATCATGAAGGCATGATGAACTTAGTCAAATGCCTTTTCTGTGTCTATTAAGATGGGCATGTGATTTCTGTCCTTAAGTTCATTTATGTGGCAAATTGTATTTATTGATTTGTGTATGTTGAGTCACTCTTGCATTCCTGGTATGATACTAACTTAGCCATGATGTATAATCTTCTTAGAGTATTCTTGAGCTCAGTTTTCAAGTATTTGGCTGAGAATGTTTAAGGGAACTTGGTCTGTGCCTTTCTTGATTTTTGTTGAATCTTTACCGTTTTTGGTATCAGGATAATGTTGGCTTCATATGTTTTAGGCAGTGTTCCTTTCCTTTCTATTTTGTGATCTGTTTCAGAAATATTAGTATTCTTTAAAAGTTTGATAGAATTCAGCAATAAATCCATCTGGACTTGGACTTCTTTTTGTTTTTTGTTTTTCAAGGTATGGTCTCTCTCACTCTGGTCCAGGCTAACCTGGAATAACTATGTAGTCTCAGGATGGCCTTGAACTCATGGTGATCCTTCTACCTCTGCCTCCCGAGTGCTGGGATTAAAGGCGTGTGCCACCATGCCCAGCTGGATTTGGGCATTTTTGTGGGGAGATCTTTAATTACTATTTCAATCTCTTTGTGAGTCTGTTTACATTGTTTATATCTTCTTTAATTTTGGCAGGTCATGTTCATTTAGAAGTGTATCCATTTCATCTAGGTTTTCCAGCTTTTTTGGAATATGTTTTCATAGTATTCCCTAATTATTTTCTGCATTGCATAGGAATTTACTATAACACTTTATTTTCATTTCTAATTTTATTTACCTGGATCTTCTCTTTCTTTTGGTTAGTTTGGCTAAGTATTTGTAAATCTTGTTATTATTATTATTGTTATTTTTATTTTTTGAGGTAGGGTCTCACTCTAGCTCAGGCTGATCTGGAATTTACTGTGTAGTCTCAGGGTGTCCTTGAACTCATGGCAATCCTCTATCTCTGCCTCCTGAGTGCTGGAATTAAAGGCATGCACCACCACGCCCAGCTAATGTTGTTAATTTTTTTTTCAAAGAACCAATTCTTTGATTGTGTATGTTGTTTCTATTTTAGTCTCTGTTTCCTTAATTTCTGTCCAAATCTTTAATATTTCTAGTTGTTATGGGCTTTGGGGTTGGCTGCGTATTTTTCTAACACTTAAAGTTGCATCATTAGAGCTGGGCATGGTGGTGCATGACTTTAAATCCATCACTCACTCAGAAGCAAAAGTAGGAGGATCGCCATGAATTCGAGGCCACTCTGAGGCTACACAGTGAATTCCAGGTCAGCCTGAGCTAGAGTGAGACACTACCTCGAAAAAAAAAAAAAAAATTGCATCATTAGGTTCTTTATTTGAGATCTCTCAAGGTTTTTAATATGAACATTTGTGGCTATAAATTTTCCTTTTAGGACTGTCTTAACTGTATCCCAGAGGTTCTAGTTGGTTGTCTATTCAGTTTCATTTGTTTCTAGAAGTGCTTTAATTTTCTCCCTGATTTCTTCAATGACCTCTGGTTCATTCAAAAGAATATTGTTCTGTCTCTAAATATTTGTATATTTTCTGAAGTTTCTCTTGATTTCCACTGGGGTGTGATAAGATACAAGTAATTACTTCATTTTTAAAAATTTTCTGAGGCTTGTGTTGTGAGCTATAATGTGATCAGTCTTGGAGAAGCTTCCATGTACTGACAAGAAAAATTTATATTCCAAATCTCTTGGAAGGAATGTTCTGTAGATGCCTATTAAGTCCAATTGGTCTATAGTACAATTTAGCTCAGAAGTATGTAAGTATGTGAGTGGGGTATTAAAGTTTTCCACTATTATCCTGTCAGGACCTATGTGATCTTTTATGTCATTTATTATTTGATGAAAGGGGAAGCCCTCATATTTGGTGCATAAGTATTTATAATAGTTATGTCATCTTGCTTAATTGTTCCCTTTATTAATGTGTAGCAGTCCTCTATCTCTTTTGAGTAACTTTGATGTGACCTCTACTTTATCAGATATAAGAATAAATTTTCCCACTTGTTTATGGTTTGATGAATGGATAATGAAGATGTGATACATATACACAATGGAGTTTTATTCAGATATAAATAAAAATGAAAAACAAAAACAAGAGCTTTGTAGGAAACTGGACAGACCTAGAAAATATTATACCAAGTGAGGTAACCTTGGCTCATAAGGACATACGTAAATTCTAATTTCTCTCCCTCATATGCAAATCCCAGCTTCAGTTTTTATAAGCAAGTACCTTTTACCATTGAACCATCTCCCCAAAGAAAAAATTTCAATCATATCACTCTATTTACTTCTTGTTTGCATGACCTCATGAATTTGTCATCTCTGCTCATCTATGTACATGATCTGATTTAGTGTTTTTTTCAGCAAACTTTGAGGAGTTTTAGTTTTATAGAAAAATGGAATAATGCAAAGAGTTCCAATATAACCTGCATCAGTCCTACACTATTAATGTATTAGCTTGATGCTTCTGTTATATTTCATGAGCCAGTATTAATAAATTACTACTAACTGGAGCTTCTTCAGCTTTAGATCTTTCTTTTACACCATGGCGCAAATGCACATTTCATATATATATATATATATATATATATATATATATATATATATATATATATATATTCTTAAGCTCCTCCCAGCATTTACATACTATAACTTGTTACTTGATGTTAATTTCAGTGGTGGTATGGTGTCAAGAGTATATTCTTTGCTTTTGTCATTAAGCCTGTTTAATCTAGGTACTATGTCTATGTGTGTGTGTGTGTGTGTGTGTGTGTGTGTGTGTGTGTGTATGATTTCAAAGATCTTTCTAATAGGATTGGTGTTAGCATTATGTGACATAGCAGACTTCTAGGAGATCTGTAGCTAATATTGTTGTTGTTACTGTTTGAAACCACTGAACTAATGATAAACTCACTTCAAGGTCTTCATCTGCTCCTCTTGCTCATTTCATATGGGCATTGGGTTCGATTTCCCGGTACCCACATAAAGCTGGATGCACAAGGTGGCGCATTCATCTGGAGCTTGTTTGCAGTGGCTAGAGGCCCCAATCACTCACTCACACACACTCTCTGTCTCCTAACAAATAAATAAAAAGGAATGTAGATGCTAGTACAAATAAGAATGAAATCATGTTACCTGCAGAACAATATAGGAAGCTGAAGATCATTTAAGCAAAATAAGCCAGACTTACAAACAAGTACTGCATGTTTGCTTTTATAGGTAGAATGGGCAAAGGATGACCCAGGTCATTAGGCTTTGCAGGCAAGTGCCTTAACCACTGAGCCATCTCTCCAGCCCAGCATCTACATTCTTAACAAGTATTTCTATTTGTGAAGAAGAGAACATTTTCTAATGAAAAGTTGCCATGGACTTGCCACTGGTGTCCATGCCTAAGAAAAGCAGGATTAGATGTGAGAGAAAGCAGTAGTGAAGAGATCCAGCGCTTCCTCCTGCTTGTCTCTGGACCATCTTGCTAATTCCAGAAGGGGACACACACTGTGGAGACGCTCACCACAGGCACAGGCACACTGGTCATTGGAGCTTCCGATGCTTCTCACATGACTGTTGAATGACATCTCAATTATTGTCCAATTGTCCCTGGTTGCATAGGCCATCTGAGCCCAAAAGAGCCCACTCTTAATCCTGTCCATAAAATACAGTATCAGGTTGCAGTTGGTAGCTGGATGTACCAAATGGTCCGCATGGCCAAGACACTGTGGGCTCATGAACTCTGTGAGGGCTGTGTGCTGGAGGAAACTGCTATTTAGGCACTTGGAAGAGTTGACCACAGGAGTTGAGATTTTGGATGTTTTTATGGACTCTGTCATGAAATCCATGGTTGGGGTGTACTTTGTTCTTATTAAAAAAAAATCATAAAATATCATGAGAGTAAGAATGCATTGTGTGGATGGCAAAAAGAGGTGAGGGGAGAGAGATCAGGAGGCTTTCATTTTTTCCTCTGCAAATGGGAGAAATGTGAGGAGTGTAAATGTCAATGGGAAAGAGCTGCTTATAAAAGAGAAGCTGAAAGTTCTCTGAAAGGGTTAGTGTCATAATCAGAACAATGACCCTAGAAAGGACAATGGGCAATTCTATTCTGTAGAAAGGGGGAGAAAGAATGAGGGCAGATGTAGGTTCATTGTGGGAGTTCTAGTCTTGGGACTTTTATTTTCCATATGAAAAAAGCAATGAGGTCATTTGTGAAGAGTCAGCAGGAAGGCAGGGGATACAGAGGCCAATGAGATGCATGAGGAGTGCGGAGAAAGTTTGAGGAAGTTCCTGGAGATGTGAGAGAAGGCAGAGACAAGAGTCAGGCCCTCTCTGAGGTGTGCTGAGGACATGTTTGTGACGTCCATGGCTCTACAAGATTGCTGGTCTGCTCTGTGTGTTCGTTCTGCAACAATATTTTTCTACTCCGGTTCAGGCAACACTAGGATTTTGTTGGCAGCTTTGATATAGAAAGAAAGAAAGAAAGAAAAAGAAAGAAAGAAAGCAAGGAAGGAAGGAAGGAAGGAAGGAAGGAAGGAAGGAAGGAAGGAAGGAAGGAAGGAAGAAAGAAAGAGAGAGAGGAAGGGAAGGAAGGAAGGAAGGAAGGAAGGAAGGAAGGAAGGAAGGAAGGAAGGAAGGAAGGAAGGAAAGAAAGAAAGAAAGAAAAGAGAGAGAGAGGGAGGAAGGGAGGGAGGAAGGAAGGAAGGAAGGAGGGAAGGAAGGAAGGAAGGAAGGAGAGGAAATTAGGACACTGGCCAATGTTTTCCATGGGAAATCATGTGCTAGAGAAGTCAAGCTTGGAAAGAAAGGACTTGAAGAGTGATAGCTTGGGAGGAGGCAAGAAAGGTCCGGAGAATGGAGTTCCGTGAAGTGGGAGCACACTGCTAACTGCAGGCTCTTCAAGCAGGGCGGGTGGAAAGGGGGTGGAAAGAACCCAAGTTAGTGCCATGGTGGGTTGAGCAGCTTCGGGTAGTGATGTGTTCCCAGGTGGTGCTGGGAGACAAATCTTCTTGTTTCTGCACCAGCACACTTGCTCAAAGCCTGAGTGCAGAGTGGCAGTGGCTTGAAAGAGAACGAGTGAATTTTTCTTGAGAGGTTTGGCGAAGAGAGCCCTCTACGTATCATTTGCTTACATTTCTGGGTGGCCAAATCCTGGGGCTCTCCCCCCATATTCGCAGAGAGAGTTTGCTCAAATCTAGAGGGAAAGCTGTCTTCCTCTTTTCTCCCTCTCTGCAGGGACGGGGAAGAGGCGCTGCTGCTGGGGTAGGTACAAGTGTCAGACGCTGGGCAGCTCCTCTTTTCGGCTCTGCTGCAGGCTCCTCGGCCTGGGCCTCTGGCCACTCACCTCTGGGAGCCAAGGCTGGGGAACTGCTGCTGAGTCGCCCAGTGAAGCATCCATGGGGTGACCTCTGATCCCGACACTGCTCGTTTGCCGTCAGATAAAACTGTGACCGGGGACAGTTTCTGATGAACCAAGGGAAGGTTCAGTGAGCAGCTGACAGCAGAGAGATGGCGGAGAGAAAGGAACAAATCATTGAGTCTTCTAAAATGATCACTAATTTTCTCAATTAATCTTTTTCTCTAGAGGTGGGCAGGCTGGAAACAGCTTTAGAGGATGAAGGATGCTGATTCTACAGATATGTGCTGGGTAGACCATAGCTGCAGCCAAGAGGGCTACAGGAGAACAATAAAAATTATGTATAACCTCAGGACGGGGCTTTGAGTTTTTGTTGAGTTTAAGTAGCTCTCTAAGTTGTGATGCTACTGGTCTCTGTTAGATGCAAATGGCATCAAAGACTTCTTTTTGTCACAGAATATGCCACTGCCCTAGCTTTTGTTTGTTTGCATATGCAAGCGTGTGGTATGCATGCATGTGTGTATGCATGCACATGCACATATATGTCTGGATGCTTATGTGTGTTCCAATGTGTTTGAGTACAGGTGTGTGTGTGTGTGTGTGTGTGTGTGTGTGTACAGCAACCAGCTCTGCCTGAAACACCTCATCTCAGATCCAAGCCTGTTGTATGCTATGACTTGCAATGTTTTTATTGTATATACAAAGCTTCCTAGTGCAATGGCTTAATTATGGAAAATAAAAAGGTTTGAACTTGATGTTTAGACATTTTACTTAATGTTTTCACATATACATTGCATTTTGATCATATCAACCCCCATTACCCTCTCCTATCCCCTCCTACTCCTGCTAAACACCTTCATCCCTCCATTCACTAGTGGCTACACCATGGAAGGGAATGATTCTCCCTCCCGTGGCCTGGCACTCACTAACTTTCATGAACTCCTCAAGGAGGGTTTGGGGATTGCTCATGAACCCTTCATCTATCCATGAGGGAATGTTGACTGGTCCTGTGGAATCTAGGTGTTGTGCCAGTAACCACAACTTCTGTGAGCTCACAAGTGTGATGGCTACCTTATATTAAAATGAGAGAGTTGCATAGCATTCCATACCATCCTCCACTTCTTGAATTCTCTATGTTCCCTCTTCCACAGTGTCCCCTGAGCCTTGGTGGGGAATCATATAGATGTTCCATATAGGACAGACCTGAGTTCAGTTCCCAGAGCCCATATAAAAAGACAAGTCTAGTGGCTCACACCTATAATCCCAGCACTGGGAAGGCAGAGATAAAACGATCTTGGAGTTTGCTGGCTAATTAGTCTAGTAGAATACCAAGCTCTAGTTTGAATAAAAACACACTATTAAAAAGTAAAGTGGGGCTGGAGAGGTGGCTTAGTGGTTAAGTAATTGCCTGTGAAGCCTAAGGAGCCTGGTTCAAGGCTAGATCCCCTAGGACCCATGTTAGACAGATGCACAAGGGGGTGCATGCGTCTGGAGTTCGTTTTCAGTGGCTGGAGGCCCTGGCATGCCATTCTTTCTCTCTCTGTCACTCTCAACTAAATAAATAAAAATCAACAACAACAACAAAAAGATTATAAAAAGATAAAGTGGAAGCCAGATGTGGTGGTACGTGCTTTTAATCCCAGCACTTGGGAAGCAGAGGTAGGAGGATCACTGTGAGTTCGAGGCCACCCTGCACCAAAGTGAGACCCTATCACAGAAAAAAAAAATTGGAAAGTTCACTGAAGAAGACAGCCAATATCAATCTCTGATCTCTACAGGTCCACACATTCACATGCACTCGCATGAGCTTGTACACCCATGCTCTCTCTCTCTCTCTTAAAACAATAGAATGCAGTCTTGGCTAACTATTTTATATTGTAGGTATTCAGTCTCTTCAATGCTTTTCAGAGTTGATCATTTTCATTTTGTAATCATCAATGCTGCCAATGCCATTTTGTAAAAATATATAATACAAAATGACAGAAGCATGTTTAGGGCCATTTAAGAAATTATTGAAAATTCTGTTCTAATTTTGTATCAAAACTCATTTAACAATTTTTTCATGAAACTCAAGCACAAATATTTGAAACTAATTTTTGAGTGTGGGGTCTGGGGACCTGAACTCAGGGGTTCATGCCTGGACAGCAAGTGCTGTGTCTACTGAGCCATATCCCCAGTCCCCAAACAGCAGTTTTTATTTTTTATTTATTTTTTTTTTAATTTTTAAATTTATTTATTTATTTGAGAGCGACAGACACAGAGAGAAAGAGAGATAGAGGGAGAGAGAGAGAATGGGCACGCCAGGGCTTCCAGCCTCTGCAAACGAACTCCAGACGCGTGTGCCCCCTTGTGCATCTGGCTAATGTGGGACCTGGGGAACCGAGCCTTGAACCGGAGTCCTTAGGCTTCACAGGCAAGCGCTTAACCGCTAAGCCATCTCTCCAGGCCCCAAACAGCAGTTTTTAAAGTAAAACATTCTAACAATAATATACTCTAAATATATATAAATGTTATATACTGAGAAATGATGGTAGGAAGATATTAAAAGTCTTTGTGGGCTGGAGAGATGGCTTAGTGGTTAAACGCTTGCCTGTGAAGCCTAAGGACCCCGGCTTGAGGCTTGATTCCTCAGGACCCACATTAGCCAGATGCACAAGGGGGCGCATGCATCTGGAGTTTGTTTGCAGTGGCTCAAAGCCCTGGTGTGCCCATTCTCTCCCTCTCTCTCTCTCTGCCTCTTTCTGTCTGTCGCTCTCAAATAAATAAATAAAAATAAACAAAAAAAATTTAAAAAATCTTGTTTTCTGGTCAAAGTGCTGAAAATAGTGTTGAGGGTTTCTTCACTACAGAGACATTTTGCTGCTCTATTCACAATAGGTAGGAAATGGAAACAGGCCCAATGTCACCAACTGATGAATGGATAATGAAGATGTGGCACATGTACACAGTGGAGATCTACTCAGTGGTGAAGGAAAATGAAATAGGCAAGAAAAAAGATAAACTTGAAAAAAAATATACTAAGCATAGTCCCACAGGCTCAGAGTGACAGACACTTGAGTATGGTTCCTAGCATAACAGCCTGGCTTGTTTGGAAGTTGTGGTAAGCATCTGCCGCTCTGCAGGGAACTAGAATTATATTATTATAAAGACACAGGTGACTTTCTGGAAAATCCCACCGTTACAGAGGTGTGTCTTCTTTCCCTGAGCAACTCTCTTCCTATTAACCTCATGTTAAAAACCTTCTTAATAAATTCCCACTTTGCTTGATACTAACTCATCCTGGAATTCTTTTCTGTAGCAAAGGCAAGAATCTCAGCTTCACTGGAGTGGAAGTTTCTACAAAGACCTCCTGAGGCAGCTGGGGGTGGCAGTGTGGAGCCGTGTCCCCCTGCTGGGTCCCTTCTCTGCTGACCAACAGACATTTTTTTTTTTTTTTTCATGTCTGCCCACGAAGGTTAGCACAAGTAGAAAGAGATGAGAACTGACCATCACAGCACACGGAGAAGCAACAACAGCAGGAGAAGGAAAGTCCAGAGCGTGGAGTCCTGGAAGCCGAGTGAAGGATGTCACAGAGAAGAAACAGTGAGCAATGGTGGGAACATGGCTGGTGGGCCAGCAAGACGGAGGCTGGTCATTGGTCACCCCAAGGAGAAAACTTGTCTGAAGCTTGGCGAGAGCACTTTCAGCAGAGTGGTGGAGGATCATCATGAAAGGAGTACGTTCAAGAGAGGGTGAGAAGGGGGAAAAAAGGGGGGGACGATGCAGAATGGCACTGTCCAAAATGGAAGCCACAGGGCACATAGGGTTGCCACCTGCCATGTGGCAACTGTGAGCTGAAGTGTGCCATACCAGTAACACCTATACCCATTTAGTATCAAGAGGGTGAAACATGCCTCAATCATTTTTAACAATTACACCCTGCAATGCTACTGCTTTGAACATACACTTCGTGTTAAATAAAACACAATTAGCTTTGTTGTTTTCTTTCTAATATCGCTACTAGGAAAATTGAAATCATGGATGCAGCTCACATCCTATTTCTACTAAATGGCATTGTTACTGGGAAACTGGGGTTCCTTTTTGTGGTTTCTTAGTTATGGCAATAAAATAATTTAGGAATGGACCTGGAGAGACGGCTTAGCAGCTAAGGCATTTGCCTGCAAAGCCAAAGGACCCAGGTTTCATGCCCCAGGACTCACATGAACCAGATGCACAAAGAGGCGCATGCGTCTGGAGTTCGTTTGCAGTGGCTGAAGGCCCTGGCACACCCATTTGCTTTCTCTCTCCTCTCCCTCTTTCTCTGTCAAATAAATAAATATAAAATATTTAAAAATAATAATAATTTAGAAATGGACTCAGAAGAAAGCTTGACAACAATTTTATTAGTTTGTAAGCAGAAAATCAGAGCAGACAAACTCTATATCCCAGCAGCTGCCTGGAGGAGAGAGATAAAAGGAAAAGAGAAAAGTCATGCTTTTTTGTTTAAAAAATCTATTTATTTATTAAGAAAGAGAGGAAGAGAGAGAGGGTGGGGGGAAATAGACATGCCAGGGCCTCTAGCCACTGCAGACATATGTGCCCCCTTGTGCATCTGGCTTATGTGGGTCGTGGGGAATGAAACCTGGGTCCTTTGGCTTTCCAGGCAAACACCTTAACCGCTTAGCTATCCCTCCAGCCTAAAAGTCATGCATTTAAAAAAATTAATTTATTTTTTATTAACAACTTCCATGATTATAAACAATATCCCATGGTAATGCCCTTCCTCCCTTGACTTTCCCCCTTGAAACTACATTCTACACCATCCCCCTCTCCGTCAGTCTCTCTTTTATTTTGATGTCATAATGTTTTATTCCTATTATGATGGTCTTGTGTAGGTAGAGTCAGGCACTGTGAAGTCTTGGATATCTAGGCCATTTTGTGTCTGGAGGAGCATATTGTAAGGAATCCTACCCTTCCTTTGGCTCTTACATTCTTTCTGCCACCTCTTCCACAATGGACCCTGAGCCTTGGAAGGTGTGATAGAGATATTGCAGTGCTGAGCACTCCTCTATCACTTCTTCCCAGCACCCTGATGCCTTCTGAGTCATCCCAAGGTCACTGCCATCTGAAAAGAGAAGGTTCTGTATACCAAAAGTGAGAGTAGCATTAATATATGGGTATGAACATTAAGAGAAGTGCTTACTGGGCAGTTTGATGAGCATAGTATATACATTTAGCTGGACAGCAGCAGATGTTACACCCCCAGGGCTCAAAAAGTCATGCTTTTTGAGTTAAGGAAAGCAGGCAGGCTCAGCAATGGATGTTGGCAAGCATCTGATGGAGAGTGTGTGTGGGGGGGGGGGGTGGGCGGAGATGGTATTCAGAGAAACAGTGAGAAAACTCAGAGTATCTGGGCAAGCATGCTTAGGATTTGGACCAGAATACAAAGAAGAGGTAGAAAAGAGAAAAGGAAGAAGTTCCACCATTTGAGTGAGAACACAGAAAAGCAGGTGGGCTCAGCAGTGGAAAATTTCAAGCAAAGCCTTGAGGGAGAGGCTTCTGTGGGTGTAAATACATCATCTCATATGGGCATAAATATTCCTCACACCTTCCTACCATGTCTTTAGATGAAACATGGTTCCTGGCCTGGTAATGGACAACTTGTATTGGATTAACTTTTTAAAATTAATTTTTACTTTTTATTATTGACAACTTCCATAGTTATAGACAATAAACCATAATTCCCTCCCTTCCCCCACTTTCCCCTTCACAACTCTACTCTCATCCTATACATCCCCTCTCAATCAGTCTTTCTTTTATTTTGATGTCATGATCTTTTCCTCCTATTATGATGGCCTTATGTAGGTAGTGTCAGGCACTGTGAGGTCATGGATATACAGGCCATTTTTGTGTCTGGAAGAGTGCATTGTAAGGAGTCCTACCCTGCCTTTGGCTCTTACATTGTTTCTGCTAACTCTTCCACAATGGATGTTGAGCCTTGGAAGGTGTGATAGAGATTTTTCAATGCAGAGCATTTCTCTGTCACTTTTCCTCAGCACCATGCTGCCTTCTGAGTCATTCCAGAGGTCATCATCATCTGAAAAGAGAAGCTTCTCTATCCAAAAGTAAGAGTAACATTTATATATGGGTATGAACAGTAATGAAAGTGGTTACCAGGAAGTTTGGTGAGTAAAAAATATACATTTAACCAGATACCAGCAGGCATTACACCCCTAGGGCTCATGCCTTGTCCCATCATAGGTTTTCAGCATCAGGCATGTATTCCCTCCCTTGGTGCTGGCCTCCAGTACAATTAGAGAGTGGTTGGTTTCCCCATAACAGGCATGCCACTATTGTACCTGTTGGTTCATTTGGCCTGGCTTGCCTATCTTGAAGCTTGCAGTGTGTGTGTGTGTGGTGGTTTGATTCAGGTGTCCCTCATAAACTTAGGTGTCCTGAATGCTATGTTCCCAGCTGATAGAGATTTAGGAATTAACGCCTCCTGGAGGGAGTGTTTTTTGGGGGGCAAACTTATGAGTGTTATAGCCAGTTTCCCCATGCCAGTGTTTGGTACATTCTCCTGTTGCAATGGTCCACTTTATGTTGTCCAGGGTGCAATGTCCACCCTCTGCTCATACCATCATTTTCCTCTGCTATCATGGTGCTTCCTCTCTATCCTGTAAGCCAAAATAAACCTCTTTTTTTTCCACAAGCTGCTCTTGGTTGGATGATTTCTACCACCAATGTGAACCTGACTGCAACGTGAAGTAGTACTGAGGAATGGGATTGCTACTAGACACCTGACTGTGTGGCTTTGGCCTTTTGAAGCTGATTTTCTTTTTTTCTCTTTTTGGGTTTTTGAGGTAGGGTCTCCTTCTGACTTGGAGCTGATTTTCAAGAGGAATGTGGAAGGATTTGAAACCTTGGCCTAAGAGATGCCTTGCAGTGCTGTAAGTACAGCTTGATGGACTATTCTGGTCAGAGTTGAAAGACCTGAATACAGTAAGAATTATGGACTATGAGGTTTGGCTTATGACGGTGAGAAAGAGCTTTGCCTAGACTGGGATAGCAGTTTGTGTGAGAAGCTTGCTGTTATGCCCGTGTCCTGAGAAATTGTGCAGGGTTGCAGTGTGTAGAAATAAACTGGTGTGAGCAGAGGGACATGGCACAGAAAGAAATGTTTAGGTCGAAACTTCTGCCTGTCCAGCAGCAAATGAGATCTTTAGGCCTGAACGGCTGCCCATTCACCTGGAAATTATTTAAGAGATTACAACCTTTGAGATTGGGCCAGCTGACCTGCCCTGGAGCAACAGGAAGAATGTAGACTCTTTTGAAGGGGCCTGAGTGTTCAAGGAGTGGACTGTTCTTCAAAATCTGCTTTATTCCCCCATGCATTAACAAATTGGCACCCTACCTGGTATTGTGGAAGCTAAAAAATACAGGAAAGAGAGGGTTATTGAGTTTATAACATGGTCTTGTGTTGTGGAAATGGCATGGGCAGTGTGAAGCAGGTTTGCTGGATGCCTGTATGGAGACCATATGGGGCCATGAGGATGAACCATGGATTGCTGTAGAGACCCAGTGGAGATGCTGGGACCATGAGATGTCTGCCAAGGAGAGCTGCCCACACTGGATGAAGTTTTCCAGGACTGTGAATAGCCTAGCTAGAAGGGTGGAATTGGAACTCCAGAGACTTGTTGCTGGTTAGAATTATTGGACTTAGAGATTTGTCACTGGCTAGAGTTGATGGGCTTGAAGCTACAGAGTTTGGTGTTTGCTCTGGTTGTTTTAAGTCTCGTATTGGTTGAATATTTTTTTGCTATGCCCAATGCCATTTTTTTGCACTGTGAATGTTTATTTTGTGCCATTATGGAGTTTGGGGGGATTTTTTGGTATTATGGCTCAGTTAAAAGATCTTGGACTATGGGGATGTTTGAACATCATTGGGATTGATAAAAATTATGGGGGGTTTTTAAGTTGGACTGAATGCATTATATTTTACAGCATGTATGGATATTAGTTTATGGGGCCAGAGATGGACTGTGGTGGTCTGATTCAAGTATCCCCCATCAATTTAGGTGTTCTGAATGCTAGGTTCCCAGCTGATGGAGATTTGGGAATTGATGCCTCCTGGAGGGTGTGTATTGTTGGGGGTGGGCTAATGGGTGTTATAGCCAGTTTCCCCTTGCCAGTGTTTGGCACACTCTCCTATTGCTATGGTCCACCTTATGTTGGTCAGGAGGTGATGCCCACTCTCTGCTCATTCCATCACTTTTCCCTGCCATTGTGGAGCTTCCCCTCATGATTGTAAGCCAAAATAAACCTCTTTTTTTTTTTTCCCACAAGCTTCTCTTGGTTCAGTGATTTCTACCAGCAATGCAAACCTGAATACAACACAGTGTCCACTGTTGATTATCTCCACTGATGACTTCTCTCTCTCCCATGGAGTTGCATGCAGCTTAGCTTTTTCCAGATTTCTGTCAGCTGGTCTACATGGAGGAGGTTTTCAGCTCAGCTCCAGCAAGATTTCTCAGTGACCTTGCAGCCAAGCATGTGTAGTCTTCAGCAGTAGGATCTTTCTATCTATTCTTGGTGGGAAAGCAAGAGCCTTGGCAATGGCCTATAATGTTTTGGGGGTATCAGGGACCTCCTTGGCCAACAACTCACTGGAAGGTATCCCATCCCTGGTACTAAAAAATTTCTAGTAACAATCTATGGCTTCTGGATGCACCATTGTCCAAAAAAGTCAGTTTTCATATGACTTATTCATATTAGATTTTGATTAACCCTCACCCCACCCTTCCTTTACTCAATCTCTTACCCTGAACTCACATAGGCTTTTCCTTCCCCAGTAATATGTTCTTCTACTTACATTTATACAAGGAAAAGGAGCAATGCATTATGTTTTGGTTAGTTTAGAATGCCATGTCTCCACCCAAGACCAGAGGCACAACTCAAATTCTATTCTTTTGATCATGAGGAAATAGCTTTCCCTCAACAAAGTTCTGATACCTCCACCTTCTTCCTTTACAAAGGAAAGGAGAAGTGGGGTCCAAAGCCAATCATGAAGGAGAGATTCACCTTCAGTGTGCTCCCGGTCTGCTAATCCCTATCTATCTACCTCACTGCACTGTGTCAACAATAATGCTCTCTCATGATTCTGTTTTGGGGGGAGAAAATAACTGGGATAGTAGTTAATGATAACTGGGTTATTATATTATAAAGACACAGATTCCTCCCTGGCACCACGGCCAGCTGCCAAGGCCACTGGTCTGAAGATTCCCTTCATGCTACTTTCAACACTTGCTTTATCCCAGGTATCCTGTAGGGATAAGACCATTGCTGTGCCTCAGGATGTGCTGTGCTTTGGAAGCCCTTCGTGTCATAGTTGCAATCCCCAAAGATCAAAAATCAAGTGCAAGTAAAACATTCACACTGGTCTTGTGCTTCTTTGAGGGGACTGTGGGCTGTACTAACAGAACCATCTCTACTCATGACTCCAGATGATTTCATTCTCTCTCTCTCTCTCTCTCTCTCCACATGTGCATGAGTGTACTACGGCACCCTTTTGGAGGTCAGAGAACAACCTTGGGGTGTCAGTCCTTGCCATCCAACTTGTTTTGAGTTAGGGTCTCTTTTGTAATTTGCCCCTGAGAACACTAGAAGTGCTGGACCATTTGGGATTCTCCTGACTCCACCTCCCATTGCAGGGGACCACAGATTCCTGCCCTACCTTCCAGTGTTACGTGGTCCCTGGGGATCCAAACTCCAGTCCTGAGGCTTGTACAGCAAGTTGTTTTATTCCTTGAGCCTCTAACCCCCAAGGGATTATATTCTGATGAAAAGGACAGTGAAAATGGACTGAGGTGACCTGTCTAAGACACAGGTTTGGTTTAGGGTATAGCTAAAACATTTCCAAATGGCCAGTATGCTGAATTCTTTTTCTTCCCTTGCTGTCTTGGAAGAACAATTGGATGAAAACACTCTGATGTTATTTTCTGTGAAGTGGTTGCAGTTCACCTTCGAGCTCATGAGCAATTGGACCTGGAGACCATAAAAAAAAAAAAAGTGGAAAGGTTTACAAGAGGCTGCGCCTTGAAGGATGTGCTTGTGACAAAGGGCTCTCCAGTGTCTGCTCTGTGAGCACATTTGTTGCTCTTGACTGCTGCTCCTTTACTGCCCCTACTGATGATGTGCTTGCTTCTTCTCTGGGCTGCTTTTGTCATTGTTTTCTTTTTCTTCCTTTCTTTTTTAACCTCAGAGTTCATATTCCCAGTTTGTTTGCCCTGTGTTTTCCAGTAGTGGACTTCTCAGCTATTTAAATATTTTACAGACTTCTCTGTGCTCATCATTGCCTTCTTGGCTTCGCTGTGCTAGAGCCATTCCTTGTCAGGTACAGTCTGCAATGGAAGGACTGGAACTTCTTTGTGGGTTGAGTTGGTTTTATACCTGCTGCTCAGAACCAGGATTCATGGAAACAAAAGTAAACAGGTGGAAGCCAGGCGGAAGAAAGCAAGCCTTGTGAGCACTGCCTCGTCTACTGAATGTGTGCCCTTCCTGTGCGTGAGATGTGCTTGTGTTTTGTAAAGGATATCTCAGTTTAGAACTCTAATAATCATCACTGAGTGAGGGTACAGACTAGTACACTGTAGCAGTCAGCCGCACATTGCTGGGATGAACCTCCAGACCAATCACAGTTGATGGGAGGAAGAAGGGATTTATTTGATGATTACAGAGCCAGAGGAAGCTGCATAATGGCTGAAGAAGCTGGACCCCTTGCACAGGTCCAAGCTGAGAGAGAAAAGAGCCACCGCCAAAACCCAAGCAAGCACACTTAGGAACTCCAGGCAAAGCTCAGGCACTTTGCATATCTTTAGACTGGATTTCCAAATCCACTCCCTCCCCCACCTCAGGGCTGGACTTTAGGACCACCCCATAGTAACACCTCCAGCCAGGTGGCTGGAGATCCAAATCACAAGCTTTTTTTTTTTTTTTTTTCATTTTTATTTTTCGAGGTAGGGTCTCATTTTGGCTCAGGATGACCTGGAATTAACTATGTACTCTCAGGGTGGCCTCAAACTCACGGCGATCCTCCTACCTCTGCCTCCCGAGTGCCACCATGCCTGGCTCAAATCACAAGCTTTTAATAAGCTCCTGAATCAATTGGCAGACAGCCACTCAAACCACCACACCCATCACCCTATGAGAGGCCTCCAAGTCACAATCTCCTCCGAGTCACAATTTCCTTTGACTCTAAAAGCATCTGAATGTTGACAGGAATTTGTTTCCAGGAAATCTTCATTTGTACAATGGAAGCTAAGGTAGAGCATAACATGTTTGCAGACACCATTGCCTTTTGTTTCTAGGGGAGGGGTAGAGTGTTATGGTTAAGCCACATGTGGTTGGTTGTAAATGAATGAATTTTCTCAATTTTTAGAACACTGAAAAAATAGTGAGCAGATGGTAAAATACTGACTGTGGGAGGATTGGAAGACATTGCCCAGTGAGGGCAGGAGCACTTTTCCTCTGATTCTGTAAAGGATTTGGATTTTAAAATGCAATCGGGCTTAATGTTCCATCTCAATCAGCATTCCATGTTATTGTGTCAGTCTGCTATAAAAATTAGAGAATGTTTCTATTAGTCAGGAAAGCAAGAAAAAAAAAAGAAGAAGGAAGGAAACTAGAGACATAACTGCTCTATGGTCAAGATTAATCAAGTTTATGAGGGAATAAAAATATTTGGTACGTGTGTGGCAGGCCCTCATTCTCTATTGCAGCTGGTAGACAATTTTGTGATCAAACCACATCAGAGAAGGCCGAGAGCGCTGTCCTGAGACATTAAGAAGTATTTTCTTTGCACTCTTTGCAAGAGACCTAGTTTCTCTGAGGCCTGAAAGAAAAGTCTGGGAGTAATGAGAAAAGTTGCCAATATCGGAAAGCTGGTTCCCATTGGTTACTGAACACGGAGTTGAATTAGTTTTCACTTACTGCTGACATGGGACAGGGAAGTGAAGGGGGTGAGGATTCTCCCAGAGCTAATGAGAAGCCCAGGCAACCCTGTGCAGCAGGGGCCTATGCACAGTCCTGGCCTGGGCACCCTGTCTAGACTCCTGCTGGCTTTGATCAGGCACCACCGGGCCTTTGGCTGCTCAAGCGCCGCCTCTGCTAAGTGGCTTACAGGGACTGAGGCCCAACATGCATAGGCTGGCATCTTTGCATTTATCTCCTTTGGGTCACATTTCCAGTTATGTTATAGTCATAAGAAAATGGGTTCCCTGCTGTGTGTATTTGGATTTCAATTTGATTGATGGGAGTTATTTTCATACATCTGGATTGGTGATATCAATTTACCAAAAAAAAAAAAAGTTTAAAAAATATTTTATTTATTTACTTGAGAAAGGGAGAGAGAAGAGCAGAGCAGAGAGGGAGGGAGAATCAGACAGAGAGAGAGGATGGGCAGGCCAGGGCCTCTAGCCAATGCAAAAGAACTCCAGATTCATGTGCCACCTTGTGCATCTGTCTTATGCGGGTACTGGGAATTGATCCTGGATACTTAGGCTTCACAGGCACATGCCTTAACTGCCAAGTCATCTCTCCAGCCTAATTTACAAAACACTTTTATTATAGTACAGGACATAATATCTAAACCATGCTCAGTTCAGGAGCATTAAGTGCATTCATGTGTTTGCTTTTAAAAATATATTTATTTATTTATGTATGAGAGAGAGAGAGAATGAGGGATCTGGGACCTCTTGCTACTGTAAATGAGCCTCAGATGCATGACGTACTTTGTGTGCCTGGCTTTGCAAGTCAGTGCCTTTAGCCACTGAGACATTTCCTTAGCCCTACATTCAAGTTTTTTTTTTTTTTTTTTTTTTTTGGTGTTTTGAGATAGAATCTCACTCAAGCCCTGATCTGGAATTCACTATGTAGTCTCAGAGTGGCTTTGAACCCATGGCAATCCTCTTACTGCTGCCTCCCCAGTACTGAAATTAAAGGCATGTGCTACCACCATGCCCGGCAACATTCAAATTTTTATTTTACTTTATTTATTTATTTGCAAGCAGAGGGAGAGAGAGAAGAGAAACAGACAGAGAGAGAATGGGTGCACCAGGGCATACAGCCACTGCAAATGAACTCTAGACACATGCGCCTCCTTGTGCATGTGGCTTACGTGGGTAGTAGGGAATCGAACCTAGGTCCTCTGGCTTCACAGGCAAGCGCCTTAACTGCTAAGCCATTTCTCCAGCCTAACATTCAAAGTTTTGAACAACCAATCTGAATTCCTTTTGTATTTTACAAAGCTGAACTTTTGTATTTATTAAACAGCTCCTCACTCTTCTCTCCAGCCTTGGAAATTTCCATTTTACTTTGTGTCTTTTGGATCTTTGCCTCAACAGGTACCGAGGGAAACAAGCAGTATTTATCTTCTGCAACTGGCTTACTCACTCAGCATAAGATCCTCAAGATGGATCCGTGCTATAACATACTGTAAATTTCCTTCCTTGGTTGAATAATGCTCCACTTTGTGTCTACACCACATGGTGCTCAGCAGCCATGTTGTTAGTATTGGATATGGTTCAGGGGTGGATGCTGTTCTATTACTATTATTATATATTCTCTTTTATTTTATTTTATTTTGGTTTTTCAAGGTAGGGTCTCACTCTAGCCCAGGCTGACCTGAAATTCACTATGTAGTTTCAGGATGGCCTCGAACTCACAGCAATCCTCCTACCTCTGCCTCCCAACTGCTGGGATTAAAGGTGTGTGCCACCACGCATGGCTATTCTATTATTATTTTTATAGCTATTTATCCAGTGGCTTTGGTCATCTTACTATAGGGAATATATTTTCTGACCCCAAATCATCTTATTGACATTAAACAATTTTTTAATTTTATTTATTTATTTGAAAGTGACAGAGAAAGAGGCAGAAAGAGAGAGAATGGGCACGCCAAGGCCTCCAGCCACTGCAAATGAATTCCAGACGTATGCACCCCATTGTGCATCTGGCTAACATAGGTTCTGGGGAATTGAGCCTTGAACTGTGGTCCTTAGGCTTCACAGGCAAGCGTTTAACTGCTAAGTCATCTCTCCAACCTGACATTAAATAAAATTTTAAATTTGAAATAAGGCAAAAGGATAACTGCGTTTTTTTTTTTTTCACTGTCTTAAATGAGTATTTTCTAAACAGGTGCACCCAAAGGTTACCTGACTCTAGGGGCATGCACCTTATTTGATATACTATTGGACATTGACTAAAAGTCAGATTCTGAAATGAAACTTAATTTGTTGATTTCTGTTGAGTAGTGATGCAAGAGGTTTTGGTCTGGTAGTAAAGAAAAGACTTTTAAAGACTAGTTACACTTTTATTGCCTTGTGTGGCATTAGCCAGTGTCCTGTCTAATCTAGCAACCTTATTTTAACTTTCATTCATGTTTGTATGAGTATGTATATACTAGATATCATATCATATCTATCACCTATCATCTATATAGAGAGATCTTCGAATGTTCCTCATACCAATTTGACCTCTGTTCATTCCCCATTCATGAATTAAATCATCTCTGCCACATGTTTATATTCATGTATGTGCCACAGCCATAGCTTTAAAGAGTTATACATTGAATTTCCTTCCTGCCAGAGCAGCCTCTGCATTCCTTACCTCACTGATCTCATGAGAAAGTTGTTATGAAGAGAGCATCCTCTCTAGTTAGGGATGGGAAATCTTGCTTTAGTCCCCACAGTCGCTATCTGCCACTGTATTTCCCTCTTTGGAGTCTGCGCTATGCCATTTGAACACTGAACCTTCAGAACTGTGAGCTTTCCCTTCCTTTCTTCATAAGTTAGTCTATCTCAGGTGTTTTCTTTATGGCAATGACAATCTGAATAGTACAGTGACTTTCAACAAAATATAATCATACAGTGACTTTTCATTCTTTGTATTATGCGTGGTATGTATGTGTGCATATGCCTGTTCATATGTTTGTCGACACACATGTGTCAGTGTGTGCATGTATGTGAACATTTTTTCATATTTATTTATTTATTTATTTATGTGTGAGAGAGAAAGAGGCAGATAGAGAAAGAGAGAGAGAGAAAGAGAATGGGTACTCCAGGGCCTCCAGCCACTGCAAACGAATTCCAGATGCATGTGCCACCTTGTGCATCTGGCTTACATGGGTCCTGGAGAATAGAACCTGGGTCCTTTGGCTTTGCAGGCAAGCACCTTAGCTGCTAAGCCATCTCTCCAGCCCTTTACCTTATTTTTTGAAACAAGGTCAGTCACTGAACTCAGAGCTCACAGATTCAGCTAGACTAGCTAGCCAGCAAGCCCTACAAATCCACCTGTCTCTGCTCCCCAACCCTGGAGTTATGGGCATATGCCATCTTGCTTGCATTTATGTGGGTCATGGGACTTGACTTGGAATTCAGGTTGTCATGATTATATAGAAGTACTTTACCCACTGAATCATCTCCCCAGCACCTAAGTCACTACTTTTAAAATTGATCTTTTAACTTCTAGGTAGGATCTTACTCTAGCCCAGGCTTACTTGGAAGTTACTACGTAGTCTCAGGGCAGCCTCGAACTCATGGTGATTCGCCTACCTCTGCCTCCCAGGCGCTGGGATTAAAGGTGTGCACCACCATGCCCAGCTTTAGCATTGATTTTTAAGCCATTATGTAAAAACACAACAATCACACATGTTACCATGTTACCATGTCATGCTTTGACACATGCACGCCCTGTATGAGAATGAATTTTATCTTTTAAAGAAGAGCGAATGAGCACAGGACAATAAATGTAGTCTGTAAATAGGTCAAGCACATCCTGTAATACAAGAGCGAAGGAAACCTGTTTCATGTCTGGATCAAGAGCCACCAGCTCCTGTGCATCAGCTGTGTACATGGCAGCCCAGGACACTGGAGAGAACTTTCAGCCAACTACTGAGTTTCCCAAGAATTCATAGCAGCAAGACTGGCTAAGCTGACACAGGTCTTC
Source organism: Jaculus jaculus (assembly GCF_020740685.1). NCBI lineage: Eukaryota > Metazoa > Chordata > Mammalia > Rodentia > Dipodidae > Jaculus > Jaculus jaculus. The sequence goes on along the minus strand of NC_059108.1, from coordinate 24,095,096 downwards.
AGTTTCAACAAAGAATATAAAAATAAATCAATTTCATGCTGAGTTTCCATAAATTCTGCATTCTTACACCCACCTGCAGCCAAGCTCTCTTCATATGGAGGCACACCCACTTCTGCGGATCTGCTGCACGCGAGAGAAGGTGAATGACTGGCAAGTCCTTGTGGCCATTCTTAAACTACTTGAACACTAAATCGTGCCTTCTTCTTCCTACCTGTGGACATCTGTGTGCATGCGCGAGCGCATAAGTACGCTACTACTGCACCATCATATAATCTGGCCTTTTAACTGTCCAGTTGAACAATTTATTTAGTATTTCAGCGAGGAGCAAGTGGCTCACTTTGAATGCTTATCCTAAAAGATTAGGGACATTTTCAAGGGTGGAGGTCCTATCTTTGCTTTCTTTTAATACTTCTGAGAGAAACCAGCGTAGACAATCAATGCCTTATTGAATTCTGCAGATTTTGCTACTTCTTTGCTCCAAGTGTGAGAAATGCTATGATACATGGTTGTTTCTAGACTGAAATTAAAGGAAGATGAGAAAAGCAAGAGGTGTATTTCAGTGAGTTATGTGAACTCTGTCGAAAGCCTTCGCTACAACCTGTTGCTACATTGTGAAGTCTAACTTGATAAAAAGAAAAAAGAACATTTAAGCTATAGCCTCCTTTAGTTTTCTCTATGTGTAGGAGCTCCCTAATGTGAGATCATGTTTTAATGTGGTTTCAATGGTTCAGTCAGTCAGTGTTCCATTTTAATTTTGGTCGTCCAGTCCTTTAGCTGAATGTAAAAGTTTGGTGTTCTCAGCCTGTCTCTACAGACGTGTCCGTGGCATTGTGGCTTCACCTTGTGGAATCAATAAGATGCTAGATGAAATATTTCTCTGTAGCAATTGCTAAGGCCTCCCCTGTTTCCATTTCTAGGAATACTTTCTTTATATGTTATTGTTTTTTTTTTTTTTTTTTAAATAGGGTCTCACTCTATCCCAGGCTGACCTAGAACTCACTCTATAATCCCAGGCTGGCCTTGAACTCACAGTGATCTTCCTACCTCTGTCTTCCCAGAGCTGGGATTAAATGCATTTCCAACCATACCCAGCAAGAAATAGTTTTTCTATGAGAAAGACAGTGAGAGAGAAAGAGAGAGAGAAAGGGAGAAAATTGGTGTGCCAGGGCCTCTGGCCACTGCAATCAAACTCCGTATGTGTGTGCTACCTTACACACATGTGCAAACTTGCACACTTGTGTCACCTTGTGTGTCTGGTTTAGGTGAGATCTGGAGAGTCAAACATAGGTCCTTAGGCTTCACAGGCAAGCACCTTAACCACTAAGCAATCTCTCTAGCCCAAGGAATATTTCCTTAATCCTAATCTTCTCATTCATTTCATCAATCTCTGCTTCTTATGCAATACTTGTATTTAGGGTCAATCTAGTCGTTCAAACAAAATTGGTACTCAAGTTTCTTTTCTTTTTGGTGGTTGAATCTTTCACGTTGATGCTGCAATAACTTAGGAAGGGTCACAAGTGATTCTATAATTCTTTCAGTGATTTTATTTTAAACCTAAAGAACCATGGTCATTACTAATAAGTGTTTATTGGGTGTCAGGTGAGTATGGGCCCCATCCCTGGTGCATGAAGAAGTCTGCTATGAGTAGTCTGGACTCCCAAGGTGCCCTATCACCTGTGTGGAAAGTCAGCTATCTCCTCCAAAGGGGTATTCATTGTTTGCTGAGTTTTAAAAGTTAAGTCCCCACTGTTTGTGCACGTGTGGTGTGTGAGATGTGCAGTGCAAACACATGTGTGTTCAGAGCACGTGCCCTGTGTATGTGAATGCAGAGGCCAGAGAAGAACTTCAAGTGTCCTCCTCTCACTGCTTTTTGTGTATCTCTTTCTTTGAGATGGGCCTCTCCCTCCACCCAGAGATGCTGTTTGTCAGAGAGCCCCAAGGATTCTCCCTGGCTCACCCCCATGAACTGAGGTTACAGATACGTGTGGTCACACACAGCATTTTATGTGAGTTCTGGGGAGTTTAACTTGGCGGTTTCTAGCCTAGGAGGTCTTCATTCTTAAGTTCAAGTTCTCAAGTCCCAGCCCAAGTCCCCATATTTTTTTTTAAAGACATTCTCCAAAGGATGAGAATGTCCAGTAGTTTTCATGAGACTCAGAAAATGTGGTTACATGTGTTTTCTAATCTTAATCCCCAAATTCATTGACTGAGTTAGCGGGTGCCCCTTAGGATCTTCATCCCTACTTTGTGGATGAGAACGTAGGCTGAGTAAGAACATGTTCTGGGGCTGTCTGACATACTTACTTGAGGTAGTAAGTATTATGTAGTCTGCTGGACAAAGTGGATTTTGATACTTGTGTCTTGGTTCCATGATCATTAGAAGTTATGTGCCTTTTAGTCACACATTTAAAACCTCAGGAAGTATGAACAAATACTTAGCAAGTGTTGGCTGATGGTACTCAACAGTCAATGTGGCTGTTTGTAGTGATCTGGAGTTCCCAGTTATTTCATTAACTGATGGTTTTGGTCAGACTTGTTTCTGAAGGGGACCATAATAATGAAAAATTTCAGTTATTGCTGTGATTTTACTTAAAGCTGAGAACAGCTGGCAGTATTAAGTCCCCAAGTGTTGAAAATTATGGAAAAGAGAACTACAAAACAGCTTGTTAACAAATGGCTCAATGAATGAATCAGCAGAGTTGTGCTTTCTCTGGTTCTTGCTGGATGTTTCTATGTGTCTCCCCGATCAGGTGTAATACGATGAGTTGTTCTGTTGAGAAACCAAAGTTGAAGGAATAAACAAGACTGACAGAGTAAACAGTACAGCCCGAGTGTGGGAGAGGGCTTGTAAGGCAGCCTCCCTTTCCTCTCGAAGCCTTGCCTCATGCCTGGCCTTTTGGGAATATTTGCAAAGTTTTCTCTTTGTGAGCTGCCATGAAAGGCTGTGGCAGCCAGCCTGTTTGATTTCTCCTTGACTAGTGTAGGGGCCTGGGCGGGCACTAGCTGTTTGAAGCTACCATGGGGAAAACCAAGTACATTGGGCACCAGCCAATGAACAAACATTGACTTACTATGGGACAAGACACATGTGCACTAATGCTACATAGAGGGAACAAGACAGACAGAAGCAGGGGAGAGAGACAGAAACAGGAATGAGATAGAGAAAGAGGGGAGAGAGAGAGAGAGAGAGAGAGAGAGAGAGAGAGAGAGAGAGAGAGAGAGAGAATATATTACTTAATGGGAGAGAGATGATTGTGTTGTTGCTCACCAGATTAAATGACACATTTTCCCAAAGCAAATCCCACTTCATGTGTTTGCTGAATGCTATCCTCTGAGGAGATTTAAGGGCACAAACCATCTGTGAGAACCGACCAATTGATGATGTTAAGGGAATTACTTGAGCTGTGGATGATAGGCAAGAAGGGGATATTGAAGAGGGACTTGATGAAAGGCTTGTATAAAGATAATGAAGAGTCAAGCCTTCATGCCCATGATGGCACTCCTGGGTAGTGGACATCCCAACCAGACGAGTGATTGAGGGACACATCTATTGTATGAGTTGTGTGCCTGAGCCACTCATGAGATATGAGCAGATTTCCTCCTCCAGAAGAGCTGATAATGAGGATGGCAACTTAAGCCTTAACATTAACAACCTTGCCCATGCAGCCTTGCGCTCTGAGTGCTTTCCAGATGTTTTAAGAGAGCTGTTGAATTTGTTGATAGTTTCTGGAGCACAACAGCTGCATTTTGAAGCTTGATGATGGTTTCAGAGGTGGACGTTAAGGAGGATGGGGAGGAGGTAGTTAGTGACAGGGATGCACGTGGCTTCTGAGCTGTTTGGGAGAGCTTAGTGACACCTACTTCCTGCTACCATTGGGCCACCAATGCACTCAGGCAGGCATCTTGTTCCCCAGGAAGCTGCAGCTTGATATCATAGTGCATAATTCAGCCCCTCATGGAGGCTTTTCTAGAATTCCCACCATGGGCTGCCTCATTATAGACTTGGCCCCAAAGCTCCTTGCCTATGTGAGAGAAAAACTTTGATGTTTGTCCATTTGCAGCAGTTGAATGAAGCCCCAGTTTTCAGTGGTTCTAGATCTATCATACGTCTGTCCGTCCCAGTGTATATGTGTGTATATATGTGTTCACTTTGTAATGCTGGGATGGAACTGGGGGCCTCAGGCATTCTAGGTTAGTGCTACACCACTTAGTTGCACTCTGGCTCCATCTTTCCACAGCACTCTTCTTCAGGTGAGATCCTATAGGATGCCACCTGCATTTAAGATCCTTAGCAAGCTGAGCGTGGTGGCGCACGCCTTTAATCCCAGTACTCAGGAGGCAGAGGTAGGAGGATCGCCAAGAGTTTGAGGCCACCCTGAGACTACATAGTGAATTCCAGGTCAGCCTGGGCTAGAGTGAGACCCTCCCTCGAAAAACAACAAGAAAACAACAAAATTACATTTCCTTTCCCCTCCCAAGCCTAAAACTTTCAAATGACATTTGTCCTCTTGGTACTGAGTCCTGGAGAGTGAGGCATTGAGCCGAGCCTCAGACTGGAGAGGTCTGGTCTTCCATGCGTGGAGACAGAGGAGCTGTTTGTTGCATCCTTTAGAGGGGGAACTCGGAAGTTCCCCCACATTCCTGTTTCCTGGCTCTGAGCTGCTGCAGCAGCAATGTCTCTGTCTTCACCATGGTCTTTGAGGGGCCTTCACCCTGCTGGATCCAAGGAGGATGTCCCACCATGAAAGACGCTGGGGTGCCACATGATAGCCAGGACTTTATTTACACTTTTTGAGGTGCTAGCAGATGAATAAAAAGCTTCAAAGCACTCAAAGTTGTGCTTGAATTATGATGTGAGAGGTTCAGCTTTTGGCTTTCCACCAGGCAGAGCTTCAAAGTTCACTTCCCGTGGGTTTTCTGCCGGGGCCATGAGCCACCCTGGTCAGGATGGGAGTGTGGCGATGCTGCCCATCTCACATCACTCACAGATGCCCATCAGAGCAACCAGAAGCAACAAGTCGTAACGAACGGCGGTGCACCCTCTTCGATGCAAGGTGGCATGAAGGTTTGCAAAGCCAAGGCCTCTATGGGCAGTGCGGCCGCGTTGCCGTGGAAAACAACTCTTTCTTGTTTTCTTTGAGAGGAGAGCAAACTGCACTAGCAAATTAAAAACTATGAGCAAGCTTTTTTCCTTAGAAAAATTCAGCTTGATTTAGGTGAAGGTGGGGGAGGGCAAGAGTCAAGAATCCAAACAGCATGTGCCAGGAGACTTGCTGAACATGTTAAAAACAACAACAACAACAACAACAACAAAAACCCTGCTGATGGGCATTATATTAAGTAACAACTGAAGATTACGCAAGGGTAAACACTGCTGCTAATGTTTGGCTGAAAACTAACCAAGGGCTGTAAGTGACTCCAGTTAACTTACAGCTCATGCCAGTAACAGCCACTGACGTTTGGGCCGATATAGCCAGAAGCCACATGTTTAAATTTAGAAAGAGAAAACCAAAGATGTAGGGACTGCTTTAGAAATCTCAAGGGAGGAGGAAAGAGGAAGGAGGCAGAGGGAGGGAAAGAGAGGTAGGGAGATAGAGAGGAAGGAGAGATGACAAGAGGAAAAAGGGGTAAGAGGATAGAGGGGAAAGAAGGCAGGAAGGGAAAGAGGGAAGGAAACAAATGTCTATTTAAGAAAAATAAAAACAAAAAGAATTGTCTAACTTATAAATAACTCTTCTAAAATCACAGTACATAGTGTGTTATGATCAAAGAGTTAACTTCCTGTGGGCTAGGAGCCTTAAATTCTAAACTATGCCCAGGGCCCCAAACATCCTAAACAAGTATAAATTCTCCTGTGTGATCAAATAAAATTGGTTTAGCTGTGCAATATTGAACTTCAAGTTAAAATGTAACTGCACAGTCCTATAGTAAATGATTCTGTAATGATAGCTCCCTTCAACATGACTTCTTTTGATGGAGTTTTAAATGCTCTGAAAATGGCATGTGTAGTGTATTTAGTAACAGAGTGGTTGACAGCCTTAGATTACGTTTTCATCATACACTTTAATTTTCTAAGGCTGAAATAACCATAATTGCTAAACCATTCAATGGGATGAAATGGGCTAGTTCAGGGCTATTTCTTACATTTTTCCATATAATATCTAAAATCTTAAAAATCTTTCTCACCCCTTACTCTCCACCAGCATACTGACTGTGTTTATGAAGGCAAGACATTTTACTCTTGCATCTCTTGGACTTGGACATTTATTTGTTTCTTTTCTTGCTGTTTAAAGGATGAAGGATGAAGGGATGGATGGACCCTGGAGATTGGCCTGGAGCTTTTATTCAATATAGCAGAGCTAACTTATTCACAAATTTGCACTATTTACATTAGAGTGGCATTATGAATGAGAAGTCATTGTACAATATATGCATGTTGTACATGGATGGAGACCTGTGTGCTCCATGCTCAGCCACCTTCCCAGAATTCTCATGGAAGCCCATTGTCTCCAAGTTCCATTTTTCACCTCATGTTCCTGTCTTCCCTCAAACTAGAGTGCAGACTTCTGTTGGGCGAGGCTATGCTTCAGTGTCTTCTTAGAAGCTCAGAAACAAACAGTGTCAGATTTGGATAATGGGAGTATACATTTCTTGCTTTCCCAGATGAACTTCTAAAATTGCAGATGGGTTCATCCCCGAGTCCTAACATTGCCTTATCTAACCAATAAGTTTAAAACTGTGCAGGAAATTTGAGAGATGACAATCTAATGATTCTAGGCATGTAATCTGGGGTGAGATCCATCTGAGCTCATTATAAAATCAGCTGTATAATCACTAATGAGAATATATCTTCTCTGGTTCCTACTGTTATCATGGCAGAAGATTCTAGAAGACAGATCCTACTTTGGGATGATTAGCAGAGCCTTGCAGTATTCTTCCAACATCTTAGGATAGACAATTTCTGATTTACTTCTCTTTCCTATTATTTGGCTCCTCTGACTCAGAACATAAACCACTATCCTCATTTTATGTTTAATAAATGCCTAATAGTCTGTGTTGGAGTTAACAAAGCAATTTCTCACATGTTTCCTCATGTGGTATTGGAGTCTTTACTGTATAAGTAAGGAAGCTGTTGCTCTGAGACACTTCAGGCCATAATAGTGGTCAAGCAGTTCTAGTTATAAAACCCAGCTAGCTGAGTCCAAGCCTAAGTGGGTTTCAATATGACCCTTAATTCTTTCTGCAGCTATGCAGAGCCTCTGATAATGGCAGCTTCCATGGGGTCTCGAGGCTTTAGCAAAGCCCTTTCCTTGATGCTTAGAACACATTTCTATGAAGTGGTCCAACCAGCTTCCAAAACTTCCTAAAGACCACAACCAATGCTGCTCACGCTAGTTTGTGCCCAAGTCTCGCCGTACTGGAATCCAATAAATGAAGATTTATAAATGATGCTGCCTGGGTGGAAGGGCATAGGTGGGCACTATTGCTCATGAAGGTCTCTATTCCTCTGGAGACCTACATCTGAGACAAAGAAGTAACTACCCAGAGGAGGAAAGCATGCTGAATGCACATGAACACCTCTCATAAGCACAGAGAATTGTTGCCTTCTCTTAAAAAGAAATGAGCCAGACCTGTTGCTGATAAGTAAGCTACAGCCCCCAGCCTCCCCTCCCTCTGCCTCTCTTGGGGTGGGATATTGGTGGCAAGAGGACTAAGTGCCTGCCCCCCTCAGTGACTCCAACTTCAAGGCCACAGGATCTAGCTTAGCTGGAGTCTATGCCCTGGCACCCAGGTCAGCATTTCAGAACAGCCCTTGGCAGTTCCTACAGCTCTGACTGTGACCCAGAGGCAGGCTCTCAGAGTACCGCGTTCTCCCCTTGCATGACCTAACTAGCATGTAATATGTCCCTAAGAAAAATGAACACCCCCAACTCCTACCAGATGGAAGGAAGGAACAAGAGGAGGAAAAGGGAAGCAACTGGAGAAAAAACATGTAGAAATTTTAGGAAATTTAAGGAAAAACAGCAGCTGCTTTTCTAAAAAGCCTCCAAACTAGAGTTTACTGGAAGGCGGTAGCAGACACCAGCAGTTAATGTTCCTACAATAAAGCAGGAGCCAGTAATAACAGGGTCAGCACGTCACAAGGGCAGGGCTGGTAGGGATGCGTGTGCAGCAGCAATGACCTTCCTCCTAGGGCTGGGCCTGGCTCTGGGGCACACAACCTCACGCTGGAGAACTAGGCTGAAGCTAGGGAGGCTTTGCAGGGAAGTTCAATGGTAACTCCTCTGTGTTCTGGAGGCCAGAGTGAAGGCAAGTGCCTTAGTATTAACCACAGCTGGGAGAGTCTCCACGCAGGCGGGGAACCTGGACGGGAGGGTAACAGGAGCGGGCGCGCGGGCGTGCCTGTGTGCGTGTACGCACACGTGCGTGCTCTGCGACTGCTCATCTGTGCATGTTGTGTGGCACTTAGAGATCCAGAGCTTGCTGCTGAGGTCCAGGCTCTGCCAGGCTTATTGTCCTCTGGTGGTTGGTGTTTCTCTTTTTTTATTTTTGTGGGCTGGGGAGTACCAACAAACCAGGTTTTAAGTTTCTGAGCTTGGCAGCAATAGCCAATCTCCTGCCTGCTTACTGTCCTTTACTGGAGCTCTTGGACTGGGCCCACAGAGTCTGTGGCTGTATTTGCAGGAAAGCCTCCTGGTGGGGCTGATCGATGGCCACAGCTGTCCTGGGGACTGAGCTTTCTGCTTGAGCACACTAGTGGCCCATAGTGGGGGTGGATGTCCAAGCTTCTTTCTCACTGCTTTCTGTTCCTGGGGAACCACTTTTCAGAACTGCTCTTCTCATGGTGCCCGATAAAAATCTACCTTCTCTGCCAGCTTGTGCAGGGAGAGAGCTGATCTACACTCACAGACTCGCTCTCCTTGCCTCTTCACCACTACCAGCGCCAGGTGATTTTGGGCCATGGGCAGCATGGTTTTCAGTGACTGCAGTGCCCCTGTTTGCAAAAGCAAATGATCATGATAAGGTCCTGGTGGCCCTCGAGGTTTTGATCTCTTCCTGGCTGTGGTTTCACTGCAATTTTCTTCCAGTCTGACCCGTGCAGCCCTTCAAGCATGTGGCTATCTGCCCTGAGACAGAACCACGGGGAGGATAGAGCTGTTGCCTCCCACGAAATGCTTCTAGCGGGGCACTTGGGTATTCACTTCGTATGTAAACCGGGGCATCACTGGGTAAGTACATTGGATACAGTCAGGGAAAGGAAAGGGTGCCCAAGAACCATATTCAGAAAAAAATAAGAAAGAAAGAAAGAAAGAAAGAAAGAAAGAAAGAAAGAAAGAAAGAGAGAAAGAAAGAAAGAAAGAAAGAAAGAAAGAAAGAAAGAAAGAAAGAAAGAAAGAAAGAAAGAAAGAAGAGGAGAATTCTGTCACACAATAAGCTAGAACTTTCCCATTGCCTTCTCCTAGTGGTAAGGAACTTAGTGATAGAAACATTTAACTCAGGGATGGAGAGATTGCTAAACAGTTAAGGCACTTGCCTGTGAAGCCTAGGGACCAAGGCTCAATTCCCCAGTACCCACGTAAGCCAGATACACAATGTGTATGGAGTTTGTTTGCAGTAGCTAGAGGCTCTGGTGTGTCCATTCTCTCTGTGTCTGCTTCTTTCTCTCCTCTCTCTCGTTCAAATAAATAAATACATAAAATATATATTTTTTAAAATAAAGAAGTATTCAACTCAAGGTCCACAGGCTGAACTCCCCTCAGGCTTGTGCAACACACCCATGTGCTTCAATATTACTAGTGGTAGACCCCAGGGGTCAGCAAATCTATAGCTCAGAACTGGTGACAGCTGTGGAGTTAAATTAAAATTCCGTTTATATATGTGATCCTCATGCCAGGAATGAGCCTGGTACCAGCTTTGAGTGGCAAGAGCTCTCCCTGATGAAGTATCAATCAAGTAGACAGATAGAAGTTTCTCCTTTTCAAGTTTTTTTTTTTTTTCTGAATATTGTGCTAAGCAAACTGCCAAATGTGTAAACAAATAACCAAACCTACTAGAAGAGCAGAGGAACCCTTGCGAAATAAAGACGAGTGGCAGACAACTCAGGGATTTTGTGTTTGAGGTAACACAGGTGGTCACCTCCAAAGTGGGTGCATTTTGGAGTTTGTGTGCCTGTGGGCTGGGATTTAAGCCCGTCCTTAAGCCCCTCCTACTTTTCTTTGGACTTTGCTTCTCTCCAGGGTGAGAATTAAGCTACAGAGATTCTCCTAGGACTAGTTATTAACCAAGAATGTCGAGAGACCTTGAAAAATATAAAATGCCATATATAGGCCCGACAGTAAATCAGAGCTATCTACATTAAGCGAGACCCCAAGGTTTCCTTAAACACTGCATTCAGTTACTTTCCAGTCACTGCAGGGCCGACCAAAGTGCCGTGGTATATCTTTTTAATGTGGCAGGCCTCAAGGGTGTATTGAGTTAGGCAATTTATCCCCCTTTTATGCCCTATACTCACAGACAACACTCCGAAGGAGGAACATAAAACCGTGGATAGGTTCCCCCACAGTGGGGCTGGTGTGAACTAGGAAAGCAGCTGGAGCCCCAGCCACAGGCCAGAAGATGGTTGGGAAAGAAAATGGACCTATGCAAAAACAACAGAAGTGAAAGCCTGGGGCTGGGGAGATGGCTCAGTGGTTAAAGGTGCTGGCTCGCCAAGCCTGCCAGCCTGGGCTCAATTCCCCAGCCACCTACCTAAAGCCAGACAAGCTGCCTACTAATGCACACATGCATGCATGTACACACACACACACACACATGGATTAAATGGATTTTTTTTAATGAAAAAAACCTGTCCTAATTACTTGGACCATGATGCTTCAGGCTGTGTTTTCCTTGTCAATTTACCATTTTCTGAGGTTGGTCTCAGAGCTCTAGTCCTTTCCAGGGTGTTGCATTCTTGACTCAGGAGACTGATGAATTCCTGAGACCTTCGAGCTCTCACCAGCAGAACACAGTACATGGGAACGTATCTTCCAGCTGTCTGGTGATAGAGAGCAGAGGATGAATGGTTGTTGTACCTCGAGCAAGTTACTTGCACTGGGTATATGAATATATAAACTATGTGCATATGAGTATATAAAATATATTTTATATATGTTTTACACACACACACACGCATACAAACACACACACACGCTCAACTGACTGAGCTATAAAGGGGGCAGACAGCCTGACACACTGCTGGAAGCTTCTTCTGCTGGCTGAGCTTCTTCTACAGGCTAGTCCGGGCATGCTGGCCTCCTGGCAGCTAGGTCAACAGGAGTAATTTGCTGGGTATGGGCGGACTTTAGGTTTGCTGATGTGGAGATTTGCTGGTTGTCAGCCAAGAAAAGGGGACATTCAGCTGGAACCAGATGACTGTGTACAAGTTGTTAAGGGTCAGCTTTCTGGTGGAAGTTGAAAAGCAAAAGGTTTATGCACATCATCAAAAGATATTAAGACTTTCTCTCTCACACACACAGAAGAGAGCCTTTATAACAAACATTGGTTTGATTTTGAGGTCCTAAAATCATGGATGCAAAGAGAAGTTAGCGTCTTTCCAAAGGTAATCTATATGGGAAACCCTAAGACTCAGCTTTGAGAACTAACTTAGCCCCTCTGATGTCTGGAGGCAAGAAATACCCACAGCCTTCTATTACTTGTAACGAGGAAGCCCTCTTCTGCAACAGGAAAGGCAAGCAAGCAAGGGGGAGGGGATCAAACCCCACAGCAAACCTGGAGTGGAGGCTCAAACTGTGCAGAGCTCCTCTGAATGTAGCTGCAAAGCTGTAGGGAATGTAAAAGCAGTGTCAGGTAAATGACAGCTCCAGGTTACTAATATGGTCAGTTTTTTCAAATTAATGGTGAAATTCAAGATGATTCTAATCAAAATCGCCATTGTAACATATTCTAATGAAAATTAACCATAGGATTAATTTAGAAAGAATGTATAGATAAAAATAACCATGAAATGGGCTGGGGGAATGGCTTGGCTGTTAAGGTATTTGCCTGCAAAGCCTAAGGACCCCGGTTTGATTCCCCAGGACCCATGTATGCCAGATGCACAAAGGAAGGGGTGCATGCATCTATAGTTTGTTTGTAGTGGCTGGAGACCGTGGCATACCCATTCTCTCTTTCTCTCTGCCTCTTCCTCTCTCTCTCTCAAATAAATAAATAAATAAAAATAACCATGAAAGATTTATAAAGAGGTAAAGAATTTAATAAAACCATGGTAAAGCTTTAATAACATGATGCTGGTATAAGTCTAAACAGAGAAAAGAGAGCAGATTCTCTGATGCACTCAAATATATGTAAAATTTTACTATTTCATGAAGTCATTTCAGATTAGTGGAGAAAAGTAAAGGTTATTCCAGTGAATAGTGCTGATGCAATTAGTTCATTTTTTGAAGGCACGAAGGAACCCAAGTTATATTCTAAAAAAGTTCTTGAATGTGGGTTAGGGAGATTGTTCAGTGGTTAAAGGCACTTACTTGAAAAGCCTGCTGGCCACAATCTATTTCCTATTACTCATATAAAGCCAGAGGTAAAAATGTGGCACATGCATCTGGAGTTCCTTTCCAGTGCCAAGAAGCCCTGGCATACATGTGAGTACACACTACACACACACACACACACACACACACACACACACGTGTGTGTGTGTGCATGCATGCAAGCGGATAAATAAAATATTTTAAAAGCACTGAGTTAAGTAACAATTAAAATTTAAAGCATGAAAACACAAGGGTGGAGAGAAAATGATGGCAGTCATCAATTCCCAGGGTGGGAAAGTACTTTTTAAGGAAAAATGTAGAGGAAGGATTTATTTAAATTTTTTTCTTTTTACACAAAACTTAAAACTTTGTTTATATCAAAATATGATAAAAATCATAAAGTATGGAAAAAGGGAAAAATCTAAAGACAACAGTTAATATAGCATATGAAGAGCTTCCAGGCATCAACAATTAGAAGATGAAATATCTCTAATAAGAACATTGTTAATATTTCTAGCATAAAATTGTATAGATTGAAAAATTTTGGAACAAGTATTGAGTCAGTCTCACTTTTAAGAAATAATGAAAAGAAGATAATTTCTATCAAATTAGAAAATAATTTAAACTTAGGGTGAAAATTCAGTTACTTCATATTTTGCTGAAAATTAAGGAAAAATGAAATCTCATAGACTGCTGGAGGAAGTATGAGATATTCTGCTTGAAAATATGTCATATGTATCCAAAAACTTAATGGTGCATATTTTATCTAATAATTCTTCCTCAAAGACTCTATTTTAGGAGATATTTTAAACATATTTAAGAACTGAGGTGTAAGGATATTTACTGCAGTGCAACTTATAAATAAAACGTCTAAAACTTAGTTTAAGTAACTGCAGTACTTTCATAATTACACATTACAAAAAATTATATTCTCCCAAATATTTAAAGTTTTGTAAGAAATACAAAAATTAAAGTGAAGGAAAACAAAATAGGATGCAATATATGTAAGACAGAGATGTGGGTGGTTTGAGTATATATGTGCATATTATGTGTACACACATAGAAAAAAGACAAAGGATTTGCACAAATGGAATGTCAACAGCAATTGTCATTATACTCACATTATATATAGCTCTAATTAGTGATTATTGCTACCTTATTTGGCAATTTTCCAAGAGTTTCTCTCAACAAAATTTCTTCCCATTATTATCATAAATATTATTTTATAATTTTCTTTTCTATCAAGGGCTCCCCCTACTGTTCACCTAACCATCCATTTCATATTTCTGATTTCCTTCATTTCCTAGAAGGTCCCATTCTTGATCTTGGTTACACTCCTTCTCCCCCCCCCCCTTTTTTTTTTGGCTTTTTGAGGTAGGTTCTCACTCTAGCCCAGGCTGACCTGGAATTCATTATGTAGTCTCAGGGTGGCCTTGAACTCACGGCGATCCTCCTACCTCTGCCTCCGCAGTGCTGGGATTAAAGGTGTACACCACTATGCCCAGCCAGAAGTAAAATCTTCTAATATGAGTATATAGAATGTTAAATTTTTGACTTTTGTTTTCAATTAAGATAGCATTCACACATACTAATTATTTGTTCAAAAGGCATAGCTCTATGGGCTTTCAAATGTATTCACAAATTTGTATTAAAACTGACACAACTATCTGATTACTGAGCATTTTCAACACCTGAAAAAATGAAAAATATTATACCCCTTAGCAGCCATTCCCCATTATTCCCTCCTCAATCCTTGGTAATCAGTGAGCTCCTTTCAGTGGCTATGGATTTACCAATTTTAGACATTTTATACAAATGTATTTATGATGTACAGCTTCCTTTATCATGCTTAAAGATATCTTGACTCATCCATGTAGTAGCAGACATCTGAATTTTATTCTTTTTGTTACTGTGGTGGTTTGGATTTAAAATATCCTCCATGGCCTCATTTATTAGAATGTTAATTCTTTAGCTGTTCAGAAAGGGTGTAGAGCCTTCTGGAGGTGGAGTTTTGCTAGAGCAAGTGTGACTCTGGGAGAGGGGTCTTAGGGTTTTATTATAGTCCAGCTCCACTTGCAGCACTGAGCTAACATACTAACTCCTCCATGCTAATGTGAAGATGTGATACCTAGTTGTCAGTTTCTGACATGCTTCTCCACCATGATGAGCATATCCCCTTGAAATTGTAGGCTGAAATAAACTCTTTTCATCCATAAGCTACTTCTAGTCGGGTATTTTTGTTCCAGCAACAAGAAAGTAACTGCTACATTTATTGAATAAATTTCCATTGTTTGAATATATTGCATTTTGTTTACTTACTCATCAGTCAGAAGAAATTTGGATTGTTTGCACATTGGGGGTGTAATTAATGCTGTGATGAATATCCATGTGTACTTTTTATCATATGTTTTTAGTTCTCTTGGGCATATACTTAAGAAGTGAAATTGTTAACTCATATTATCACTCTATGAACAAAGAAAGACAACTTATACTCATTAGCAGTCACAAGTTGGAGGGAACTGCCGAAACTATTTTCCAAAGTCACTACATCATCTTCTATTCCTTTGGCATTGTATGAAGTGGTATCTCATGGCAAATTGACTTGTATTTCTATAGTGACTAATGACAAATCATTAGTGATCTCTTCATGTGCTTATTTGCTACTTGTTGCTTTTATTTTCATCTACCTCAAAGTATTTCTTTATTTACCCTGTGACTTTTCCTTTTATTAATTTATTACTTAAGAATGTGTTGCTTACTTTTGAAGTTTATTATTTCATTCCACTATAGTTAGAGAACATATGTGGTTTGATTTCAATACTTGCAGGTTTATGGTGACTGATTTTGTGAACTAACATCCTAAAAAATATTCTAGTGCTGTGAGGAAAGTCATTGGAATTTTAATGGGAAATGCATTGAATCTGTAGGTTATTTTTGGCAGTATAGCCATTTTCACAATATTAATTCTGCCAGTCCCAGATCATGGAAGGTTTTTCCATGATTTAGTATCCTCTCTGCTTTTTTTTTATTTTGGTGTCTTAAAGTTTTCATTGTAGAGGTCTCTTACTTCCTTGACTAGGCTGAAGAATGTGTACAGAAACACAAAAGACAATGAATAGCCAAAGCAATGCTAAAGACAAAGAACACAGCTGGAGGTATCGTAATACCTGAGCTCAAATTTTATTACAGTGCAATAGTGACCAAGGCAGCAAGGTGCTGGCACAAAAACAGACCAATGGAACAGAATAGAGAAATCAGAAAGAACCTACACAGCTTTGACCACCTATTTTTTGACAAATGAATAAAAAACATTCAGTGGAGAAAAGACAGCCTGTTTGACAAACACTCAGTGTCTCCCTGTGAAACAATAAAAATGAATTCATATCTTCTACCCTACACAGCTATCAATACAAAGTGGGTCAAAGACCCTGATTTAAAACCTGAAATGCTAAGACTGCTAAAGCATAGGGAACACACTTCAAGATATAGGGCAGAGGCAGGAAAAACAGCCTCAAGAATCAACAAATGGAACTATAAGAAATGAAAAGGTTTCTCTGCAGCAACATAGCCTACAGAATGGGAGAAAATCTCAGACAGGAGCACTACATCTAGAATTTATAGACAACTCTGAAAATTAAACCCAACAAACAGGGCTGGAGAGAGGGCTTACCAGTTAAAATACTTGACTGCGAAGGCTTAGGACTCATGTTCAATACTCCAGGCCCCATGGAAGCAAGACTCACAAGGTGTTGCAAGCTCACACATGCGCACAAGGTGGCACACATGTCTGGAGTTTGATTTCAGTGACTGGAGGCCCTGGCATGCCAGCTGCCAGCTCTCTCTCTTTCTTGCTCTCTCTCTCTCTCTCTCTCTCTCTCTCAAAAACAAAACAAAACAAAAAAAAAAAAAAACCAAAAACCTGAACACTGCCTGCCAATCACCAAAGAGGCTAACAAAATGAATAAACAGCTCACAAAAGAAGAAACACAAATGGCCAAAAAGTATTTTAAAAAGCGTTCAATACCCCTAGCTATCATGAAAATGCAAATTAAAAACCACTTGACATAGCACCTCACCCCAGTCAGAATGACTATCATCAAGAAAACTGACAATAAATGTAGGCAAGGATGTGGGGAAAGAGGACCTCTTAATCGTTGCTGGTTGAATATAAACTTGTATAGCCATTATCAGTATAAAAGTTCCTCCAACACTTAGAAGTTGAACTTCTATATGGCATAAACCTGAAGGACTTCATATCCTACTCCTGAGATCCATGTTTATTGTTGCTTTATTCACAATAACAAGGAAATGGAAGATGTCTACCAACAGATGAACAGATAATGAAAATGTGGTACATGTACTAGTGGAATTTTCCTCATCAATAAAGAAAAATGAAATGATGAAATTTGCTGGAAAATGGGTAGATATAAAAAGAAGTGTATTAAGTGAGGTGATCTAGTATGTCCCCAGAGGCCTATATGATGAAGGCTTGGTTCTCAATTTGTGGGACTACTGGGATGAGAACCTTTAGGAAGTGCAGACTAGTAGAAGTCAGGTCACAGGCAGTGTGCCCTGGAAGGGAATATTTGGAATTCAGGTTCTGTATCTCTTGCTTTGATTCTGAGCTACGATGGGATGGGCCACTTTGCTCCAACACGCACTACAGGCCCCAATCTCCAATCCCCAATGCAACTTGACCCCCACTGTCCATGGACTCCAAAACCATGGTTCAAACAAAGCTTTCCTATGTTTTATTTATTTGTTTGTTTGTTTGTTTAGGCAAGTTCAACAGACTGGCCTTCTTTTTATGAGAGAGAAAGCGAGAAACAGAGAGAGAAAGAGAGAGAATTAGCATGCCAGGTTCTCAATCAACTGTAATAGAACTCTCGATGTGTGCACCACCTTCTAAGCATACGTCACCTTGCACGTCGGGCTTATGTGGGATCTGGGGAGTCGAACATGGGTTTCTAGGCTTCACAGGCAAGCACCTTCACTGCTAAGCCATTTCTCTAGCCCAACTTTCCTATTTTTTTAAGTTGATTGTTTCAGTTATGTTGTTACAGAAACAGAAAGCTAACCCTTAAGTTGAATGGAAATGATGGTTAAGTTTTGGCCTATGTCTACACATACAGATTCTTTGCGTATTGTCACACACACTTAGTGCCCATTAGGGTGTCATATTGTAGAAGGATAGGAGAAGCTAGCTTCATTTAGGCTGTTTCATTTAGAAATTGAGGCAGATTGAACCAGGAGATGCCGCCCCACATGACACCTCACCGTGACACAGGAACAGAACTCTTGTCAGAAACAGAACTTTTGCCTGATCAAGATTGATCTGTAGTGGCCCCTGTCTGTGCTCAGTCTAGGGCACTACCTAAGTGGGCTGGCCCAGGTGGACTGTCTCTGCGATCCACCCCCCAAGTCTATAAATCAGTGGGGTCCTTCCCTTGCCTATGTATATTGGTTGCTGTCTTCCTGTCAGTAGCTTAGCCCCACTCTGCTCTCTGGACTGTTCTGCTCAGTTCTGCCTGCCTCTCTTCACTGAGCAGAGAGACACATGTGAGTCTAGCTTCCTTGGGTGGGTGGGTGGGGGAGCATAATACCAACTCTTGGTTTCCCGGGGGACACTTCTTCTTGCCTCTGCTTCATAGTCTGAGGTAACTTCTCATTTTTGATTACGTGAGTGATTTTCCTCTGGTCTCCTACCATGTGCGCTTACATCCCAGATCTACCACTTGGGTGCTTTTCAGTAACTCACCAGGTGGAGGCTTTTACTAACCCCAGGTCGGCTTTCTGTGGAATTTCTTTAAACACAGGGTAACCATGAGTGTAACTCTCTTCATTACTCATTTCTCCTCTGGGTTTCTTGATCTCTGTGTTGATAATTTTTCCCTCTTATGTTTCCTTGAGCTACACCATTTGCCCTCTTAACTTCCACAGGAAAGCACATGGATAATGCCATGTGTGTCCCTTCTAAGTCTCTCTACATATTCCCCTAAGTTCTATCTCCCACGTGCTTATGGCCTTACATCAGTCTTTCCTTAAAAGCCTCGTTTTAACTCTCCTTCTTGTGCTTGAGGGTCTACTCATTTCCCCCCCAAAACCTCAATTCCTCTTAAAGGAACCTTATAAACTCTGCAGTGTTTCACATGACAGTGTGTTTCCCACTCCCCACGTGTTTATGACTCTGCTCTAGCTTCCCTTCCTAGATCCCAGTCTCCCTAAAATAAGCCCTACAATTTGTGATTTCTCCCTTAAATAAATCCCACAATTTGTGATTTCTCCCAAAATAAACTTAGCAACTCATAGTTTATCCTTCTTGAGTCTGTCTTTGTCAATTCTTCATTAAAAGTAGGACAGAACCCAAAGTTGGGGGTTCATAAATTTGGGGGAGCCCCTCCTGAGTCCCCCCCAAATCCTGTATCAATATAAGAGAGATGGTGCCCCATGGGAGGATGCTGGCAGGTCCCTCTGTGACACTGACATTTGGTATATTCGTGGATTAAGGCTCTCACTGCTTGCAGATTTTAGGGGTACAAAGCTGCCCTGCCATGCAGATTAAGAAAACAGGGGGTTTTCAGAAAAGTGACTGGAGGAGGCACAGTTTTCATCTTACCATAGAGAAGGAGGAGGTGGACTGGACATGTTGGGATGTGGCTAACCTTAGTTATAGTCTGGGTGTTGGTCTGTCTGCGACTTTCCCTATTCGTGTGGTTTTCCTCAAGGAGGCCAAGCCCTTGGTTGTTAAATCTCACTGGCCTTAAGTGACTTGTCTGACTAGTGAGGCTCATGGCTGAATGGATCTTTCATTCTCTGCCTTAGGATTGGGTAGCCACTCCCTCTTGGGCTCTTGTCAAATCACTTTAATTACTATCTATTGATGGCTCAGGAATCTGCAAAATTTTCATTAGTAGCTTAAGTTATCAATCCAATCCTCAGTTCCCTACATCTATGATTACAACTGTTATAAATAATGATCATTTTCTGAAGACCTCCTTGATCTATCGTCCCTTAAGAACCTAGTGTAGATTAACTCAGGGATCTAGTGAGAACTAGGCTCAGATAGGTTAAAGAATATGCCTGAGGTTCTCCAATAAGTTAATAGTTTAGGAGTAAATGTGCCCTGAAGAACTGCAATAAAAAATTTTTACTATTTCAGACTAATGGAGATGGGGCAAGATGAATGTGTGTGACACATGTTTTAATAAAACATGTTTAAAGCTAAAGAGTTTACTGCCTTTTCACACACTGAGTAACTTGAACTATGTATACAAAGAGCAGTGTCCTCCTTGGGGGTCTTGGAAGACTTACAGATAAGCAGTATTTATAATTAGCATGTCAGTCTTAAAGTAGTATTTGTAATTAACATGTCAGTTATTTATAGTTGAAGAACTACTTCTAAATTATTTTTAAAGGATTTGAAGAAACAGCTTGTCTTAAACTATTTAAATTACAATTCTTTTCATCTTTGATTTGCTCAGCAAACTTTAGGCCAGTCCTGTAACCAACTGAAAATTAATGGGTGTGGACTGTGGAGGGACAGATGCAGTTGAACGTGGAGGATTTGTAGCTGGCCTTGTTTGTCTTTCTTCTTTAAAATACTTCTCTGGTTGGCTGAGGTGACCTGGCCTTTTGGGTATCTATAAGATCCACCCTTTGTCATGATAATAGATCGAAAGCCTCTAAGGAATTGGATTTAGTGCTAAGAACCTGGAATCACTCTTTGATGTGACCCTCTAACCAGATTAGCGGGTACCTGGCTCAGCGTATAGTTTGCAGACATCCTTGAGGCTTCACAAGATCAACAGCCATTGCTAGTTCTTTGTTTGAATGGTGAATTGAGAAGCAAAGGGAAGGGTTGCTGTGAGCGGACAGAGCAATGCTCCGGGCCTCATGTCCCCATGCCTGGTTTTGGTCCAAGTGACTCAGATACAGTCCTACAGCTGTTTCAGCATTCTTGGGTCTTGTTTGCCCGCGCTGTTGGAGACGAAAGCTTATATAAGTAACATAAAACCTCAGCATTGACAACAGAAAGGCACCACAAGCCCTCTCCAACGTGAAGCACTGGTAGGATTTTATTTGGAGGAATTTTATTTTAAAATGTAATATCCTCTTTCTTTCTTTGGCAAAATAGAAATCAGGAGAACTTGGATACAACTCTGCTGGTTATGAAAAGACTCACCCTGTTCATATAAGCAAGTCTGTCACCCTTGATTGGAAAGTAATAATTCATAAAATTTGACGTTATTATCATCCCCCTGCCTGGAGTGATAGATATTCTGGAGGCTTTTTAAATAAAAAAAAAAGTTTAAAATTGAATTTGCAACTCAAAAGATTGGTGGGTTCGAATGTTAGTTTCCTGCTGAGTAACTGTGAAAACAATTCCAAAGTAGGCAATAGTGTGTTAAGAAGGGCAGTTTTATTAAACGTTTTGATGGAGTGCAATGAAAATACGCTTTCAGTGTCTTTCTGCAGCCCTTCCCTCTAAAAAAATACTAGTTTTCTTACAGACATTGGTGTTTGCCTCCACTCCACTTATTTGGTTATTCTTCCAGTTCAGTTTTCTGCAAAGTTGTTTAATAAGGAGGTGAGAGTGGGCTTTTATTAGTTGCAGACCCATAAGGTTCTTTATGTGTGAACTGATGCTATGAGCCTACTCAGAGATTATTGGTGTGTGTTTCATCATACAACTTTTTGGTGTAGAAAGTGCTGATGAAAAAGTCTGATGAAAAATCCATTTGGCTGTAAATAGTGCCACTGAGTATCATGCCCCTGCGCCTGCTCCTAACGTTGCAGATTTTTAGTGAAGTTCTCAAAGGAATTGGACTGGCTAGGGGGGAAGAAAATGGCCCAGATGTGGGAAGATCTCTGTCGCCCAGGAGAAAGCAGGCAAGCTCATTTAAAAAAGGTATCTTTCAATTATGAAAACTGGCAGGCATCGAACGGCACTTGGCAGCTGAACTTTGCAAAAACATTTGCACTGGCGGCTGGAGAAGACCTTCTCTTTTTCTGGTTTTGTTAAAAAAAATTTTTTGCAGCTTCACCTCAATTTCCTCTCTCTTTTTTCCACAAAAACAAAAAGGTGATTTTTGAGGTTCTGCATTACTTGACAGCCATATGTGGGTTTGACCAAATCACTGATCAATCCTTCCGAATGAAATCAGGAATTTGTTGTGATTTCCACCCTTAGTGCCCAGTCTTGTCTTTAAGTCAATAACAAATTGTTTTTTTTTTTCCTGTGTTGTTGTTATTTTTTTTAATCCCCTCACCACCATGGGCAAAATATTAGTGCTATAGAAATACAAATAGTGAAATTCCAGATTTTACTTAACTTGGGGATGTCTTGCATACATGAGAAAAAGTCTTTGTTTCTCTTGTGGAAATGGGCCCAGGG
The DNA here is from genome assembly GCF_020740685.1 of Jaculus jaculus. NCBI lineage: Eukaryota > Metazoa > Chordata > Mammalia > Rodentia > Dipodidae > Jaculus > Jaculus jaculus. The sequence continues at coordinate 24,073,172 of NC_059108.1, read as the reverse complement.
AACATTGACAACTTAGCACTCTCATATTGACTCTTAGGTTTGCTGTCAGAATTCACTTAAGAAGCTTCTAAATATAAATACAGGAAAAGGTACACATGGACATGTGGCTCCTGTTTCTCTCCGTACCAAAAGTCTTCCATGGAAAAGCTTGACAGGCAGACCTGGGAATCCCTTCCTTTCTGGGCAAGAATGTCGCTTCATAAGAATGGGAGCCTAGCCGGGCACGGTGGTGCATACCTTTAATCCCAGCACTTGGGAGGCAGAGGTAGGGGGATCGCCATGAGCTCGAGGCCACCCTAAGAATACAGAGTGAATTCCAGGTCAGCCTGGGCTAAAGTGAGACCCTACCTAGAAAACAAAACAAAACAATAACAACAACAACAACCACATAAAAGAATGGCAGTCTCTTTCCGCAGAGAAGAGCATCTCTCCCATCAAAAGATACCGGCCTGCCTTGCTTAGATGATTAGGGAGATAGGAAGACCAGAGACCTCTGAACTGCCAAGTGGCTAGAAGTTTAAGCACCTCCTTCAATTTCTGGTGAAACACTGATAAAGTCCTCAGACTAGTAACTAGATTCCCTTATAATATTTTCCTAAAATATAAAACAGCTCTGGATAATTTCTCTATGCCACTCAACACACCCAGTCACTCATATCCACCCCTGCGATTTTCACGCATGTGTATAAGTGCTTTTTTATTTTCAGTGCTTATCCTCCAAATATTTAAGTAATTAATTATCCTACAATTCTACAGCATCTATGCACAAATATAGGTGTAACTGCTGATGAAAAGAAGTACAATAGAGCACTCGCATTCCAAGTTCCTCAGCTTAAGAGAGAGAGAGAATGGGCATGCCAGGGCCTCTTGCCATTGCAAACACATTGAAAACAAACTTCAGACGCTTGGGTGACATTTGCCTTTGTGCCTCTGACTTTTCCTGGGTACTGGGGAATTGAATCCAAGCTGTCAG